>NC_090935.1:434608988-434913363 GCF_040938575.1 Ambystoma mexicanum
CAACAAAATGATAAGGTACGTGGCCAGCACACAACCTACCAACAGAACACCAGCCTCGAGTCGCAAAACACAGCGGCCGCCCATGCTCACCACTCGAGGAATCAGAACACAAAAGGGATCATCCACGCAGACCACACCCAACCACTTCCAAGACTTCCAAAACCCCAGAAGAACCATAGACCCAAACGCACCTCAGACAAACTCCCAAATACCTGGATTTCCACCACCAAGTTACCACACAATTTCACATCCCTTACCACCAACTCACGGCCCAATGACCCCTGCCCCTCGACTGACACCCTCGAGATCTAAAAACAACAAAATACGCACCTCCACCATCCCGAGCTGCCCCCGGGACCTAGGACTGCCACTCCTAGACCACACTATTGTTACACGAACACTGCTACCTAACTAAACCAACACCAACAGCGCACTAGCCTCCTCAAACTCCGGTCTGCCCCCCAGATCCTTGGAACTGCTACTCCCGAGCGCGAACCCAGCACAACCAATGCCATACACCATCGAGGAGCATACTAACATGACGTACACCTGACCAAAACCGTATGACCCAGCTTAACCTAGACCTCCGAACAAACCATGAAACACCAGGCACTTGACCAACAATTAGGCACTTGACCACCTAACATGCCCAAATACACCCACAGAATGGAAACACTAAGGGCAACGACCACACCTAGCAACAACAAACCTTTGACCACCTAAACTTGCCCTGCTGAAAAACCAAAAATGGAAACAACTCAGGGCACCCATCACGGACCACAACTACCTCAATGATGGAGAAAAGATGCGCACACCCATGCACGATAACGCACAAAACAGTGTTCCATATCAACACATATAGAGCTACAACACAGAATATGATAACTGCACCTAATACATGCGCCCTTACACCATTAACGCACCACACACGCACACGTGGAATTGGTGGAAACCCCAAAACAGAGACGCCAAACCCAGAAAAACAACGCCAAAATCGGAAAATTACACTTCACTGGCGAATAACTCTATTACAAACACGTGGACCCGGCCGGCCATCTACTACTGGCTCTAACACCAGTTCAGCCGCAAACCAAACCTAAACAACACGGCTACTTAAAGAATTTAACGCTGTGACCAGAAAATCACACTTGACATAGCATGCTTACTATTCATACTCCTTACCAAAACAACTGCGCCACACTACATGCACACGACAATTAAACACAACAGCTACTACAATAGTCCCCATGGCTTTAACATTTTGCAAACAATTTCATAGAACCCCCAGCCTCAAGTCCAAAACAGGAAACAGACTTAGCAGAACACCACCCTCTTGTCCAACAGACAAGTGCCCACTCCATTCCAAAGAGAACCGGAAGGGAAAACATAATGTCCAAACGAGCGTGCACACCCTCAGATTAAAAACTGGCAACCACCCCCTCCCACATGTCCGAAAGGGGAAGGAAAACTACATACCCTTAACTGGCTGGTAGAATGAAAAGTACATTGTACATTAGAAATACGATATAGCAACCCAACAGATATGAAGGCCACAACAGAAAACACCACAGGAAACAGACAACGGCCTTAGACGTATATCAACCCGCTACAGCAACAGGGATATGAAACTCGCACCCCCTAAACATGAGACTCAACACACCACAGACGACAACACAACTGGCCCGAAATACTAACCTGACCCGAGTCACTGCCTACCCTGTCTCAAATCCAGCGGGGTCTGTAAAACACCCCAACGCCTCATCCAGGTATCTGCATATACTTGCTACCTCGACATCTGGAATGCTTGACGTGTGCTCCACTGCCCTCTGCTGACGATCTTTGTCCGGACCAGGCCAGCCCACGACTTCCACTTGGGTCTCCAGACGTTCTGGTAAAGGACGACACTCCACTCTGATGTTCACCTCAACAACACTATGGGCGGGACACGACCCACACAAACACCAACGGCCAAGTCTGTAATTGGTCTGTGACGTCCCTCACTGCTGCGACTTCACACTTCAACATTGAGCTCTGTCCCCAGCACAACAGTCCCAGCCTCACCCGAGCTGCCTCTTGAGGGCTTCCGGCCCTTAGATCAGAGACACCTCTCATGCCGTTGCTCCATGGCCTGACCTGCACACGCCACACCGCTCACTACTGCAGCTCGGCTACTCGGGATAGCAGGGATAGCAGCCTCCTTCACTTCGAACCAACGGAAAGAGGCCCACTGTCGGTTTGGCCCCTCCACTCAGACCACAACCGCGATGATACGGATGCGATCCGTTCTGGGAGCCCAGGACTATCCCTGACTAGTCAGCAGGCGCCACTACACCAGCGAAAACTTGGAAACAGAGTCCATGCAGCTTCCGACGGGTCAACTTGACACCAGGCCCGCCTGGGGTGTGGGGTAGATCATAGGGGGCAGTGTTCTCAGGTGTTCAGATGCTGCACCCCCCCAGCAGCGTGCATGACCAAGGCAACAGTCCCACTCACAATCCCATCCTCGTCACCAGTGTAGTGAAGTACGGACCACGGGACTCCAGGTAAGTCTTAATACGCTTTATTACCTGGTCCTGCACCACTTCAAGTATACATTAGGATCATAGGGGAAGATGATGGACACGTTGACAAGACAGGAAGGAGAAACTCTGGGCTTGCCCCACACCCTTCTCACACTCTGTTTATCTGCTCAGACCAACGGTATCTCTCAGCACAACGGTCACTCATACAACACCAACACTCCCACGTTCCACAATCAAGATGACATCACTGCACTCTAAATCATGACGCCAACTCAGCCCCAGCTAGAGCCTAAGCTCACATTATAACATCTTGCCACATACGAACTCGTAATATGTTTGCTGTGACTATGATCCCCAGCAAATATTGTCATGCCATAGGCATAAAACATAACCAGACTCCCTGGAGCAATTCAGTCCAGTCTTGCTACGTAACAATACATATCATGCACACATGATAAGTGCTGTTATGTGGCTAGACTAGACTGAATTAATGCAGCCTGTCTGGTTGTTTTATACCTCTGGCATGACATTTATGTTTAACTGGGAATCATGGTGAAAGCAAAAAGGTTATTATGTTTGCTTTAACATTGATGCCCAGTAAAAAATGCACCACCACCCACACTCTCAAATTAGCGGCCTGCTCACCATGTTGGTGAGTGGGCCTCTGAAATGAGGGTGTGTGGGGTACATTTTTCATGCAACCAACCACACAATTTCATTCAGCATTCACACACCATTACTCATGCACCCAAACACATTTATGCATGCATCCATGCAAATTACCAGCATTCATAACTCTTTCACCCACACACCCATAAAATACACTCTCTCATTTGCACATATACCTATACAACATACACTCTTTCATTCACACATACAACCAAGCATGCACTCAATTCCGACACAAACAGCAACACGCACATTCCCTTTTTTTCTTACCTGCAGCTCCATTCCAAAACCGCTCTGCCACCATCAGGACCGGATCCCATGTTGGATTTCTGACTCCTGTGAACCATACAGAGAAAGCAGGGGGAGATTCCTGGTTCCTGCATATCTGCACAGGAGTCAGGGCGCACCGTGGAGTATGCCCCAGAAGCTCTAAATGTGTAGGGAGACACAGAAGTGCATCCTCACACATTCTTAGCTGTAGTACTCCAGTCTGCATTCCCAATGGGCCATGACAGGTGGGGAGGCAAAATACCCCTGGCCTTACACAGGCTACTGCATCTGCACACTGGGGTACGAACTGTCAAAAGGAAACTGTGTTTTCTTTTGACAATGCAAGCTAGCTCAGCTTAGGGAGCACTTAGGCCCTGATTCACAGAGTGCTTTCCTATGGGATTGTGCCATTATAAATCGAATCAGGCTTTTAGTGTTTTCATCCGGCTGACTCGGCAGCTTGTCCAAATGGGTGGGTTGACAACCCGTCGCCCATTATAGATAAGCTGCTACTGACCACCATTTCTTCTACAAACCTCTCATACCTTCTCTTATCTTCTCTCATCCTGATGTATGTTCTACTCTACTCTCAGACATTCCCACCTATTTCCATTGCTCGATGTATTCGTTCTTTAGTTTTGCTTCTATGCCTGCTGCCTATTCATTCCTGCATTTGGTATTCCTCTGCTGCTTTATCTATACTGGCTCTGATCTTCCACTTTCTTTTTGCAATTCCTACCTCTGCATGGACTCAGTCCCATTTTTGCTAATTTTCACTATTCTGTTGTAAACCGTTGGATTGTACATCCTCTTTCTTACTGTACAGCACTGTCCCTTATTTCTGTCCACTCTTTACTGAAGTCTCACCTTTTTTCTACTACTTAACAGTAAATGTTTCTCCATGTTGAAATCACTTTTATTTCTAATGTTTAACTTGATTAATGTTTACTACATTTATTTTACAGCGTGTTTTGTCAAAGCTGTTTTAAAAAACCAAATGAAAAAATAAAGAATGAAAAAAACAAGGGTTTTAGCCACTATCAGTGTATGGATTGTGGTTTTCGTAATCGGGGGAACCATGTCAAACGGCTTGAAGCAAGGAAACCTTGATTCTACAATCCCAAACATCCATGCAAAGGAATTCCAATTGCATGTATTGGCTGTATGGTAGGTTACTGGTCCTTGCCAAATTGGTTCCAATATGGTTTCAGGCATATTTTTTCTGAAACATGGCCACTACCACTTTCCACATGTAAGAATAAGGTATCATGTCATCTCTGTTTTCAGAAAATGTGATGATGCTTTAAAATGTGGTCAATTAATAAATGTGCCATGCCATTTTTAAATGAGAGGTGTGGTAATCAGAATCAGGAGAGGGGCAACTCATTGTGGTTTAACTTAGAAGCTTTAAGTTATTCCTGCAACTCTACACTAGCTCTACAATTATGGTCCCTATGCTAAGAAAGAAAAGAACATTGGTGCACGTCAGGATTGTCGTATAACAGCGAGGGCCTGATTCATGGAAGCATTTTATAATGGTGCAATCCCATAGGAAAACGCTCTATGATAAGACTGTCGCTGTCTTGAAAACCTGATGTAGCCTAATCCAGTCCCTGCCACTACAAAGGAAATATAATCTTATCTAACAAAAAAATCACATAATGCCTTTTGCCAAATTGGTATATACCTGGCTGGTTTCTGAACAGCACTATATTGTCCCAAGTCTAGCCATGGGGGTCTTGACCTAGGCAGGATTCCAGAATTGTCACCAGTCGATGCCTCTGGGCATTTTGCCCGATTCACAGTTCCAAAATTAAGTTTTGTAGGGTCTTCCCATCTGGTATACAATCAAGTAATCAGTGTCTCTTGGTGCCCTGGCCTGCCATCAAGTTCATGGAATTTTTATCATGGTGCCCAGTGACTTTGCACTGCCAAGAAACACCCTGATTTACAAGGCACTGCAAAAAAAAAAACTTTGTGCTGCTCTGTTTCACCACCCTTATGGGGTAGCTGATCTCTCAGCCCCACATGGGGCATTTAGTCTTTCCACCCCTCTAAGGCTCGTTGTTTTGCCATCGGCTTGTGGTATGTGGAGTCTTGCCCTGGTTTGTCTTATCGGATGCTTCAGCCCCTATTGAGCTGTTCATCGTCCCAGGGTACATGGGTCCTCACCCTGTCCACTCTTCTCCCGGTTCCCTAAATGCATTTCACACCTGGATTGTGATGGTAGTGTTGCCCAGGAAAGGTGGCAGGGCGGATTGGTTTCGACTACTGTCTTCCACGTCACTGTGGGGCCTCAGTGCTTCCCATTGGTTTGTGATGGGATTTTGGCATTGGTTCCAACCAGCACTGAGAAACGACAGAGGGGGTCGAATTTCCTGTATTTATCACAAAAATGTAACCATCCTTGTTGCAAGGTGTTTACTAGAAGTTAACATTCATATTTGCGTTTTTGGTATCACAGACCTTGTGGAATTTAATGGATTGTAGATAGGTGCTCTATCAACAGGGGCTGTCATTAGTGCCACACATATGCACCACAATTGCAAGTGGATTCGCAAATGTTATTAGAATTATTGTTTTTTTCATGAGGCAATACATTGTGAAGGGTGGAGGTATGTTGACTCACTGATGGGAGAATGAAAATAGAAAACGGAAGCAATACTGTGCAGAATACTTCCTGAACCCTCAATGCACTGCATTACCTTAACCAATAACATAGTTTTGCTTTCCATTCACTCACCTACCCTTCCCTCCCCTAAATTAATGTGTTCTGATTGTTCTTCTGATTATCTTGAGCACATCAACTCCAAAACTCAAACATACATTCCAAAAGGTTTTGACAAAGTTGGAAATCGAATCCAGCTCCTTGCCATTGGAAGTGAGTTCTTTTATCACTTTCCAATTAGCGCAATGATGAATCCTGTGGTGAATCTGAACCTCTCTGGCAATGAGCTTTGGTCATTCTTCATGGATGGGTGTCATGAAGCCTGCATTGTTTACCTTACTATCCTGAGGACGAAGAGTGTACATATTTTGACAACACTGAGAACTTGAAATTGAATGTGTAAATGAAATGTGATTCTTTTAATGTTTTATTATGAATGTTTTAAGATGATTGAATGGAATGTATTAAAAGTTGACATTTGTTAACTATAAAATACTGTAAATAAAAAAAAATAATGTGAATGGGTTACAGGTTAGTTGCACAGTGTGGAGAGGCAGTAAAGAAATTAGGACGTTTGGGGTACTCACAGGCACAACTGGGAGTCAAAGGCTCATAGGCTAGGAGGTCAAGGGTCTGGTACCATTGGGTGCTATATTACTGTACTACAATGCTAATATTTTCTGCTGCTCAATATTTGTTTGTGATGTTTCACCAATGCCAAGTGTCAATATATAAAAAAGTTAAATAATAATATTGAATTATCACAAGAACGTAGAACAATAGATAAATCAATGATGATGAAGATTTATCACACAACACCAGTAGTGCTTCTTGTTTCCCAGGTGAACGTGCCAATGCTCAGGATTCAAGGTGTACCAGAGTGCAAATGAACATGCTTTAACAACAAGACACTCTTGCTCGTTGTGGATAAAGTGTGAGTGTGCAGACATGAGGGACTCTACTGAATGACGAGGATCAACCTGCTTGTGAAATAATAGACAGGGCCTCCCACTGGTGGATAGGCCACTCCTTTGGAGATTGTGGAGCCAGAATACTGGCACTGTGTGTCAATTAAAACACTGTTTAGATTGAGATATAAAGTGGTATCTACAAATAGATTAAAGTATGTGGCATATTTCAAAACAGAACTACCATGGTGCAAACCTTAGGAGTATGGAAAGATAAGAAATGGGTATTGTGGTGTGAGATTTCCATTTATTTAGAGACAGGGAATGCATATTAGAGTGTGGCAAATCAGATTATGCATATCATTTTAGGGTTGCCAGCAAAGCAAACCACTTGTTTTAAGATCCATTTTGTTTTAATTGCATTTGCCTTCCTGCAAGCCTAAACACGACCACTCACTGGAGCTCATTTTGCACCGTAGGCAGCTCCTTGCTACCAAATTCTGGTCGTTTTGACGCGGTTTATTACTCAGTCACACACAACTCAGGGAGTTCCTTTCCCCCCAATCAAGGTGGCGCACAACAAAGCACTCTTCTTTTGTTAAGGTTCGGATTGGTAAGGCCTCCGACCTGTCTCGCACCCAACCCCAACAAATACCATGGGCCACAATGGACTAGGAACCAGGTTGATGTGTAGTAAGAATATAAATGTATTAATTTATTTAAACCAAATATGACAAACAGACTAACATCAGCCACCAATGCTGTGGCAACATAAGAACAAAAATGACTTCCGTAATGGCACCAACACAGAGCTAATACAGAGATATACTGTCACATTTTCCCGCAGCCTTCTTTTCAAACCCCTCCCCAATAAAAAATAAAAAAACAATTCAAAACACACAGTGATTGCTGATTCGGTTATAATACTTTTCTCCCAGCAACCCCCACCCACCAAAGATAAATTAGACGTGACCCTTCTGGATTGAAGGCCAGTGGGAGAGAATGTGAACACAATGGGAGAATTGTTTTGGGATTCTGATAAAATGCACTGTTTGGAAAAAGGGATTCAAGGGGAAAAACGTTTTTTCACTTATTACCACAGATGGAATATGAGGGTCAGAAAAGCAAATGGGAACATTCGTTTTGCCACACCTCAAAATATCAGGAAGAAATTTGTGGTTCAAGGCTTCACACTTTTGATTTAAAATGAAAGGGATCAATAGGGAATTTAATTTTGCACCCTGCACCGTCACTTGGAAACAGGGTTTTGGGATTAATTCTTTTGGGAAATCTTTATGTCTATACCGACTCAAAACACACTGGGAAGAGCTTGTTAGTTTTGAATGCTAACAAAACATGTCCTATGATTTTCATAGGGGAATTAATTGATTTACTTTAATTAAATATGCTAAGGATCTACACAGACAAACAGGATATTTTGCTATGGGGAGATACCTAAAACAATGCTTGAAGAAATGCAGGGCCTACACAATCTATGGCTTTAGGATAGTTTTACTTACAGGAGAGGCCTTTTAATGTGCATCAGGCAACAGCAGGCCACCTCTGAGACAGCAAGGGTGTCAGTCAAGGATGGTCCCCTCTGGCCCCTACAAGGGGTCCCAGTCTGTTTCTATGTCTCCTGGTCCCTGTCTCCAATGCCAGATTTGGGGCTTCTCTGCTTGCATCTATCTCAAAAGAGTACAGCAGTAGGTTACCTACGGGAATAAGTGAAAAAGAAAACCAGTTCTGATGGAAACTGGTTTGCTTATAGGGCAAATGACATCAAAAACTTGTCATGATTCCTGCGAAAGGGATTGGGTGGTTTTCTGTACCCACCTCCCACCTGTGTGCTAATAGGACAAGGAGATGAGGGGTGTGATTTAGGAAAGCTGTGGGAGGAGTAAGCTTTGTCATACCAAATGGACAGGTGGGCTTTGCCTGTTTAAACTCCGAACATCTATCAACATGACCATGATTTTTCAAATGTTTACATGTATGAATATATTTTTAAGAACTACATTGTAAGGGAAATCAGATGATGCTAATCTGAAGTCGGCATGCCCTTCCTATGCAAAGACATGTTTTTTCTTCATTTACTCAGAAGCTGGATCAGGGAGAAATATGCCACGTCATAATGTTTGTGTTAATTTGTCCTTCACCCTCACACAAACTTTCAAATCTCTAAGAATCAAGGGAAGGCCCACATCAAGTTGTTCTTAATAACGTCTGTGATGTGCATCACGCAAACAACATGTTGGCATGGTTCAAAGGGCGTTACTGTCATCTTTAATAAAAGTCTGGAATGTCCATTGTGGCAATAATATGTATTTTTCCATTAACTAAACTTTAGCCTCACCTTTATTCTCCAAGTTTAATTTCCCCTTAAGCATGTGATCAGCCAGAGGCTGGCTCATGTTTATCTTTGCCCATCCCTTCTTGGCCTTGTAATGGCTCTGGCTGCAACTCTAATGCACATTTAATGGGAGTTGTGACCTCAAGGTATCTTCTGGTAAAAGAACAGGCATGGCTTTATCTATTCCCACCATGGTTTAAATCTAGGCATTGTGTTTCTTTATATTTCTTTTAAGCAATTGACCTGATTGGTGGTTGAAAACCAGACCTCCCTCTCCAGGACCAGCAGAGGAAAGGTCTTGCAAGTTAAGTTTCATTTTATGGAGAAATGCCCAGCTGCATGTAAAATACAGCAAGACATGGCTTTTAAACTTACACACAATGCATTTTACATGACATTTTATATGGGCGTTATAGCCATGTGTAATGTACTTCTTTAATCTCACAGTTGCAAAAGACATAAGTAACACTTCTTGATTGTCCATATATATAGGGCAGTTGAATGAGAAAACCATGTTCAAACTCTGAAAGTATGGTAGGCAATTCTCTCTGCATACTGTTATTTGGATGTGGAAAATGCAAGTTCTTTTATTTCTTATAATTTCACGAAGCTTGATTTCAATTGAGATTACTGGAGCACAATCTGGTATTACTTTGAAGACAATGTACACATAGCTATCTGTCTCTTTAAGTAAAAAGTGTAGATTTCCATGGATTTAGTAAAACAACATTGTCAGCCACATGTCTTTCCTTTTCCTTGCTGAAATGCACTGTGCATATCTTTGCACTTTTGAACTTCCCGGCATATGTCTCCTTCATTTACGATTTAGGCCTGTCTTCTGTTCAATAGGCTTCATGTCCGACATTACCATTTCTGTGCTGGCATTAGACTTCAAAGCGACTTATGAAATCACTCTGGCCTCTTTATTTCTGGCATTCAGGGGCTATATTTTACACCACAATTTGAACAGCGGAGTGCAAATGAGCAGGGCAAAATGTGGTGTATACCCATTAATACCACCTTTTGTCCTGCACAGTTGTACTGCACCATGCAAATGAGTAAATGCTGCATGCAATGGTGCCTTGTTGCCTTTCATAATACAATTAAATGCTGCCTCGCATGCATGCATGGCAGCAGTATTTCATAGAAATTGTAAAAACTGTCTATCAAGCAAGCAGGCAGCGTTTAGAATGGATCCCTATAGTGCCTGCCAGCTTTATGTTGGTGCATGAAGCTAGTAAGCTCCATGGGGATCCCCAGCATTTGCGCCGGTCTGTAAATGCATACCAGCGCAAGTATGGCAAAGAGGAAGGGAGGCGGAAAAAAACGCAAGTTGCCTTCCAGCCCTCCTCTCTGCCTTACAAATGAATGAAAAAGAGCTGCAGTGTCAATAGAAGGTGTAAAAGACTGATGCAAAGCGTAAAAGACTGATGCAAGGCTTTTACATCTTCCATTGATATTACGGCTCATTAGAAAGTGTTCTCCACTGAGCCCAAAGAAAGGTTGCAACGTGTTTGTCCTTACTCCCTGACATGTATGCCTACTTCACAGCTGTAGCTAGGGACTCATTTGCCTGATGAAAGCCAAAGGCCTGGAAGCACTAAGTAGCGTTAAGAAACAGCAGCTGAAAGCAATGGTATAGAGCCGTCCTGGAGAAGGGGTGAGAAATGTTCTCAGTGGAAGGCCTGCATAGAACTCCAAAACAATCCGCTGTCACTGCCTCTGAGCCCTGTCCCAGAAACACACAAAGTTGGCAACAACTACTCTGTAACCATGACAAGTACTTGTCACTTGGCAAAACTGTCTCCAAAAGCCAAGAGCGATATTTGCTACTTATGCCGCCCCTTATTTGTTGCCATTGTATAAATTCAACTTGGATTAATTAATCAATTAAAAAAGCAGAAAATTTCGGAGTAATTCTGCCGCCATAGAGGCGTAACATAATGATACCTTTCAGTTTGCCCCTAACTCAGGATGCTTGCAGTTTACAGTTAGCCCCAAAGACTGCCTCAGTGAAAGGGTGCAATTAAAGAGAATGACATATATAAATTTAAGCTAGGAAATGGGAACTCGTAGTGAAATACTGGCAACATTAATAGATATGAACCTAATGTGCTTCAGAAAAGCAGGCAATTATTATGGACCAATATTTACTAAAGTGATTCATTCCTTTAAACAGCGACTCCTCACCAGCATTGTGTACAAATACAATAGTGGAGGCAATCAAATGTTTATATACTGTGCAATAAATGTCACACAAAGTCCCAGGGGGAAAAAATAATTACAATTACAAACCACACTTTTTTCCAATTAGAGAAAGCAGATGTTCATACTGTGTGGGTTTAATCCGAAAGCATCATAAAAAAAAAGATATATAATTAACACTCCACGATAGAAAGCGCTCTCGAAATCCATCTGCCCGAAATGTCATTTGGCCATAACTCACACAATCATCTACACACTTTTTAGAGAAGTAAAAAGTAAAAAAGTTAGTAAAAACCATTACAGACTAAAATGTCTGCAGTCTTGAATGGGAATCACGCTAATAAGCAAAGAGAAACAATCTTCCCTTATGTTCTCAGGAAGGAAATAAAATATTTGCATGCAAATTTCCAAACACACAGTCGAAGGAATTTGACAATCTTTTTTTTTTACATCCCTTACAGTTTAATAGTCGGAATCGATGGCAAAATTCAAATTTGTAGACAGATGGGTATGGTTTGCACATCAAGGTTTCAGGTAGAATCGTCTACAAAGAGGTTCAAGCTTAGCCAGTCAAGTTGTTAACCGGTGTTGTTATACCACATGAAAGAATTGGCCTGTCTGCACACATAATCTCATACTCAGGTTCCACCGCCGCCAGAATGCAGACCCAGAGGCCAACTACCCTGCACACATTCCACTGACCTCTCACACCCACGGCACCGAGCCTAGCATTAGAATCCAGCCGCTCTCTGCCCAAACCACACTGGCTGCACAAATAATGAGTGCACCCAAGCACTATATGCTACCCTACTCTCGCCACTGACCTGGATTACGGTCCCCAGGGGTATATAACGTGCAGCGCTTTGAGATCATACCAATGGTATGTAAGGTACTTTACAAATACTCAGTAATATAACATGGCCCAAACCAGTCACGTAGCATAATCCAGAATGGTGCATATAGGCATAGGCGGCAGGAAAGATGTTACAGGGGAAGCACTACCATGAGTGAAGGAGCAGAAGCGCACAACACTACCAAGACATTTGGAAGACAAGCACCCTGGAAGCAAGAGAAGAACTTGCCCATTGTACCAATCCATGGCTAACAACTGGAGGCAACCATAAACTTTCATGGACGCTGCCTCCCAATAAGACAATTAATAGAGTAAATCCAATGCTCTCTGCATTCTCATCAACACTACCTGTTCCAGGGCTTTTACTCTGGGACTGGTACTGAGGGCATGATTAGAGGCAAAATGAGGAAATCATTTACAGAAAGCACACAGTTCAACTACTGCCAGCCAACCTTTCCACAATTTCATTGGTTCTCAAAAACATTGATTTGAAGTACAATAGAGGAAATAACTTGTTTCCAGACACTAGAGTGACTAGTTTTGAAATGCGAGCGATTAAATGTTTCCCATGAATATGCGGGTATGATCGATTGCTCAAAGGGAGTACAAACAAATTAAGGGAGGCTCGTATTGAGTTAATTCTGCAAGAAAATGTAAAAAATAATATGTGCTAAAATCGTGCATTGTGCAGCATACCTTATGTGAAATAAAAGCCATACAGTTTGCAATTGTTTGAAAAAATTCCATGAGATGCCAAGTCACCAACATTGAACAGGGACATTTTATTAAGCATTTTCATCATGCCTATTGCCCATAATATATGCCACTACAAAAAATATGTTCATGTTGTCTGTGCCCATGCAAGTCCATATTGGCACATCAATATATGCAAGTTTGCCATATAAGAGCCTACTCCTATTTGCATTCCCCATAATGCCAGTACCAACAATATAGGTAAGCATGCCCATCCTGGCTCTGCTAATATATGCTAGTATCCACACTTAAGTACATACTTGTATTGGTTTGTCAGTAAATAATTCCATGCCACAGGAAGACAAAGGACCTCATAACAAGTTTGGTGGTGTGGAAAAAAAGTGGCAGTAATTACATTAGTGCCACTTTTCCCGCACTGCCATACTACAAATTTGCTGGTGGGGTTGACTGACTTAACTCCAGCTAACAGTGGGTATTGCGTGCACCGGTATTACTGGTGCTGGTCTTACCACCAATTCCCTTGATGGGACTCCATGGAATGGGGAATGACTGCCATTGCAGGTACCTGTAATATCCCAGACATTCAAGGATAGTAGGCACCGGTAATGATAGGTCCATTAGCTGGTATCCATGCAGAATTACTGGTGGGACACTTGCAAACCTATAATGATCTCCAAAGTTTTTAAATTGGCTGTCCAAATTGGCTGGACCATGTAGGCCAGGACTGCCACATACCATCATTCAACATGTTGGCTTTAGCCTTGATGGCAGTAAAAAATGCCATGCCACATTAAGAAAACATTTCCATAGTAACAGCTGCAATGTAGGCCGGTTTTGTCATGTAAGAACACTCACCATGCTGGTATTACTTTTGATGGCAGTAAAAAATACCATACACATCTAGAAAATATGTCCAAACTGTTTGCACCAATGTAGGCCAGTTTGGCTATGTAAGAATATTCATCATGCTGGCTATACCCTTGATGTATGCCAAAAAAAGGCCATGTCACTTTATAAAACTATGTCAAAACCTGTTGCACCAATGTAGGCATAGCTGCACTGCCAATAGAACCACTTGAGAACAATGATCATGTTGTCTTTACCCTTGATGCTAATAGAAAATGATATGTCACATATGTTCCAACTGGAAGCACAAAAGTAAGCTAGTACAGCCAGGAAAGAAAACTCATTATGTTGGTTTGACCTTTGATGCCAGTAAGAAATGCCATGCCACAATAAGAAACATGTGAAAAGTGGCTGTTGCAATGAAGGCCAGTATTGTCACTTAAGAAACTGTCAAGTTGGCTTTACCCTTGATATCGTATAAAATCGACACACACAAAAAAGTGAGGGAGCCATGGGAGAATTTACAAGGGAATTTCCTGGACAAACTCCTGGAAAGGCTGGCCATCTCCCAGCTTAATCTTCACTCTGAATCTGCTGGCTGTCTCCATGACCATCACTTTGGCTTCAGAGCAGACAGAAGCATGGTAACTGTTCTCTTGAACATCCGTGAAAACCTGCTCTCCAACCTCGATTCCAACACCCCCTGTGTCCTCATCTTACTTGAGCTCTCTTCTGTCTTTGACACGGCCAACCATGCCATCCTGCTCAACCGTCTCCGTGATAACCTGGGTATCACTGATCAGGCCCTGGCTTGCCTGACCTCCTTCCTCTCCGATCAACCCTCCAGGTCCAACTTGGGTCCTTCCTCTCCTCTATCTCTATCTCTACCTGTGGTGTTCCCCAGGGGTCTAACCTCTCTCCCTGGCTGTCGAACCAATACCTGGCACTTTTTGCTCACGCATTGCCGCTCTCTGCCTCAACTTTCAGTGCTATGCAGGTGACACTCAACTCACTTTCAGGCTCCCTTCTGCCACCTCTTCTCCTTCTCTCATCTCTGACTGTCTGTCCGCCCTCGAGGAGTGGTGTGCCACCAATGATCTCTGCCTTAATGGCAGTAGGAATGAGATTCTGCTCATTGGCACACCTGCTCCCTCCTTTCCTGTCACTCTCTGGCCGGCCTCTCTTGGCCCTCTTCTTGCTCCCACCTGTGAGGCTAAAAACATAGGGGTCACTTTCGGCTCCACACTTTCCTTCTCTCCTCACATCTATGACGTCTCTAAGAAGTCACACTACCAGCTGCACCTCCTCAGGGGTATTCTGCCTTTCCTCTCCTTCCTCCAGAAGCTCACAGCCTCCAGAGCTCTGGTTCTCTCTAGGCTGGACTACTGAAATAGCCTCTTTCTAAATCTGCCTGCTTCTACTCTATGCCCTCTGCAACTCATCTAAAACAGGACTGTGAGTCTTGTCCTTGGCTTCAAGCCCAGGGATCATATCTCTCCAGGACTGAAATCTTTGCACTGGCTCCCAGTGGTGGTGAGGATTAATTTCAAAACCCTCTGCATTGTTCACAAGGCCTTTTGGGCACTGGGGCCTCAATACCTTCAACTCTCTCTTTCTAAATATCTTCCTTTTCAAGCTCTTCACTCATCCGCCTCCAACTCCCTCAGGGTTAGACGCTTCTCCAAGCAGTGAGTTGATGGTAGAGCCCTTTCTTCTACTGGGGCCTCCCTCTGGAACAGCTTCCCTGCCTCTCTGAAACTTGAGCAGAACCATCTCCGGTTCTGGAAGCACCTCAAGATCTTCCTCTTTTCTTCTGCTTTCTCTCCTAATCTCCTCTGCTGATCTCCTGGCTGATTCTGAAACTGCACTTGTTATCTGGCTACCCTTTGATCTCTGGTCCAGGTCCCCTCCCCGCCAGTTGCACACCTGTAACCTTTGTACTCAGGGAATCCCTACAGCCCCTACTAGCACTTGACACCTGATCTCTGCACTTACCCTTGCACTTGCCACCAGCTGGCTGCACTTTTATATATTATGTATTAGCTTTATTTATTTTACTTTTCTCCTATGTACTGCACTGACCCCCTCCCCCTCCCCCCTGCACTTTTCCCCTTCCCCCTCCACCGCACTTGCGCAATCTGAATATCACCTGGACTAGTAGGATCACTGTCTCTGTCTTCCCTCTGTTTCCCCTCCCTTGCCTCATCGCAAGCTATATCGGGTCACCGAAGAGCACATAGCAACGATCTGTTGCTCATTCTATACTGAAAGAATTCATAGCACTGACCCAGAGTCTGTACCCCATGTTTACTAAACCGTGTAGGGTGATCAAACACAACATGCTGGGTAAACAGGGCTGGTATGATGAGGAATACAAGGAAGACATTATTTATTGCCTTAAAGCTAGTCCCACAGTTGATAATAACCAACTTCGAATCCTCAGAGCCCTATACAAATCCACCACCAGCAAGAAAAAAAAATATTTCTACGTATTAAGGTGGGAAACTCTTGGATGCCTTTAAAAATAACTCATGCACTTTTTGGAAGCTCGTGGTGGGTGTTGGACCAAATGCACACATGCACCATGTGAACTGCAGTGCAGCACAACACCAGAGATGTGGTGCACTCACGTCTGTAACCTGTATGAGGACTCAATGGCTCACCATAAAGTGCTGCCTGTGGCTGTGAGTGATCCCGGCCTTAGCATCAACATCAAAGAGGTGGAAAAGGCAATTAGTGCACTGGGGAGTGGGAAAACACCAGGGCCAGACAGCATACTATTGACCTCTATAAAGAAAAACCAATAGTCTGGGGGCCGGTATTGACTCGTGTCTTCAATGCAGTCATTCAGCAAGGCACTGCTCACACGTCCTGGCAGGAGGCTGTGATTATGTCTATTTATAGAAAAAGGCAGGAGAGAGTCCCCGGGAAATTACCACCTCATATCCCTGCTGGATGGGGCAGGGAAAATCTATGCCAAAGTAATTCCTGGTCATCTTCAGAATTGGTATAGCAACAATGGGATAATCAACCCCCTCCAAGTGGGATTTCAATGGGGTATGGACACCTTATAGCAGTGCTTTCAGCTTGACTTACTTGTGAAGAAATATACAGTTCTCAACAACACTAAACTGTATGCAATCTCACGGACCTTCATATAGCATTCGACTCTGTCCCAAGAAACCATTATGACATCCTGGAATCCCTCATGACCATCATTCAGGTCCTGTATTCTGACAATAAGGCAGTAGTGCACTGGGTGGCTGAGCGTAGAATGTATAGAGCCATTTGAGGTGCAATGAGGTGTGAGGCAAGGATGCCTGCTGGCCCCACTCTTTTGCCGGTTCATTAACATGCTCATTGAGGAGTTGGTGACCAACAGCCTGGATCCCCCAAGGATGGGTATCACACGCTACCCAGCGCTGTGTCGGGGGGGATTCTGCCGGGGTCGGCCGGGCCGTCCGCAGACCTCCGGGCAGGGAGGCCCCAACTCCTCCCGTGTATATCTCGGATCGAGACAGAGTATGAGGCACACACAAGGAGCAAGGCAACTTCTGTCGTTTATTATGCAAACGGCAGGGATGGGTCAAGGAGCGTACGCGTTCGTCCTGACACACACACAATAGTGGGGCTCGCAGGCCCTTTTTACTACATTATGACGCGCTACTTGCGTCATTCCAAAAAGTTACCAAAAGAACCTATCGCCACTCTTGATTGGTTGCTCGAGTGGTGGGGTTAGTATAGTACGCATATAGAGAATGATATTAGTGGTTAAGATGTAGTCAGGTGGTATATCTGGGTTGTCCCTACAATTAGATACATAAGAATTGTTACATGAAGACCCCTGAGGATTGGCTAACGTTACTGACGTCTGAGATAAGAACCTCATGTTCTGATTGGTGCATCCGTGAGCTCCCCAGCCTGGGACCACCGTTGTTCCCAGCACACGGTGCACCTGTGGTTGCAACAGTGTTTCAATATGGGTACGTGCAGGCAATGTGAGGATTTATTCATAGGTGGGAGACTGACCGTTCCCACTGTAGCAGGTGTCCATTGAGCCTTTCAAGTGTGTCGGCCTGCGTCTCGTAGCGAGGTACCCAGACGCCTTTTCTCTCCTGGGTTTTGGCATCTCGTCAGGTTCGGCTTGGTCACGTGGGGAGGGACCGTGTTTGAGGCATAATTCTGCACAATTAATATTGTTTTTCCACTGTATGTCTGGTTTAATTTGCAGATATGATTTTAACATTGGTACGTGGAGTGCGAGGTTGCAACATCGTGCCTTTGAAGATTTGTTTCTTGACTGTGGGTTTGCAACATTACGACCTTGGCTGGTTGCTCCACTGGGTTCTTTCTGCAGGCTCAGCAACCTGACTTTTGCTTTGTTAATGTCCACGGGAACTCTTGCTTGAGGCCTACTTGGGCCTGGTGCACGAGTAATCCATTTAGTGCATGGATGCTTTAGGTTATAGTGGCATACAGTTTCATGGCCAGTATCGTGTTTCCATTATATCTCTCATGATGGTAACGGGTTTCAAGAGAAGCGTGAGCAAGCGTTATAAATGAGCTCATGGTGCGTCTTGCGTTTCTGCATTCTGAAAGCCTATGTAAAAATAATAAAGATGCACGTCCGTGAATAAGCCTGTCGCCTACGTCAGAGCACTGAGTATGTTCTTCGTGTAGATTGGTGTGGAAATGTTCAGCGTGTATAATAGTTCAGCGGTGCTTCCCGTTATCTAGGTCGTCATGGCATCTCTAACGATGTGTAGATTTCAGTCTAGTTGGTCCGTGCCGCAGGTGTCGGCATGGCCAGTGCGGGCTGTTGGGCAGGCAGATGGACACATCCGTATGTTTCTGTACCAGGGTATTTGGTCATCTGGTAAATGGGCAAACTCTTCTCGTGGCGGGTGTCTGGGCCGCGACCCTCTAGGCCAAGCGCGAGAGGTGAAGGACGGGAGTCTGGTTTTCCATTCTCCCACTTCAGTCCCCCCTCTGGTCGACTTGTCGACCACAAACATATCCTTCTCGTTATCTCCTCTTACTCTCCATATCTTGGTTATCCCTCCGAGATGTCCATAATGGTTTACGTGATCTTCAAATGACCAATACATGTATTCGCATGTTCCTCCAGGAGTACAGTACACCCATCTTCCTATGTAGCTCCTAGGGTTCCTTGGGTTCTCGATCTTCACTGATGGTGGGTCTAGATGATTGGCGATGATTTGGGTGCGCAACTTCTCCCTTTCGTGTATTATCACACCTGTGTGCTGGCCGTCATCCGCTGGCATCAAGGGGTGCATTCCCACCATTTCCAGCAACTCATCAGTTGAGCGCGCCTTCCGGGCTTTCCAAAATCTAATTATTATCAGTGCAGCTCCAGCCAAAATAGCACATCCCACTATTATTTTCAGTCCATCTGACAGCCAAGATGGCATCCATGACCATAATAGTGAAAACCAGCTTTTATCCTTGTTTACGCCGTTACTTTCGTCCATCATTTTGGAGTGCATCTGGGCCAATTGTGAAACTGCTTCTGTCAGTGTACCATTGTCGGCATCGTTGGCAGGTATGAACGTGCAGCATGATTGTCCTATCTTTGCACAAACTCCTCCTTCCATTGCTGTGAGAAGGTCCAATACATATCTGTTCTGTAGTGCTACCATCCTTACAGCTCGCAGCTCCTCTTTAATTGCGTTAAACCCATTTACTGTCGAATTTATGGTCATCATTAGTTCCCATCTGGTTATTTGCAGCCATTTTGCGTTTGCGTATGCCTGCAGTCCCGGATGTATTATTGAGGAGAAGAACATTGCTGCTCTGCTGAATAGTCTGTGTTCTGGCGGTATTGATGTTAGTTCCGTTTCCGACCTTCCCCACAGATAATTTCCTGTTAATGGCTCTCCTTGTCTTTTTCTCCTGTTTAGGACAGTATCATTGCTGTTGGTCCTGTTTTCTTGCTCCTTCTGGAGTGGTGCAGATCTCTTTCTTCTCCTGTCTCCTTCATCCATTTTCGGAAATTTCGCCACATCGACATGCTTCTTAGGTACCACTAGTGATGGTACATTGACGTGTACCATTGTGCACACACCACTCCACAGGGGAGGCAGTGTATGATATGCCTTTTCTCCGCAGGCCCAATAATGGTCCATTATTACTGCCGTTCCTGCTCCCCCCTCAGGTAACTCCATCACACTTGCACAATTGGTGTTATATCCCACGTCCACCTCTCCTTTATGCTGGTAACATACTTTGGGCGCAGTCAATGGTAATATAGTTATCGGGTCTTCATCTTCTTCTACCCACGTGAGCATTGGTACATACTTGATCCATGTCGTCCAACATCGATGATTGTGTGTCTCGATGGTTGAGATAGTTTCTTTTGTTACCATGTTGCTGCCAACCACTCCTATCTCCCAGCTGGTACCCAGGAACACCTTTCCTGTTATCGTCAGTAATGGCCTCTCCCAGCATCCTTGTTTACCCGGAACTTCCGTGGCGTACCAATCACATGGTAGATACTGCAGTGTTACCTTCTTTGTTTCTCCTTTTTCAGGGCCACTTGTTATGTATCTGAATGCTTCAGCATGTAAACTGGTCTTGTGATAACTCAGATAGGTCTTGAGGAAGTTGTTTTCATATGGGTATGAGTCTCGTGTTTTCCATGTCATGTGCACTACTGTTCCTTGGAATCTTCCTTTCGTTTGGAACAGGGCCAAATATATTATGCACTGTGCTGTTTTTTCATCTATTTCTGTGGCAACAAATGTTCGTGAAGCGCTCATGGCGTATGGTATTAATGAGCAAACGTAACAGCTATCCTCAGTTGTCTGCTTACCAATGCGGGTCATGTGCTGGTACCATATGTTGTTTGTGACGTGTGCTGAATCTTGTACATAATTATCAATACCTTTATTGTCTGAGTATGTGCTGCGTTTAACTTTATTTCGCTTTTGTTCATTGTTACTGTTACCACCTGACGTAACACCTGTTGCAGCAGGGAGGTGGGGTACATTAGGTTTGGGTGCAGCAAAAAAACTCATAGCATAGCTGTACTGCCATACAGAGGCAGCCAAAACTCCGGTGATCATAAAAATCCCTATTATTTTTATTACATATGCTAACCTCACCGACATTTTTGCTCTTACCTTGCTGCAGTCCTGGCAGCGTATTCTTGCGACGTTAAAGTTGCCCGCCTAAAAATTCTCAAAAGGTGCTTGTTATTAAATGTTAGTTTTGTTTCATTAAGCTCTCCCTATCAAATAGTCATTCAGTGCCCAGGTGAAGAGTTGCTCCCATGCTACTCTAAGTGATCGGTCTCTCAAGACCGGCAAGTATGGGCGGAGGTGGGGCATGTAATTTTCTATGGCCAGGAGGAAGGCCGTGTAGTATACACGTACCCTTTTCTTTTTTAAGTATGTTGGCCTTTTTATTTCGTATACAAATTGGTGTGACAATTCTTCTGGGTAACTATCGTCTGGCAGCACCATCTACGCCTGCACACTGAATTTGTTAGATAACTTTTCTTAACAATACAATATTACGCAGCTCCTGTATGTGCGAGAGAAAAAGAGAACATTCACGTGTTTACATGTGTATTGGTGCAAGCGAAGTCCTTAGTTTTTATTACAATTGTATTTAGTAGTCAATGGGGGGGGGGTTTGCTCAGATGGCGGGAGCAGTTTTACTCTTTGAACGTGTGACCATGGGGTGGGCAGTGTGGGGATCACCCCCTTCTTCGTCCGTTATTCTCTCCGAGGGAACAATTGGGTCGTTGTCTGTGGTTGTGTTTTCTTCCGCTGCCGGGGATGTTGTTGGCGTTTTTCCAATGGACCTGTCGTTGGCGCTGGGGCGGGTCTGCAGTTTGTAGATTTTTACATCATGCAGGTGGTTCCACGCACGCTTATCCTTTAGTTTTACTGCTCTTGTTGATACGTCCTCTACTAAATGGGGGCCAGTGAACCTCTGCTGGTTCCACTTTCTATTAAAATTTCGAAGTAGTACGTGGTCACCTTTGGCAAGTTGGCACAAGTTCTCCTTTCCCAATTCTGTATTTTCGTCTATTTCTTGGTTGCTGGTGGACCCGCCCCGTGTGCGCTCGAGCTGTTGAGACACAAACACAACGCTAGTAATCAAAGAAGACACATATTGATACATTTCATCACCTAACACATTCGCAGAACTTTCTTGGTCGGTGAATGCCCTTGACGTTGGTGTTAGGGGAAGGCGCATTTGGCGTCCAGTAACCACCTCGTGTGGGGTGAGGTGGTGGTCGGACCCTGGCCTGTTTCTAAGTTCGAACAGTGCTAACGGAAGGCAATACAACCAACTTTTCTTTGTTGTTTGCTGTATTTTAGCAATTGCCTCCTTCAATAGGCCATTCAGGCGTTCACATACACCATTGGCCTGTGGGTGGTACGCACATGCAAATTTGTGTTTAATGTTCAGTAGGGATGTGATATGCTGGAACATTTCATTTGCGAAATGGGGTCCGTTGTCTGATCTTAACACCTCGCACACTCCCCACCTGGGGAATACCTCCCTTACTATAAATTTGGCTGCTCTAAACGCATCAGGGTGTGAACAGGGCCCTGCTTCGATCCACCTAGAAAATGGGCATACTACTACTATCATGTATCTATTGCCTTGACAAATGTTGATCATATCAACATAGTCAATGTGGAGGTGCCGAAAAGGTCCTTCTGGTCGGGGTATGGTACCTCTTATCACCTTTAAAGTATGACCGGCCGTGAACTGTTGACATGTAAGGCAATTGCTGATAAAATTTGACACATGGGATGTTAACTCGGGACAGAACCAATCTTCTCTAATTCGTGCTGCTATTATTTCTTTGCCTGTATGGGCAGGGTGATGTAATTGGTTCAAGGCGGTATTTAACAATGCCAATGGTATTACAACTTTCCCAGTGCCACCCTGGCGCCATAGTGCGTCGGTTGGTGACATTGTGCATCCTCTTTTCACCCATACTTCTTTTTCGGCCATTGGTGCAGCCGCTTGTAACTCCATAATCTGGGTGGCTGGGAGATGGGTGTACCCTTCTTTTATTAACATCTCCCTCGCTATTCCCCTCCCTCTCCCTCTCTGTGAGTCTGTGGGGTTCCATATCTCACCAAAATATGCAGCATATTTTGCATGTGCGTCTGCTGCTGCATTTCCTTTTGATATATAGTCTTCTCCATTGGTGTGTGCTGTGCATTTTACTAGGGCTAGTTCTTGGGGATCGTTTATTACTTCAATTAGTTCAGCCAACAAGAGGGCATGTTGTACTGGAGTGCCGTCAGCTCTCCTAAACCCTCTTCTTCTCCACTTTGATAGCCCTGAGTGGACAGTGGATGTAACATATGCACTGTCGGAATATATAGTAACTTTTTTATCAAAACTTTCCTTTAGTGCCAATATGAGTGCAACCAGTTCCGCCGCTTGAGCAGAGTAATGCTGTGGTAATTGTACACACTTAATAGCCACACACACTGGCGCTTCCATCATTTGTACTACTGCTGCCCCAGTCCTCCTTATCCCGTCTCCTTGATCAATAGTTGATGACCCATCAATAAACAAAAGCTCACCTCCCTCTAGTGCGTTTTCTTCAACTTTCCTAGTACATGAGTACATCTCAGTTACTTGGGTGCAGTCGTGGGCGTAATCTCCCTCTTCAATTACTTCTGCTAGGAACCTTGCAGGGTTAACCGTGCTACATCTAACAATTGCCAGTTCAGCTTTGGACAAAATGATCTCATAACCTGTTGCCCTCTGTGTCGTCAGTGTGGACTTAGGTTTATTCAATATCGCAAATAGTGCATGTTCTACAAATAGTGTAGTTGGACACCCCATAGTTATTGATGATGCTTTTTCTACTGCAAATGCAGCTGCAGCAAGACCTTGTTCGCAAGAGAATTGTCCTAACATTATTGGATCTAAGTGACCGCTGTAAAATGCTACTGGTTTATAGCCCATGCTAGTCTTTTGGGCCAATACTGCTTTCATTACTGCTGAGTCGCAATGTGAAAATATAAAAAATCGTCGCTCCATATTTCCATTTCTTTTTCATTTTCTTCTTCTTCCTTCTTCTTCTCCCTCATCACTACTCTTGATACCCTTTCTGCTGCTGCTTTTACCCTTACAGCTTCCCTCTTTCTCTCCTCACTTTGCTCCCTTACTTTTTCCAATTCGTCCTTACCTTCTTTCCTTTTCCTCACTCTCTCTCTTTCCTCCCCCTCAAGTTGTTTTATCAGTTCATTCTGCTCATCCCTTAGTTTAGCTAATCTTTCCTCCAAAATCTCTTCCTTCTGCCGTAGCAGCTCCTCTCCCCTCATTTCACTCTCTCTTTCACTATCCTCGTTTGTTCTCTTTACCGCCTCCCTTTCCTCTCCAGTTAGTGATCCTCGTAATTTCAACAATATCTGTGCAGCTACCCACTCATCGTTTCCTATCTCTACAGTCTGCTCTTCTCTCCTCCCGTCCCCCATTGGTATCTTTCCATGAGCCACATATGGTGGAGGGCTGTATGCCGGGTTTGAGTATCCTTCAGCCGCCCTTAACTGTCCTTTTATTTCTCCTAATTCTCTTAAAGGGTACAACCCTCCCCCCTCTGTTTTCACTCCCGGTGTTAAGGGTATCTCATTGCTCGGTTCCTGTTTTATGTCAGCTAATTTATCAACCTTTCCTCCACCCAGTTTTTCATTCCCCATATTCTTTGTTCCTTCACTCTCCTTTTCCCCATCCGTTCCTTCTTTCTTAATCTCCTTTTCTTCCGGTGTTTCCCCCATAGTGAACATTCCATTTGGTCCTGGTCTAGACCCCTGGAACATCCTCCATAAGTTAAACACCTCCACATGGTTTGCCAACTTCTTCCCCTTGTATGTATTGTGCAGATGGTTTAATAGTGAATGTTGGGCATATGGGTCAAAGCTACCATTAGGCGGCCATGGTGTCAACATTTTGTTGTCCGTCCCCTGGGTCCACTCTATGCTGTACTTAATTAACTTCTCCCTATGTGGTGGCAGTGTTGTGCATATATGTTGTAGTGGGGTAGTGAGGGTATTCCCCCACCCTCCCAACCCTCTCCCGTATGACATACTAGCGCACCCTTTCTTACCCTTCCCCTTGCTACCAGTTTGCAACATACAACCTTTTATTGCTTACCTTGCCCCGCAAGTGTGGGGACTTACGACAATCCTTTGACAAATTATGCAATGATAATAATCACAAAAAAAAAAAAAAATTATAAAACAAATATATTTATGATGTTATATTATATTCCTTCCCCTACGGCCCCCTGCGGCCGAAGCGCACGCAGCCCCCTGCAGCTGCGTACCCCTTACGACGATCTTACACAGTCGTCCTTTTTCCCCGTTCTCCTCCCACCTTTACACTTGCCGTGGCCGGCGTTCTCCGTGCGCAGCCACGCCCCCTTCCCCTTCTCCTCTTTGATCCACTCGTTTATCGTTTATCTCCGTGTCCGCTCCTTTATCATGTTTCTCTTCCCCACCAATGTCAAACCCAAAGCTTCTTGTGTTCACGATATCTTACTAAATCCCTACTGGTGACGTCACCTATTTCTTCGAACTACTGGTATATTCGTGTTATGTTCTTTAAATTCAAAATACACTTGCAATCTACCCCGCTAACCCTACAGCTGTCTTCCTGTCTCTCCTGGAACAAGGTAATCTCATCAATACTATAACCGGACTGCGCACGCTGCGTCGCCTCGCGTGTGATACGCCCCTCAACAGGAGGGCTTAACCAGCCAATTATCTTCCGTTTTGGGCAACTACGTAACTAGCCACCGCCCACAGGGAAACGTCATCTACCTATCGAGTTTCTTGCTCGAACAATAGGGAACCTCATCTACCTATCGAGTTTCTTGCTCGAACAATAGGGAACCTCATCTACTCATTGAATGATAAATGTCAAATCGTAGGAAACCACACACACCCACCCTCACACGTAGTCGCGATTTAGGCCAATCAGTGTCTTTCGAGCGGCTGCACGTGATGTTTTCGTGCCCCGCCCCCCTCTTTCGCGTAACGTTAGCTTTTTGTTGCGAGCGTCTGCACGTGTTGTTCTCGTGCCCTGCCCCCCTCTTTCGCGTAACGTTAGCCGCCTTCTCTCGCACTCAATTCACTACCATTCATTCCATTATCATCACTCAATTAAACCTTCACCCCACCTTTTTACAATACCTCCCTCCTCCCTTATTTACTTCCGCCCCCTCCCTCACAATTTCGCATTGCTTGTTGTGCGTGTCATGCTCACCAAGTTCCCTCGATGCAGGGCCGCTCGACTGCGTGCACCCCTCCAAGCGGCTCGCCACCTCCCCTCGTCTGGACCACGTCTGGACACTCGCCGACCGCGGGCGGGATACTTCTCAACCGGCTCCCGAGGGCCAATATCCGGATTGCGCTGTCCGGTCCTCTCGCAGCTCCGCGATGGTCCTGTAGTCCTCAGAAGGGGGCAACGGCAGAGGGGGCCGCGCCGCCGGGCCTCCCCGCAACGGGAGTGCCTGGAAAAATAAAAAATAAAAGTCGATCTTAAACAGATCTCAGCAGTGCCTCCAACTTGTCGGGGGGGATTCTGCCGGGGTCGGCCGGGCCGTCCGCAGACCTCCGGGCAGGGAGGCCCCAACTCCTCCCGTGTATATCTCGGATCGAGACAGAGTATGAGGCACACACAAGGAGCAAGGCAACTTCTGTCGTTTATTATGCAAACGGCAGGGATGGGTCAAGGAGCGTACGCGTTCGTCCTGACACACACACAATAGTGGGGCTCGCAGGCCCTTTTTACTACATTATGACGCGCTACTTGCGTCATTCCAAAAAGTTACCAAAAGAACCTATCGCCACTCTTGATTGGTTGCTCGAGTGGTGGGGTTAGTATAGTACGCATATAGAGAATGATATTAGTGGTTAAGATGTAGTCAGGTGGTATATCTGGGTTGTCCCTACAATTAGATACATAAGAATTGTTACATGAAGACCCCTGAGGATTGGCTAACGTTACTGACGTCTGAGATAAGAACCTCATGTTCTGATTGGTGCATCCGTGAGCTCCCCAGCCTGGGACCACCGTTGTTCCCAGCACACGGTGCACCTGTGGTTGCAACAGTGTTTCAATATGGGTACGTGCAGGCAATGTGAGGATTTATTCATAGGTGGGAGACTGACCGTTCCCACTGTAGCAGGTGTCCATTGAGCCTTTCAAGTGTGTCGGCCTGCGTCTCGTAGCGAGGTACCCAGACGCCTTTTCTCTCCTGGGTTTTGGCATCTCGTCAGGTTCGGCTTGGTCACGTGGGGAGGGACCGTGTTTGAGGCATAATTCTGCACAATTAATATTGTTTTTCCACTGTATGTCTGGTTTAATTTGCAGATATGATTTTAACATTGGTACGTGGAGTGCGAGGTTGCAACATCGTGCCTTTGAAGATTTGTTTCTTGACTGTGGGTTTGCAACATTACGACCTTGGCTGGTTGCTCCACTGGGTTCTTTCTGCAGGCTCAGCAACCTGACTTTTGCTTTGTTAATGTCCACGGGAACTCTTGCTTGAGGCCTACTTGGGCCTGGTGCACGAGTAATCCATTTAGTGCATGGATGCTTTAGGTTATAGTGGCATACAGTTTCATGGCCAGTATCGTGTTTCCATTATATCTCTCATGATGGTAACGGGTTTCAAGAGAAGCGTGAGCAAGCGTTATAAATGAGCTCATGGTGCGTCTTGCGTTTCTGCATTCTGAAAGCCTATGTAAAAATAATAAAGATGCACGTCCGTGAATAAGCCTGTCGCCTACGTCAGAGCACTGAGTATGTTCTTCGTGTAGATTGGTGTGGAAATGTTCAGCGTGTATAATAGTTCAGCGGTGCTTCCCGTTATCTAGGTCGTCATGGCATCTCTAACGATGTGTAGATTTCAGTCTAGTTGGTCCGTGCCGCAGGTGTCGGCATGGCCAGTGCGGGCTGTTGGGCAGGCAGATGGACACATCCGTATGTTTCTGTACCAGGGTATTTGGTCATCTGGTAAATGGGCAAACTCTTCTCGTGGCGGGTGTCTGGGCCGCGACCCTCTAGGCCAAGCGCGAGAGGTGAAGGACGGGAGTCTGGTTTTCCATTCTCCCACTTCAGCTGTTCTTTGTGGATGCTGCCATGCTGCTGTCAACCAGCCATATGGCAATAGAGCATGCCATGATCACCTTAGCAAACAAGTGTGGGGAATTGCGCATGGACATGAATCAGACAAAAACTAGAAAA
Source organism: Ambystoma mexicanum (assembly GCF_040938575.1). Lineage (NCBI taxonomy): Eukaryota > Metazoa > Chordata > Amphibia > Caudata > Ambystomatidae > Ambystoma > Ambystoma mexicanum. Next base: position 434,637,253 of record NC_090935.1, read on the forward strand.
TGTGTCTTTAGAAATAAGTCATCTTTGCGTGCCATTGTTACCATCGAAGTGAATGGCAAAAAGAACTGGAGCATGTTAATCAGCCCAGAGTGCCTGGTCTGTGGAGCGCTCCTCGGCTACAGAGGTCCAGAGTGATCAACACTCTTGGCAATACCTCCACATAAGAGCATGTTTTAAGTTTACTAGTCTAAGAGTAATTTTAGTGACATTCTTGACTAGACCTTTGGCTTGCGTGTTAATCATATCCTTGCATTTCAGATCTAATTTGTAGAGATCTACTTTTGGCATGGCCTGATTGTTTCTCCCTGGACTTATAGACACGATTCCGGGACCAGCCTCAAGGGTTGAGACTATGGTAAATACCTTTTCTCCCTTACTATACACTTTGTAGTTTGGCATATCCGAACAGTAGGGAACGGTAGTAGCTCCCCGTGTTTCACCCACAGATCATCAGTTTTTATCTTGTAATTTGATTATGTTTCTCCTCACCTTTTTTTGTTTTTCCTTTCTTTTTTCTGTTTTAGGTGTGATTCTTTTGCCTTTTATATAATAAACTGTAATGTTAAAAAAAATGTAAATAAAAGTTGTTGTGTATTCAAAGACACAGATGAACTATTAAAGAACCATTACGTTTACGGTAATGCTACGTCCTGAAGAAGATGGACATCATCTGCATTTAATTAGATGTGTTATTTCCATCGAAACTACTATTTGCCGCCAGTGTCAGGCCTATTGTATTGTCTGTTATTTTTTGTCCTGACACTCGAGTAGTTGACGCACAGCATCCCTGGTTAGTTTTAGGGTGTTTTATTTTACTATTATGCTTCTGTTTCGTGTTTTGGTTGCTGCAATTAATTAACTTTTTTTGTTATATGATGAATAATTGTCCAGATTGCTTTATTGATATATTATTGGCTTTTTGCCTTTAGATTTGTCCAGGTGACCGAGGGTCCCCCACCCGAGTGATCCCCTTCACTCGTCTGGGGTATCCTTCTCGGATCGTGCACATTGACATCTAGGACTATCATGATTTATTTTCTTGCGTTTTTTTATCTGCAGTCAATACTTGATACAGGCATTTTTTCACTTTATATTATGCACTTTACTATCGATATACAATTGTTCATTACATGTATATTGCACATGAGTTTTAGACGATTTAATACTCATTTTAATGTGAAATATATTTAAATAAAACTAGCATTTTAAATGATTTATTGTGTTTTGTAGGGTGATCTGTGTTGTGGACTAGAGGGCCCTTCCCCTTCTCAGTGGTTGGATTATGTCCTTCTGAGCGAACATATTTTTATTCCGTGGGTTTGACCTCTGTTTAATACTGTCCGTTGCTTCCCCTCTGCCAGCAAAGTAAGGGTAACCCATTTTCTGGTTTCTTGTGGTAAATGATGTAACTTCTTCTCAATACAGGGGGTAATTACAGACTGAGTATGTCCCATGTTGCAAGCAACACATTGATGAAACATGATTCAGATAGATTCAGTTTTTAATATATGATAGTTTTTACACAGATGGCCTTTTAGACTGAAAATCTACATCGATAAATTGTTTCATTGCTCGATATGTTTACATCTGTGTAATTTCTTAACATGTGATAAATAATGTTTTTGCAAGAATTAAAAAAAAACATTTTGCAAAATATAGTGCCTGGATTTTGTGTTCAAGTACAAGAATGTGCTCTTTCTAAAGGCAACACACATGAAACTCTATGCATCATTGTATCATTGTATCCATTAATGATTTAGCAGATTGGGTAGTTCCCGTGTCTAATGAAAACCTGTTTCTGTATTAAACAGTGTGATCGAATGTGTTTTTGCTTTATGGTCGGCCTTGCAAATGTGGCATTTTTGTTCAGAAGTCTCTTGAAATTGATTAGTTGAATGTTTTGCAATTGTAAAGGCGTGATGTTTCTTATCAGGTGATACATTTTCTGCAAACAAATGTGTAAAGAAGTTTGCTGGGTATAATATTTTCATTATAAGCCTCAGAGAGATTTTTCTCTGCTTACTGTTATCTCATGTGCTACTTTTTTTCACATGATCTACAGAATCTTTAGCTTTTGCTCCAGTTAGATTAAGTGAGCTAGCATTGTAGCACTCACTCTGATCCCTTCACTCATTTGCTCCACCTCTCCTTTGAAGGTAATTATTTAAGTACAATTTCATTTAGGCGAAAGAAAAAAAACATAGAGTATATTATACTATTTCATGGGAGCCATGGGCGTATTTTTAGGGGGGACGGGGGTGTTTGTTCCCCCCAACTTTCATGGCACACTATTTTGTCCCCATTCATTTGAATGGGGCACCTTTTCTTCAGAGGTCATGTCCCCCACCAACATTTTCAGCAAAGTTTCTCCACAGATGGGAGCCCTATTGTCAAACAAGATGGAGCACTTGGAAGTAGACTTTCTATATAGCTCACACAATTCTATTGCATTTTTAAAATTTCACTAATCTGGGAAAATTAATTTTACTGTAAATATTGTATTGTCGTCTGATGTTACCAATGGTATCATTCAAATCACCAAGAATTTAAATACATGAGGGTTCATCTCCCTGCCGAAGACACAAGACATCTTCAAGATAAAGTAATTAGAAACAGGTGTGCCTATTTGCTCTCTAGAACCTAGTGCCTTATGCAATTATTTCTTCATATGAACACATTATTTTTCATGGATTAGGGTAAAAGACACACAGGTCTACCAATATGCTTCACTTAGTGCATACCTTTGAACAGAAACATATAATTTCCAAGAATGGTCTGGACTAGATCAATAAGAACCTTTGACTGCTTAATCAGAGACACCATCATTTGCGGAGCACATGCCTCTGTGCAATACTTTTTAGCAGTTTATAAAGAAACAAAGTCAAAGAAAATAAGGAAAACATTTGTAATATATTTTCGAAATGCACCAGTATGTTCAACATATGTTTAGTGTCTCTATTGTATAAAGGAAGGCAGAGTAAAATATTCTAATAAACGTTCAATACCTCTACCAGTGGATGACTGACCGAACCAAGGAAGGGTAACCTAAAAATAATATTAAAAGTCTTTTTTTTCAATGGCCAAAAGGGTGGAGGTTAACGTGTAGGTTGGATGCACCTACTGAAGTATGGAACATGTGTGTTATCCCTTCTTCTTATAAGAAGCCATTGACCAGATGGAAGCATGCTGTGATGTCTCCTCTTGACATTGCAGAAGGCTGGACATTATTAAGTGCTTATCCAAAGTAGTTGGTTTATCAAGTAGATGATAGCCTCATACAGGTATCAGGGAAAGCACATCATCCCTCCTGGTCTGTTATTAGCCTGACGTCTTCTTAAACTCAACTTCTTTTCATATGCCAGAGCTGCCAGTTTCCTTAAGGACATTTTGGTCATCAGCATTAGAACACTGCCAACATGGAGACTCTTCTGCGAAGCATCCAGGAAGGAAGGCCAGACATAGCTCAAGTTGTGAACAGGCCCCAACAAGGGACTTCTCTTTACCATCAACTCAGTCTGACTGCCAAAATCGATAAATGTAACTTAGCATGCACATTAAGTGGTTATAATGAATTGTATGAGTAAACCATTCCATGGCAAGAATGGCGCTTCATATTTGCTTTTCTCTTTATAAACTGACAGGAACAACAGAATCCTTGGAGTCTTCAAAAGGAACCAAGCAAGTACTGGTGTGGAGCTGGAATCCCACTGTGCCAAGATTCTATAATTAATATCATGTAGGGGAACCATATGAAAATGTACAACAGCGCATTACAGTGTTACCATATAGCACATCACACTTCCTTAACAACCCAAAGGTGAAATGGCTTACAGCCATAGTGAGACCCTATCCTTCTTCCAACAGGAGCGGTCTTCTGTGAAAACAGCATCTTCTAAGGTTTTCCCCATGTGCTGTGGCTCCCAGAACCTTGTCCTACCCTTACTCACAAAAGGCGGTACCTTGACCTTAACTTGGCCAGCGTGGAGATCAAACTCCTTCACACAATTTAGTTTGCCAAATCTCTCGTTCATACACATGCATCTACTCTCACTTGAGGCATGCCCTCATTCCAGCCTACATTCTTTTCTCTTACCAACCAAGCTGGACACAAACATATTAGGTTTTCTCCTGTGTAGTACTTCAAATGGAACCAAGCAAGTAGTGGTGTGGGTTGCAAAACAGTAAGCACACCACTAGCCCACGACTTCTTGGAAGCATCCATCAGTGTACAGCTTAATCATCCATTGCCCCTTTAGTTGTGGAATGGTAGAAAGAGGTTATGTAATGTTATACCTGAATCTACCTCATACAAGCCACCATATCCCAGGTGATGAACTGAATGCTAATATCATTTAGCATTTTCCTTGGCTAGTCCTCTCTGAAACACCTCATCTGACAAAGCCATCATGGAGTTGGTGTCAGCCTCAATTACCACCTTCACCTGCTCTAACTTAGAGTGAGGCCCCATAAGAATGTACATTGTATGAACCTTTCTCAATCCAGTGGTGAAGCACTACAACTGCAATGTAATCCCACATAGCCTGGACAACTCCAGAAGCCATAAAGGGTGAGTATGCACCATGGTTGCTTTGTCGCTACCCTCACCTTGTGAACAGTCTCTCACCAGGGCATCAATGACATTATGTACTCCTGGTCATCAATAGTCAGTACTTTATCTCCTCTTGGACTTGGTTACCCCAAAGGTAACCAAGATGTAACACAACTTCAATATCATGTTTCCAAACCCCATTGTGGGAATGAACTTGGTCCACATGCACAATAACCTTTTTATGAGACTTAGCACATCCTTAAATTCTCAGCATTTCTTTAGTAGGCCACAGATGCCCCTCTATCATGTTCCCATTGGGAGGTTTACTTCTTTTTTCCAATTCAATTCAATTCCCACTGCTTTTCCATGCCACCTTGTTCATAATAACACCCTTCAGGGCAAACACCACTTCCTACTCCAGCAACAAGCTTGCATTTTCCAGTTCACTATCCTTAAACACCTTTCTAGACATGATAATAGTGGTTACTCTCTCTTTGCCGAAATGTGTTCTACTATGCAGTCCAACCCATGCATTGGCATCAGCCATCGTGTTAATCTCTTAGAAGCACCATCTAATCACTTACAAGCAAAGGTTATCATGAATGGTTTGCTGTTTCTCCTGACCAAACATTTTCTTCCCACAGAAACTTGTGAAATATTGTCTCAGCCCACACACATTTCAACATCTCTTTCTCTATCACTGAAACAATATATTGCTTTGATATATTCCGCTTCATACCGGAGTCCAGCCCCGACACCTGGCATTGAGCCTTTACTGATTGCAATGTCCTGTTTCCAAGATAAAGGCATTTCCACTGAGCTACAAAAGTAGGGAGAAAGAGTGGAAACGAGTGGAGGTACAGGGAGGATATTAATTGAAGCTGAAGATCAAAGGGAACAAAATGGTGAGTAAACTGAGATAATATCCGGCAGGAACTGAGGAACAAGATGGTTGGTAGCTTTGTAGACTAGGAAAAGGAACTTGTAAAGGGAGCAGTTGTGCATGGAGATCCAACCAGCATGTTGTCAGTAAGAATAGGTGGGTTATGATCTGGGTAGGTTGTAGGGAGTGTGAGTAGCAACGTTTAGGAGTTTGTCTAGAGGGAGGAAAAAGTAGAGGGAAAGGCCAAAGAGCAGGCCTGAGCAGAATCCAAGTTTGCTGAACACAATGGTTGAGATTATGTATTTCTGAATGTTGAGGATGTTAGTACGAGCATCTACAGGATATCATCTGATATTTTGTAGATGAACAATCTAGGGAGTTGCAACACTTCACCCTGCTGGTGAGACTTATCATTTCTCTTATGTAGATCCCATCCCCTTACAATCTTCCCTTCACCATAGTGGTTCATCAAATACATTAAAATTGGGGGGGGGCAGGGACACTGACCTCAATGGGAGGCATAGTTCAAAACAACAAGCTGATATAACTAGTGAACATATATAAATAAAATAATGTATCAGAATAACAAGCTAAGATAACTCATCAGTATGCAATTGTTGGACACTGCAGTTGTCACATTGCTAAGCAGTGGTGGAATTGACCGTGGCTCGCAGTGTAGTCGGATTCATCTACTTGTAGTCCAGTAGGCCTTATTTCTGCCTATCCACTTGTGTCCGGAGTTCCTCTGCTCTTTCTGTTCTTCCTTCTTCGTGTGCCCCATGGGTGCATTAAAGTATGAGGAGTGTGTTCCTTTCCCGAGACGCCACCACGCAAGAGGATAATAAGGAGTCAGAGTATGAAAACCCAGAGGTGGGTTTGTATGAAGCAATGAGGCCATCTACATGTTATGAAAAATAGCAGTGCACTAACAAGTGCTTTAGTGTGGGCTGACAAGAATCCACATTTGGAGCTAGTTGCCCCCTAAGGCTATAAACAGCGTTAACATGAATTCTTAATTACAGGCTCCAACTCCAGCAATGCTAAATATCAGCCTACATACATCAGGCCATGCCGTCTTTCCACTGTACCGCATACATTCGTGGAGTCCTCTGGTTAGACTCATGGAACACACCCATAAATTGGAGCCTGCAGGGCAGGCTACCACATTGCCACCTGCTGTAGAATGTATAAAGCAATAAACACTAATCCGATGAAGCAGGCCTCAGCTGCTAATTGATAATGCCAGAATGATTTATTCTTAAAAGATGATGAAGTGGTAGGGTGTAGCAGGCCCCCATGAGCAGTGTGATCTAATAAATGCAGCAGGTACCCTTTGCAAGTTACACTGAGATATCCAGGTGGGAAACTAGAACCCCCCTGGAATGAGGGATCCAGAAGAGGAATTTGTAACAGTACAATACAATGTTACGTAATTAAGTTGCACTTCCTCTTCCTTCCAAAATCTTCTTTCTGACACAGATTTTTTTAGACCCAATAGAAAACTGATTAAGCAACTAAAAGCTACCAACTCTGTTGCTGAACCAGTCCCTGGCTGGCTTCTTAAGAGCATCCTGCTATATTTGTAACACATATATCCTACATGATTAGTCTTTATTTTTCTACTGAGAATATCCCCAGTGCCTTAAAGGCTAGAATCATTTCTCCATTTCATAAACACCCTTCTAGTTGATGGGCATATTCCATTCCTTGGGATTTTGAATGAATGTCGGTGTTGCATTACAAATGAAGCATATAATCACGGATTACCAATTTATGAATCAGAATTTGATTTGTAACTCCTTTCAGAGTGATCCTATCAAATATTTTCTACAGACCCGTTTTGTAACAGGTTCTGGTAATTGACAAGAAAATGTGAACATTGTGAGCAGTTGAAGTTTGATTCTGTTTAACAGTAAAATACATTTTTTCAAAATATTGGTACCTCCAATTTAAAATTAGAACTTCGACCATCAGTCAAAAATAGCAAGTGGATAACAGACTTTTTCTTATGTATCTTATGTGAAATCTCCCCTGGTTAATACAAAATGTATCATATCAATACAAAAGTGTATTGATATGATGTGATAAGTCATTTATAATGTGCCTTTAAGTACGTGTGTCTAGGCGTGACAAGACAAGGAAGGCAAGAAAAAGGGAGCACAAAACAAATGATCTTACTGGGCCTTGTGTCATTCAGATCGTGCAAGTCCGAGGGGGAAGGAAGAGGAAACGTGGCAGGTGGAGGGGTGGAGAATACAGTGGCAAAAGGCACAGTAAGTGCTGATGGGGTGGACGCTCAAGTAAGTGCAGGGAGGCAGGGGATTGTAGGGTTGCAGATACAGTCCCTAAGTGCGTGGGAGGCCCAAAGGCGGTGCAAGGGGCTACTGGTCGTGCAGGAGCCTGGTGCCTGTGAGGTGTAGAGGGTGGCCAGGTAACCAGTTAGTGCAGCAGATAGGAGCATCAGCAGGGGTGAGAGAGAATGCAGAAGCAAGGATGAAGGTCTTGATTGCTTCTGGAACCTTAGGTGGTCCTGCTCAAGTTTGAGGGAGGAGGGAGGCTGTTCCAGAGGGAGGCACCAGCCAAGGAGAGAGATCTTCCCCCTACTCTCTGCCTGGAGAAGCGTCTGACCCTCCGAGAGTTGTGGGAGGGTGAGCGAAGGCCTCGAAAAGGAAGATGGTTAGGAAGAGAGAGTTGGAGGGAGTGTGGGCCCGGTCCCAGAAGCCTTGTGGACAATGCAGAAGATCTTGAACTTAATCCATGCAGCCATGTGAGCCAGTGGATACATTACAGGGCTGCAGAGATACGATCTCTGGGCTTGAGGCCAAGGACAAGTCTCACAGTCCTGTTCTGGATTAGTTGCAAAGGGCAAAGAGTAGAGGCAGGCAGATTTAGAAAGAGGCTGTTGCAGTAGTCCAGCCTAGAGAGAACTGAGGCTCTGGAGACCGTGAGCTTCTGGGGGAAAGTGAGAAAAGGAAGAATACCTCTGAAGAAGTGCTGCTGGTAGTAGGTAGTTGGACTTCTTAGAGATGTCAGAAATGTGGGAAGAGAAGGAGAGAGTGGAGTTGAAGATGACACCAAGGTTTCTTGCCTTGCAGGAAGGTGTGGGAAGAGGACCCAGGGTGGGTGGCCAGAGTTAAAGAGGAAAAGCAGGAGCAGGGGTCCCAATACGAAGAATCTCAGTCTTACTGGCATTAAGGCAGAGCTTGTTGGAGGCACACCATTCCTGAATCGTGGATAAACAGTCAGGAATGAGCAAGAGAGCAGAAGAGGCTTAGGGGAGCCTGAAGGAGAGCTGAGTGTCCTCTGCATAACACTGGAAGTTAGAAGAGAAGGTAAAGGAGAGGTGTCAAATAATGGTTGAAGAGCCAAGCTGAGAGGTTGGAACCCTGGGGAAAACTACATGTAGAACGAGAGGTGGTGGAAAGAACTAACCCAAGCTGGATCTCGGACGATCAATTAGAGAGAAAGGAGCACAACCAGGCTAGGGCCTGACCCGTGATGCCCAGGTTGTCACAGAGACGATTGATCAGGATGGCATAGTTGACCGTATCGAAGGCAGAGAATAGATCAAGGAGAATGAGGACAGAAGGAAGGATAGAGTCGAGATTAGAGAGAAAGTCTTCACAGGTGTTCAGGAGAGCAGTTTCTGTGATTCTGGCTGCTCTAAAGCCAGACTTTAAGAAGAGAGCTGAGTGGAAGAATAACAAATACTTTAACATAGATCTACAATTGGGAAAGTTAACACCTGAAGAACTGAAAAATGAAAAAGCATCATGGCATTCAGAATGTTAGAAGCAATGGACTTATAAGGCGAACATGGCTCGAAGCAAAATGTTGTATGGAGAGCAGTTATGTGAGCCAAAGCTGTCTAAATCCAGCCATGAAGAAGATGAAGAAGTAGTACCAAGCTACACTACAAGATCAAAAATACCTATGTCCAACAGAAATAAAAGCTTTGTTTGCAATAAACAAAGAACAAGAAGAAATCAATTATATTTGATAGCAACTGATTCAGCAAACATCCTTTGGAAGAGAGCAGTAGAACTGCCTAACAATGACACATTGAAGATTCGTCTTAGCGATTGTACAGATCCTGGAGATCCTCATGCTAGGGCTATTACATATCACAAGCTATGTTGGAACACAGATGTAGGGAATGTCTTATAACACAAGCCTACACTAAATGGAAAGATGCAGCCAAATTCACTGCCTTACAAAGCAACAAATGTAGAATTTGCATCTTCAATCAGTGATTTTCTTCTTGAAGGCAACATAACAACAATGGGGGACATTGAAAAGCTTTTCAGGAAAATTGCAGTTAACAATGGTCTAGAAGAAGGACAGACGAAAACAAGAAAACAAATCAAAAGATTTATGTATAATGTCATCATGCTACTACCCCCCCAAATCATTTCACCTGATACCAATGTTTTTTTCCTTTCACTGTGGTGTTCACGGTTTTTCCCATCTGACAGCATATTTGTCACATGAGTGGGAACTAATAGAAGATGTAAAGATCTGAAATGAGTGTACTCCTGGTTAGAACCTTCAAAAGTTCAGGCATTACTAGGCCTTCTTTATCTTTCAGGGTGTGATATTACAAAGAGAGGAACACTATCTTTCTGGAAATCCTTCAAGCTTTCGGAAGACTTAAATTGTAAAAGAAATTAACAAGGAAGATGACCGATTGATAGAGCGATTCATTTGTCAGGTCAACTGTGTTTGTCGACGTTCACAAAAAAAGTTGCAAAGTGAAAATCTTTCTCCGACAAGATCCTCTTCAATACTGATCAACAACACCCACATCTCCCAGAGCCATCACAATTCGGGTGGGAGAAGGCAGATAATCAATATTCTCCTACTATGTGTATGCTTCCATGTGCACCACAATCAATCAGGATTGTATGGAGGTTGTTTGGCAGCAAGGCGGATGAAAGTTTGGAGAATTAAGCTCTCCAACTTCAAAACTGGTTGGTTTCATTGGACCTTCAGGATGCTTACTTTCAGGTGCCAATCATCTCAAGCACAGAAAGTACCTGAGGTTCGCGATTGGTAACTCTCACTATCAGTTTCGAGTTCTGCCTTTCGGGTTGACCTCCACCCCAAGAGTTTTCACCAAGTTGATGGCGGTAGTAGCAGAGAGTCTCACAAGAGGGAGGATTCATGTCTACCCCTATTTGGACGATTGGATGATCAGGGCACATTCTCCAGAACAAGTCCAGGACATCTATCCAAGACTTGCCACTTCCGTCACAAACTAGGGTTTTCTCTGAATTTAAAAAAGTCAAACATGATACCATCACAGAAGCTCCAATTTATTGGAGCAGTCGTGGATACTCATTCGGGCAAAGCCTCGCCTCCCGAAGAGAGAGCTCACCACATTCTGCAGATGGTGACAAAATTCCAGAATGCCCAGTATCTACCGGCCTTCGATTTTCTCAGGTTGCTGGCCTCATGGCATCCTGCATTTTTCTGGTGCCAGAGGCCAGATTGAGGATGAGATCCCTTCAATGGGCCCTCAGGACTCAATGGTCCCAATTTTCAGGGGAAATGACAGATCTCTTACACGTTCCAACCAGAGTAGCTCAGGACCTACAATGGTGGGTTTGCAAAGAACACATCCTCAAGGGACAATCTTTTTGGCAGCCATGGCCGGAGATCACTGTTGTGACTGACGCCTCACTCACGGGGTGGGGAGCCCACACCAACGATCTGACAATCAGCGGTCGTTGGTCTCCATCGGAGTCCAGACTACACATCAACCTTTTGGAGCTGAGGGCGATCGGACTAGCGCTGAAGGCCTTCCTGCCCTCTGTACGGGGAAAGAATGTCCTGATCATGACAGACAACACAGTGGCCATGTACTACCTCAACAAGAGAGGAGCAGTAGGGTCACTGCCACTGTGCAGAGAAGCAATGCAGCTCTGGTTCTGGGCAATACAAGAAGGGATCTATCTATCTGCCATTCACCTAGCAGGCGAGCAAAACACAGCGGCGGACGCTCTGAGCAGGCAGAGCACAGTCTCTCACGAGTGGGAGATAGCTCAGGAAGTCCTTATGGAGATCTTCGCCCTTTGGGGAACCCCTCAAGTGGATCTGTTCACGACCATTGTCAACAGGAAGTGCGAACTGTACTGCTCAAGGGTTTTTCCCCCCGAGAGGAGCTCTAGGAGACGCATTTGTAGTAGAGTGGAAATTTCCTCTTCTATATGCGTTCCCTCCAGTCCCTGTGTACCATCTGGTACAGTGTGCATGCATCAAAGAATGTGTGCTGCGCATTGCAAATGGCGAGCTCAGTTATTAAAGTGCTTACAACAATTTAAGTGTAGTGGCGACAAAGAACTCTATGACAATTTCTCTCTTCAAATGTAAATAGCTATTGTAGTTTTAATAAATAGTATATTTCACAAAGAATGTTGCAAATTATTTAAAACCTTCTAATTTAGTTAACAACGATGAAGTAGGAATAATTTACATGGCTATATCTCGGAAATGGTGAAAGATATACAAATTCCTTATATGAACTATTCTATTCCTTTGATCATGTTTAACAAAAAGCCTACTTAGCACATATGTCATAGAACTACTCTAAAAGCAGTAACATCTCAAAAACAAAATTAGTATACCTAATTGTGGGTGTCTTGGATTACTGACATCATTCAGGCCCTCTTCCTCAAATTCAGAAGAAAAACCTGTCACTCATGATTGTATGCTTCATTATTAATGCATCCCCAGTAGGCAGGGCTTTAAGTGGGCCGGGGCCTGCCGGGGCTGGGCCCCGGCAGTCTCCAAAAAGTGGGACTGAGCCGGGGCCCTGCCGGGGCCCCCCCTCCCACTGCACGCAACATTGGCGGGATGCATTATCCCGTCGCGGCGGCAGCCGTGACGGGAGATGCGCCTGCCATGAAGTCAGGCGATCTGACAGAAGTGGCAGCCAACCACAGCGATGCTGTGCCTGGCTGCCACTTCTGTAAGTCATAGTAACTGCCTCTGGTGACCTCTCGCGCGAGGGGTCACCAGAGGCAGTTACAGTCCCTTTGTTTCCCCAGGTCGCCGAGGCGTCTTTAAGCCTCGGCGAACCTGGGGATTCCTCGACATTTTTCGAGGTTTATGAAAGATGGCTTGAAAAGTACACAATTCAAGCCATCTTTTATAAAGTTTTGCCGACGGACAATTTTGTCCGTAGTCATAGCTTTATAAAAGATGGCTTGAATTGTGTACTTTCAAAGCCATCTTTTATAAAACCGAAATGTTTAAAAAAAAAATGGCCTGAAAACTAGGCAAACCGTAAGGTATGCACACACACACATATATATGCATGTTATATATCTGTGTGCGTACCTTACTATGGATTGTGTACTTTGCAAGCCATATTTTCTAAACATAGAAATACATATTTCTATGTTTAGAAAAGATGGCTTGCAAAGTACACAAACCATAGTAAGGTATGCACACAGATATATAACATGCATATATATGTGTGTGCATACCTTACGATTTGCGTACGTTTTAGGCCACGCCCCCCACAAGCCACGCAACCAAATGAGGGCCCCCCCTCGATTTCTTACCCCAGTTAAAGCCCTGCCAGTAGGCATACCTTTCCCCTTATTAAAAATCTTACGGACTGGGTTATTGTAACAGATGCCCCTGAACTATTCTTTAGATCCTTCACTACCAGTTCATTTTGGTCGCATCCCTGTGATCTTGAAGATTATGGTACAATTATTGGTAAGGGAATTCAATTGTTTCTTGAATGAAATTTAGCTTATTTCCCAATTTAATGCAGATTCTATCTAGGTCATGGGGTGGAGACTGCATGGAGACTGCTCTGATGGGATTCTTGGATAATGCACTAGACACTGTGGATAAAGTTTAACAAAATCTTTCTTGTGATGCTTGATCTGTCTGTGTTATTTGAAATGGTAGATCACAACATGCTACTTCACACCCTTCATCAAAGATACCAACGTAGTTCTATGCGGTCATTAGTTTCCTGACATCCTGCTGGAACTTTTGGCAGGATACTGGTAAATGGATCTATCATTACCGGCACTTGAAATCCCGGTATTACAGGTGCCGGAAGGAGCGCTTATTCCCCATTCCATGGAGTCCCATAGGACTTCATGGAGGGGAATTAATTCTAGCTGTTTTTTTCCAGTGGGAGCCTGATTTATCTCAAGCTCCTGGTTAAGTCAGTGAACCCACTGGCACACTTGCAGTTTAGTGGTGCGGGAAAAGTGGTGTTAACGCAATTACCACCACTTTTTTCTGAAACCGCCAAAACTTGTAATTACTCCCTTAGTCTTTGCTTAATGACAGAACCCAGAGGGTCCTGAGAGGTGCCTTCAAATCTTCCATCTTCAATTACTCCTGTTGGGTATCTCCATACTACCCCTGTCCTGTGTCCACTTTAATCTGTATTTGACTCAATTGTTTATGATTCACATATCTCTGCTGGTCTTTATTCATGGAAACCCTATGAGATTAATCTTCTATTAGACGATCTTGTCAGTATACAGTGAAATTAATTAATAGAAAGTAACAAATAACTTTTTCAATGAAATATAAATAACAATAAAATACTGAAAATTAAAGGTAAGTATATATGGGGGTGGGGTAAGGAGTTAAAATGGGTATTGGCAGGGACGTCCTTTTACCAAAATGCCAGGGATAGCGGAAGTGATATCACATGACCCTTGACCTCTGAAGTGACATCACGGGAAGCGATGGAACATGACCATTTACCCCTTGACAAAACAGGAAGTGGCATCACATAGCATTGCTTCTAAGTACGCTATGAAAAATATGGTTACAATATTACTGTAATGTGATGTACATTTCATACAAGAATGGATCTCATTATGTATCGGCAGAAAAAACATGCTATACCTTCAAATTGTGAAAAGCAAAATTCATAGTCTGAAAATGGTGCTTATTCTACTCTAAATGCTTTTTGGAGGATTGTGTCTGCATTGTGAATTTGAGGTGTTTAAGAGCAGACTAAATCAATGACTCACCCCCTGAAGTGTGCCTCAAATAAACCTTCAATGAGTCTAGCAATTATTGTATGGGATTCCAGAAGTACAAATAGCTCAAATAGCTACATGGCATTGGCCACAGCCCAGGAGCTTCAATTTGTAAAAAAAAAAAAGGGGGGGGGTTTGGATTAGCAAGGGAGACCACAGGGGTAGCAAGGGTGACCTCAGGGTTCAAAGGTGCGACCCCTTGTGACCCCTAAATGTGCAACCCGTGGTGGCCCATAAATGATGACCTTGGGTGGTAGTGGGGTAGTTGGGGTGGGTTCAGAATCATAGGGAAACATAGGGGTTGGGGTGCAGACCCCAAATTTAAAAAAATAAAAAACTGTATTTTTTATTATTTCTTTTTCATTAAAATGGTTTTTGTTATTTCCTATTTTGTTAATAACACATGGAACCGGTCTTAAAGGCATGGTCTAGTAAACATTCTTATTGTCCCTACGGGTCGGCCATTTTTTTTTAAGCCTAAGTGGCTCGATTTTAGGAAACTTTCCTATGGACCTTACCTGAGTTTTCGTCCATTAAACGCACGCGAAAACAGGCACCAGGGCACCGCCATTTTGTGATAATCCTATCACTTGCCGCATCGCCCTGCCTGACCTGCTTCTGCGGCACTAAATCAATTCCCCCGCCCCTGAGCCTGACATTATCCAAACATTCATATTCCCCACCTCTCTCCGTGACGTTACTATGCTGCGTAGACAAACGCGCCCAGTCGTCTTCTACGCGACTTCACACAGAACTCGGAAACCAACACAGACCATCTCACAACATAGCGCGCCACAATTCGGAATATGAAACTGTACTTTAAAATCAAACAGCAACACGGTACATTTGGTAAAGTGCATTTATTTGACATTAAATGTTTAGAGAATATTCAGCAATTGCCATATGAACTCCGAAAGCCATTTATTTTCTTTTATCTGTATCCGCAATGGTACACAGGGTGTTGCTTTTCATTAAAAGAAGCACTTTGGAAGCACGGTGAACCGCAAGGCTGTTCCATCAACTAGGCACTAGTCCATCGTAAAGGTTGATATGTTGCTTCTAGCCATGTGGGCCCTTGGCGATCGTCCCATAAAATTGTCAGTGTGCTCCAGTTGTTCACACGAAGCTGCAGGTGTCTCACGAAGAAACCGTCTGCTGGTGTCTCAAACCGATGGCAGTAGCAGAAGGGGAGCAAATACCTGTTATGAAAACAAAAAAATTATAATTAGTCTCGCCAGCCGATCTTATATTACTCATTTTATTTATTACAGCCGATCAGAAACTATTTGCTTGCAAGGATAGTTCAATGGAGTATGTTTGGCTCTAAAATCAATGCGAAAAGTAACGAAATAAATCGAGGCCAATACACAATGATAAACGACAGTTAGTCTACATGCGTGAGGAATGATATGATATATGATATGGCATTTGTAACGTGCCTATACTCAAGTGTTTCAAGGCGCGACGAGGCAGGTGGAGAACAAGGGCAGACAGACAACGATCCTACTAGGCCAGGTGTCTTTCTGATCGCGCATGGGGAAGGGGGGAGGGGGGTAAAAGTGCTGTACATGGTTAGTTGAATACAAATTAAATAATAGGGCCAGCTAGTGGCAAGTGCAAGGTAAATGCCGAGAGAAGGGGCTGAAGGATACAGAGACAGTCCCGTAGTGCAAGAAGCAGTGCAGGGAAAAGTGGCTGGGCCAAGGACCGAGATCGGTGAGACCAGTGGACCTGCATGCCCATGTGCCCACTACGAACACGTTTTCCTTGCTTTTCGTAGCTCTTCATTCATTCATTTATTCATGCATCCATTCATTAAATCTTCATTCCGGTATAAAAGCGTGTAAAGATTTACTCACATTATATTTGAAATTTCCATTGTGTCTTTTCGTAATGCAGTCTGTAAAACGGACCGTGCTCTTGACAACGATTTTTCGTATACTGAACTAAAATGAAACTCGGTCTAGTTTCTGAATTTTCTGCCTTATCGACTCTTACTTTATTGTACACCCCCTTCAAATTTAGTTCTTTCAGCATGGTCCCTGTCTCAAGGTCAAAAAACAATAGACCCTTATACTTCCAGTGGGCCTCATCTGGGCGCAAGCTGAAAATCAAAGCCGCTGTCCTTTGCATTCTTTATTTGCAACATCACATAGTAAAGGTATCTGTGTACCAAGTATAAAGTACCACAGGAGTTGACTTAAAAGTGAGATTTATTGTTTGTTTGTTTGTTTTATTATTGCAATACGCAAGCCTCCCCTCCGTTAACAGTGCGCAACAGTGCGCAGCATTTACATTTACATGAGATGAGACATGAGAAAAATATATACATACACATATATGAGGTGAATAGAGAGAATTCAAAGATGACATTCAGCTTGTTCGCCACCCATGATGGTGAAGGTAGGGGTTAGGGTTACAGGTACACTGTACAATAACATTTATTTACAAAAAGACAATTGTATTGCAATTATTTAAACCGGGATTTGTACTTCACAACCAGCTGTGCTTCGGGTGGGCATGGCACAGTCGCAATGTTCGGTGGCAATGGATCGCTGCTCTGCACAGAAACGTCCAAAATTCCATATCTGTGCTTCTCTAACACAGCAACAATAAGGCCTTTCACAAAGTCGAACTGCATTTCATCATAGACTGGTTTGATAACCCATTGCTTACTTCGTTTTGAAAACACCTTTGTGTAGCGAGGCATCCTTACTTTACCCCTAGTCCTAGATTGTTCACGTCCGACATTGCTGTTATGGGCCAAGACCGCTAGTAGAGTGCGATGTTTCATGCCCAAAAAGCTAAAATGCAAGCGCTTTGGCCTGTACTTTAGGCACATATTGTGGAACACCTCCAAATCTCCTGTGTGACAGAATTCTGTCAGTCCTCTCTAATCTCTTGATAGAGTTTTGTCGAAAACAATCTTCTCAATGGCTTTGTGTGTCAGTGAAGATGGAATCAACCACTTCTTCTTCCGTGCCTCCTCTGGGGACAAAGGGCCATGTTCACATTGGTGGAAATGTTGATTTGCTGTCCAGCGTTGAACGTTGGTACAGTGGTGCATCAGTGACCGCCATTTTTCAAGTAGTATTTCCACTGACCCTTCACAAGGTTTTGAGCTCCACCAAAGATGGTTGGTGATAGAATGGGACCACTGCAAAATACTTTCAAAACCTTTTTTTCTCCTGCAGTCGAGATTTTCTTACTGATTGATTTAGCAAGGTGCCATACGTCAAATTGATGATTAATATGTGGGAACTGCTCTCTCTTTGTCTTGGCAATTGAAACATGTCTGTCCGTGGCTATGAGGTCGATGTGCATTCCCCTTGATTGTAGATATTCCACTGATTTTATAAATCCTAGTTTCTCCATGGCCACTGACGATGTACATTGTGTTACCTGCACGACCACCAAACTCACAATTTTCTTACTATCCATGTCATGAAAGTGGTAGGTGCAGTACTTGGCAGGAAATCCAGGG
This sequence comes from Ambystoma mexicanum, assembly GCF_040938575.1. NCBI lineage: Eukaryota > Metazoa > Chordata > Amphibia > Caudata > Ambystomatidae > Ambystoma > Ambystoma mexicanum. The sequence goes on from NC_090935.1 coordinate 434,655,195, forward strand.
CTGTTGCACTGTCCATCGCCGGCTAGCCTGAATCGTTTGCCTTCGAATGTACTTGCTAGAGACAATTGTTCAATTTTCCAAGCATCACTAATGGCTGGAAACAGATAATCATGTTGGTATATGTAGTACAGCGCTTTAGAAATGAAATGGAGTCCCACAAACTGAAAGAAAGCCTCTAACTTTCTAAAACTGGAGCCACTAAAAAGTGATGCAGCTGCACACAGTAGATTGCCTATGATTTAATCTACAGGCGGCATTTATTTTGACGTTACTGCCTTTCATTTGACGAGTCACATTAATCAATGGCTTCCCACATACTTTCCCTCTAATGGAATGCACCCATTTCAGCATACTTATAATTTCCATCAAACAACTGTCGAATACAATGTATTTGCTCTCTTTCATTAGACTGTCATCCTGCGTCAACGTTGTTTCGGCCTGTGACGTTGTGGAGATTTCAACACATTGGAAAGTAATATCGCTGATATCAAGTTCTGATGCGTCTATGGATGCTGCGGCTGGTTCATGCGCTGTCATTTCGACATCTATTACTTCAACATTGATGGGAGAACACAACAATGTCGACAGGTTTTTGGGTGGCAAATTTTTGGCGGGTGTAGATTGTGTGAATTGATCTGCAACTACTTCAGAGCTATCTTCAATACATTCAATAACATCTTCTTGTGGTGGTGCGGTCGCACTATAGCAATGGTCCAGTGCAACTTTGCTGTATTCTCCAACCACAGTTAATTCATGTTCTGGCCATTGGACATGAGCATCTCGAGCCTGAACACGCCTCGCCTCAATTAATAGTTCCTCCATAGTGTACATGGTCTGGCAAGCAACATCTCTCATTCGCTTCACTGTCTGTGTATGTATAGTTCTGACACCCACGGGTAACTGGAGGAGAGATTGGAAAAGGGATGTTCAGTTTAAACACAAGATAAAGTGTAGTCCAATTGACTGGAAAAAAACATAAAATAGTCCCCAGCAGAATTTTTTTTTTTAATTATGAACTGTTTGTAACTAACCTTTTTTTGTTTTTTTTTCTTTGCAACTTTTTTGACTCGACCTTCAACATCTGCACGCTGTAGCTCCGATTTGTTTCCGCATGTCCTCCCTTCCTCTTGCGCTGCAACAACTATATTTTCTGTATCCGCATAGACAGCACGGAATGAGGCTCAATCGTATCCCTGAAACATAGTACTTTCATTACTATGTATCAAAATATTGTTAGCATAAAACACACATGAGGACGAACACACAGGTACAGCTCAATAGCCAAACACGATTTAAACATTGTGTGCAAAAATCAAACGACAAGTATTCGACCAGTGATGATCTATTTCGATGGAGCTGTCAGTATTCATACCTCTGGCTCTGCATGGACTGCCATGAATGGTTGTATTGGAGAGGAGGCATCCGCATCAACCTGAAACACAGTACTTGCATTAGTATGGTTTTCAATATTGGAAACATAACACACACTTGGGGTCGACGGCACGGGTACATATAAAGAGATAACCATAAATGATGCATTGTCTAAAACAATCAAGGAAAATATAAGTATGCAGATTTCATCAACTTATTTCTCCGATTCCTTTACATCTGCATCATCAAAATGGGATGTTGTGATTGTAGTGGAAGCTCCGTCGTCTCCCTGAAACACAGTACTTACATTAGTATGGTTTTCAATATTGGAAACATAACACACACTTGGGGTCGAAAGCACAGGTACATATAAAGAGGTAACCACAAATGATGCATTGTCTAAAAGAATCAAGGAAAATCTAAATATGATCACATTTCATCGACTTATTTCTCTGATTTATTTACATCTGCATCATCTAAATTGGATGTTGTGATTGTAGTGGAAGCTTTGTCGTCTCCCTGAAACACAGCACTTGCGTTAATAGGGAAGAAGGTATAGCAAATGGAATCACGTTATATGATCACGCATGATGGAGCTGTCAGTATCCATACCTCGTGCTGCTGAAGAATATCTATGGATGTTGCAAATGTAGTGCGCACTTCCGAAAGCTGTTGCGCCGATTCGTATACGCATGGTCCCGCTTCCACTTCCCCTGGAATTACTTGAATGTCAGGCTCTGCATCAAGTGCAGGGGTTGACGCTCCATCAGCTGCCTGAAACATAGTACTTGCATTAGTGAGGATTACAATAGTGAAAACATAACACACACCTGGGTCGACAGCACAGGTACATATCAACGGCTAACCACGAATGAAACATTGTGTAGAACAATCAAACAACAAGAATTCCAGCTCTGATGATGACGCTCGATGGAGCTGTCAGTATCCATACCTCCTGCTGGTGAAGAATATCTAGAAATGTTGTAGTTGTGGCGGACGCTTCAGCATCTCCCTGAAAGACAGTACTTGCATTAGTATGGATAACACTAATTATAACTGAAAACAAACACCAGTGGACGATAACTAAGGTGTATATCAATTGGAAAGCACTAACCAAACATTCGGTAAAATAATTACACGATAGAATAAAACTATTACTTGACATGCATAAAACCAGTATGTAGCGGATTAGCCTAGTAAGATTACCTGATACGCGCTAGAAGTGGTTGATAACTGCGACCACGTCAAGGATGTAGAATGTTCTTGCTTCAGATTCAAGGGATAGTCAAGAAGTTGTAAAGGTAAATTAATGATTGATAATGAAATGCCAATTTTAAAAATAGCCATGTAAGGAGACAGAATACTTGAAAAATGCTCAATACAGCACAGTTCCCTGTTCCAATATATTTATATATACATTGCGTTTGTGGGTTATGAAATCGAAAAAGAATATATGATAAATGTCATTATTCAAAAAACTATACACTCATATCAATATCGAAATTATTACAAGGGATAGAGCACCTACAATATCAATTAATCCATTCGGCTACCTACACACTACCGCAAGGCCTAAAGCTAAATCCGGACACTTGACTCACCAGTGGCGGAATGTGGACGAATAGAGTGGGAATAGCGTTTTCGATCAATTTCCGTGTCGTTCGCCGTTTATTCTTCTTTGTTACCCAAGATGTTGTGTGCATGTCCAAGGAAAAGTGCCAGCTGCAGATGCGGTATCGATCACCCCTCTTGTCATGGAAGACTTGTTGGACTCTACTTTCCAGCTCATCCAGTGGATTTCCGCAATGTCTGACGCATTCTCTTATTCGATCAACAGTTTTTGGGAATACGTGCATTGTAGTGCCTTCAGATTTTGCATGGGTCTTCGAAGGGCAACCGCTAATCGAAAAGGCAGGCATTGTTGATGAATCTGAAAAGTAAATATCAACATTATTATACAATCTTCATGAATAAAGATTTGATACAAAAGTAAATGAATCATACAATGATCAATGCAAGGTTTGTTTTGGTCACAGGAACTATACCAGTTCATTATGTGCGGCTAAGTATTTGCATAAGTTGCAGAAATGTATAAATGATGTGACTAAAATCTGAACATGTGACTCGTCCCTTGGATGTTCTGTCTTGCACAAGAAGGAAACATGCTTACATTATAGACTGGACCCAAGTCAAACTCAAGTCAATAGCAATGAGACCATTGAACACAGCACTATTGTGTACTCTACTCGCAAATAGATAGAAATTTAAAAATCTGCAAAATATGATTAGGATACATGGCCTTACCTTGACCAACAAACAGTTGGAACCAGCAAGCAGAGCAGTATGTTGCAGGAGAATAGATGGGTGGCCACAGGTAGCACACTGATGGGTTTGCTCTAAGCGGTCACAGAAGTTCACGGATAGCACGACGACGAGTAGATTAGCGTAGATCTCAGTGGTTGCCAGGTAGCACTTTCAGAGGTTGACTTGCAAAGCACAAAGATGTTCTCATGATACATATCAAGTGGTTTATAAAGTATTAGAAACAGGGGTGTGTTTGTGAATGAATGACATATGTATGTTGTGGTATTAGGGGGGGCGGCCTGCTTCAAGGGGAGGCCTGCCTGGAGACACGGGGTCTGAGGAGGCCATGTGACCGATGGCCCCTTGGCGTGGGATACCTTTCGAAGTGTACATGTAGTTTGGCACCTTGGCCTTTCACGCCCCTGACAGCGCGCATCCACTGGCGCGAACCGCCTTTGATAGAGGGGGGTGGGCTGGATGGGCCTGGGGCGTGCAGATAAGGCACAGGAAGACTGCTGAATGGAGACACTCTTATGTGGATTGCAGGTGGGTGGCCTGCCTCGGGGGAAGCCTGCCTGGAGACACAGGGTCTGAAGAGACCATGTGAACGATGGCCCCTGGGCGTAAGATACCTTTAGAAGTGTACATGTTGTTTGGCACTTTGGCTGTTCGCACCCCAGACAGCCCCACATTCCAGCGCTCATCCACGGGTGCAAACTGACTTTGATAGGGGGGGGTGGATGGATGGGCCGGTGGGCGTGCAGATAAGTGTGTGGGAACGAGGGGCCATCAGGCCCCTCTCGATGGCCCCTCTCATGCTTTACTTCTCAGTAGAAACTCGGACCAAGTGCCTCCAGTAGTGGGTTCACCCCTTGCCCTTATGTGATAACTTTGGTTGACAATCGTGTAGATGGGACCACTGAGCATGACTCTTCCTCTGAGATCACTGTCCTGCATGTGAACCAGCCTGAACTAAGCACATCGCTCGTTCATCTCCATAAACGTGTCCTTGCCCACACACCCTCGCCAGTGGAAACTTACTGCCATTGTGACCCTGTGTACCTGCAAGGTATTCTCTTCAAGTGCCAGACCACTGACCACGACACGATGCCCACCTAGCAGATGCCAAATTAACATTAGACCCCTACTGCAGTATATCGATGTTTATCAATAACAAATGCCACATGCCAGAGATTCTTGTGAGCACAGACCCACCCTTCAACCGGTGTATTACAGTGGTCAAGACCCTTAACCTAAAGCCTGTATAATGCAATGTTAATTGTTAGTATAGATATATGTGTGACTTTTTTAGAGACATAACCTACTGTAAGACTTTGAACAAGTGTTATTTAGTGCATGCATTATCGAGAATATGTTATGTTAGCTTAGATAGATAGTGACCACCCTGCTTCACAGCGACCAGACCTTCACCCATTCGGAGCACAGATGTCTGACGTCCATCCTTGAATGGAGACACACTTGATTCATTTAAAAAAATCGAAACAACCGTTGTTAAAATATATGTGGTGTTTTTATTTTGTATCTTATTTTCATGACACAAAAATACAAGACTTTAAAGATTATACAGGTCAGGTTGCAGCACAGCGAGAGAAAATCCCCTGTACTCACCGCTGTCACTCGGAACATTTCTCTTATGGCACGAATGGCACAGGCGGGTATCACTCTTCGAACGCGGTGTCCAAGCCTCCCGTGGAGCCACCATGTAAAGGAACGATAGGCCACCAGCCTGTACCACCTGTGAAAAGGAATGAAACAAACTGTTTTTAAATGACCAAGATAAGTTTAATAAACGTTTGTTGTCAATGACAATTCTTGTAACTAATGGCATTCTGCACGGACAAATGCTATCTAGACAATGCACACTATTGAACGACTTACATGCGTTACAATGATATGTAGATGTAATTTTGGATATAGTAGAAGAACATGAAATAGGAGTGGCATGACAAGCAGAGTATACTTACTCGTTACTCGGATTACGAGGATAAACAGTTGCGCAAAGTTCATGCATAAGCACGATCATTATTCTCAACACGGCCCGTGTGAGGCAGGCTGCCCTGAAGTCTGACAGCTCGGTGATGCATTGCGGTCGTGGCTCACCTTCCAAAATGTAGGCCAGGCATCCCGAGTTTTCTCAGCAGCAGCAGTTCTCCTCAGTTGGCATTAGCTCGCACCGATTGCATGTGCGCCAGGTGGAGACGCCGTCCATGCGACTAGGCCCAGGCTCTTCATCTGTTGATTCGTCCTGCCAACTGCCGTCCAAATCCCCATCGTTTTCGCGTGCTTCCCTTTCCAGTAGTTCCTCCTCGGTATACTCGGGCTCGTACATGTAGGGCATTATTGTAGCCATTGTGTGGTAAACAAAGTAAAATAATTTACCGAGATTTTACAGGTGTTCACACGGGCTACAAGCGGCGAAGGTAGCTGACCAGAGCACAGAAACGAGTCACAAAATACTCTAAGTAACACAGAGAGAGGAATGGAATCTAAAATCTGCTGCTGTGTGTTGTGAAATGGTCTGTTTATACTTATTGAGGAAAGAGGCGTCCTGCCGTTTCCATGGCGACACGTCATTAGCTGAAGCGCAGCGAATGTTGACACAAGACGTGCTTTGGCGTTGGGAAATGGGCAGTACGAGTCTGCTGATGACAGGCTCAGGGGCGGGGGAATTGATTTAGTGCCGCAGAAGCAGGTCAGCTAGGGCGATGGGGCAAGTGATAGGATTATCACAAAATGGCGGCTCCCTGGTGCTTGTATTCGCGTGCGTTTAATGGACGAAAACTCGGGTAAGGTCCATAGGAAAGTTTTCTAAAATCGAGCCACTTAGGCTTATAAAAACATGGCCGACCCGTAGGGACAATAAACATTTTTACTAGACCATGCCTTTAACGTTATTGAGCCCTGGGCAAGAAATCGCCAACTTCAATTCAATGGAGTTAAAAATTGCGGAGATCACAGTTTCCTCATTATTTGGTTAGATCCTCCACATGTCACTGAAGTGAAAACCCTTGGTGTCATATTTGATGCAGGTTTTATGCTAACACTCTAGGTTTGCTCTACTTTCATTACTTTTAGATGTGAAAAACAGTTAGTCAAAAAGTATTCTTTCTCCTCTTAGTCCAACGCCATGACTTGGTTGTGGGTCCCACGGATAATTTACGGTTCGACTAAAGTGGTGCCTTCTATTCAGGTCTCCCTTCTTAGTTGCTGGTGATAGATCAAAATTAAGTCATATATCTACTAAGTGATTTCCACAAATGGCAACATGTTTCAAACGCAAGGGGCACTCTCCACTGGTTTGGCTGAAAGACCAGTCTATGCTAACTTTTCATCCTTTTCTCATTTCAACACATTACACACAACTACATCAAACTGAAACATCTGCTCCGATTAATCATAAAACACCCAGAAGCTCCCTTCACCTGCTAATCTCCATATCACATCATAAAGTCTCCTCAAAAGTGGACCGAAGATTTGGTGGCCAACCCTACTAAATATGAAAAATCCAGTCTAGAAAATAAACCTCAGGTCCCTCTCCTTATGTAAACTCTGCCTTATTTCTCTTCTCTTCCGCTAGCTGTTTTGTGACCTTAAAACTAGTGGTTAATCAGGAGTTGTATTTGTGTTAAAATAAATCAGAGAGAAATAATTAAGTGATACCCCAAGGAAAGAGATATTCATTAACATACTTTGAGGAAAATGACTTATTGTTATTGATATTTTTCTTTTTGTTCTTATTGGCAGACTAAGTCTTCCATACTTGTTTACCATTGTTGGTCCTCTCTAAAATATTAGCACATTAAACGATATCCCGCAAGTATTCTGTTGTTTTCATTTGTGGGTCATATCAAATAAATGGTGATAGATGTTAAGGATTTTGGATCTTGGACCTTTCAGTTCCTGATTTCATATAATTTTTAATCATGTAATTGATTTCCGTTTTATGAGGTGAAACCCTGTACTGTTCTTGGTAACCAATGCAGTGTGTTCTTCTTGTAAATATGGGGGCCTGAGATCTGTTCCACTACCTTCTTTCTGCTCCCTTTTTCACAAACTCCAAAATCAATGGCTCCAACGCTCCAACATGTCACCTCTATAGGCACATTTTATTGTTGGCGAGTGGTTGGGTGTGTTGACTCGTGTGTCAGCAGGAAATCTGTGACTGAGTTGTTTAAGTAGGATGTGGTGGTTGTTTTCTATTGAAAGATATTAGCGCTACTAGAGTTTTCTAATTAATTGTTCATGGCACATCTGTGTCTCTTTGGAGGTCTGCTCCTTGAAGGAGGGACGCACATGCTGAACCCTGCTCAGTGGCATAAAACATGATCTCCATTGCTCTGAGCAGTGTTTGCCAATCGACAAATGAATAACCACAATTAAACATATGTTTTATGCTCAACATACAATACTTTCCGCTGGCACATACATGTCTTTCTCAAAACAGTAGTACTTTCTTTAGCCAATATATTTGGAAAAAGTGATGTAAGCTGCACATTTAGTGGTGGTTTATTAAATATTTTCTGTGATGATTGAGGTGGAAATTACCTTCCATACTCCTTTTGGCGATAATAGCTCACTAACTATGCAACTTTCATAAAGTGGCTTATCCAATTATTCAGTTATGCAAATTGAAAATAATGTGTACATAAAATGTGTACATAAAAGCAAACTATTTCCACACTTAGCAAAAAATAATTGGGGGGAACATTGGAGGCAAGCTTTTAAAGAACTCCTTCATCTGGCTTGAAATGGGAAGGTAATTAACAAATAAATTCAAAAGTTTGCCCCAGCCAATCAGGGATTTAGAACCAAGGAAAAGAAACACAGCCTGTGTATTTGGGCTGGGAGCTGAGTAGAGGAGTTTGCTGTGGAAAAAGGAGAGCACCACAATTGTACAGGTTTGGGCTGCAGAACCTTCCATCCCCAGTGACCGCTTTGGGGACAGTGGCACCTCCCGTGTATCCTGGGACACATGATTACATTTAAACAGGGCAACACGCAGGTTGGTGATGCTGCTTCATGCCACGCAACATGGCATTCCCCTAGGACGCCACACACCCTGCATGGACAATTTCAGGAGATGGCAAAGAGAACCCATTGTGCAACAACATTTTAGAAATGCCTAATGCAGAGGTTATTTCTTGAAATTCCAGTTCATGTCCTTATTTCCATGATCCTATGTTCCAGGTAGTGGGTATAGATTTCCTGCCTAGTCTCCTTGCCTTCCCCTGGTTGTAGTGGAGTGGACCTTACCTGCTTGCTTAATTGCCTCCAGATCCACCTTGGGTATATGCTATTGCTTTTCTGTGTATCAAACCTCTGCCTACTTCAAGGATTGCCTCTTATTACTTCCTTTTCTATGATTACTGCATACCAAATATTTACATTCTCCAAGGACTGAGTCCTTCTCTACCCCTACCTTGAAGCTTTACTGTGTACTGCATCCTTGCCTGCTGAACAAAATGTTTGAACATTTTCTTTGGATTAGTTCTATACTGGTTTTCTTTTTCTCTGCACAATCTTTGTTTTGGACTTTGGTTATAACTGGTTTGGGACATTCCTGTAAATTCATTTACATAATTTTACATGATTATTATCTTCCCAATGTCCATTAGCTTCCACCCTTGCTCTGCCTGAGAGCCCATTATACTTCCTTTATTATTTTCATCCTCTTTCTGTCGGATCATTTTTCCATTTCATCCTGGAGTTCAGTTTCTTTTCATCTTGGAATCCTAATTATGTTCTTTGGAGGGTTGTGGGTAGGAAAGGAAGGAAGATTGGTTCCTGTTCTAATTCTGTTCTTGTTTGTTTTCACTTGATCCCATGCTTATCCTTTGTTACTTGTTTGCTCTTTGGGTGCGTAGCTTCTGGTCTTTTTGACTGGTTGGACCTACTTGAGGAGCAGACAGGAATCACCCAAGGATGCTGTTTCTCGGCATCTGTTCCTGATACAAAGCAGGGGAGCCCTTTGATCCCAGTGGAGGGGTGTGCTACAGTGAGGAGAAGAAACTTCTGAAACCCAGAGGAGAAGTGAGGTTGAGTGAGGGGAGAAGGAACCCCCTGAATCCAAGAAGATAGTTGGGCTCCATTGAGGGGGGAAGAGCCCTCTTGAACCTTTAAATTTGGGTGTGATCCAGTGTGGGTGAGAAGTGCACCTAGCCTGAGAAGAGGGTTGTGCTACAGTGAGGCAAACAGTGCACCCCTGAAACCCAAATGTGTGTTCCACTCCAGTAAGGGTCAGAGGAGCCACCTGAACCCCAGAAAATGATTTGCTACTGTGAGGAAAAAGTGAGTATCTGCTCCACAGATTAGGGGTGGACTCCAGTGAGGGTTAGAATAGCCCATTGAAACCAGATGAAAGAGATCCCTGTCCCAAGAAAAAAGAAGGGGTGAGAAGTAATAAGTGAAAGGGACTTTAACACAAGAAGAAAAAGGATGTGTACCAGAAGAGGAGTGCCTCTGCAATCCAGAAGTGGGGTGTGCTACCGAGAAGAGAAAGAGAGAAAGTGAGCAGGGAAATATCTCCCTGGGTATAGATTACTGTGCAGGGCACAAAAATACCTGGCTGTGGAAGGATGAGCAGGACACCATATCCCTGAGTAAGCCCTGAGTAAAAGAACAGAGAGGGAGATCCCCTTGGCTGCAGATGAGCAGAATAAATAACAGAGTGAAGGAGAGCCTCATTGAAGGGGGGATCCCCAGAAGAAATTATAAAGACTGAGAGCTATAGAGATCTAAACAGGAGACCTTCAATGTTTGGAACTTTATGGATGCTTTTTTTTCTTTTTGCTCAAGCCCTACATCTCCCAATAATGTTTATGTTACAGTCCTCCCGAACCAATTTCCATGCAATAGTATTATGTTTACATTCGTTTAATAATACCTTTTAAACATTATCTGGTGTCAGTAGATGTGTGATTCCTCAGCCATGTAGCAAACCTATCCTGTGGAACTAGTAAACCCATTGGTGACGCTTGGTCATGTTGGAATGACTCATGAAATAATAAAAAAGTTTATGTCAAACTTTTGATTGGGTTACAGTATTAGAGATTGATGAACTATTGGGAAGCAATCATTAATATACATCCTTTTTCGGTTCAAAGGTTATATTAGATGAATTGGCTATACAAGGCATACAATAAATACAAGAGATATTTAAGATTTATGGCATATACAGGAGAATGCATAAAAACAATAGACGCCTCATGTGCAAATAGGCCAAGTATACGCATAATACCATTATAAGAAGAAGATAAGAGTTTTTGAATAAAGTAGGGAAAAACAGTGAAACAGACAAGAGAAAAAGGACAGGACATACAAAAGAGGGTGGGAATAGGGGAAGTGCATGAACACTCATAAAATGGTAATGCTCATAGAGTATTAATGAGAGTCAAACATTAGATAGGAACTCTAGAAGGGCTGTAATTTCAGCAGATGTTTACATAGTAGGTCAGGAGAGGAGGCATTATAGCTTTCTAATCTGTAGATATTACAAATAGAATTCCACCATATATTATAATGGATACAATTCAAATTACTGCCAATTAGCAGGAATGGTTTGGATGGCAATCATCAAAAAAAGATCAAACAAAAAGCATGCATACTTGTAAATAGTGGTGTTCTGTATTAATGAGCCACCAAAGATAAGAAATTCAAAACAAAAATCTTGGTGAAAGTTGAAAATACATTTGATAGTGTTCCACACAGAATTCCAAAACGGTTTGACATATTGACACTCGATAAACGTATGTTTGAAAGAGCCCTTGGAGTGTAAGCAACTCCAACAATTATCATTAAGTGCTATGCCACATTTGAAAAGAGAAACAGATGAAATAAAAGCTCTATGATGAAAAAAGAAGAGATTTTGGATTAGGCTGGCAGAGACAGTGATCTTGGAGAAGCATTTCCAATCTGGGGGCAGCATAGTTGAATATCAGATAGTAGATAGCCATGTTGCCAGTCACTGGGAAGATGATCAACAATTGGAGTAGTAGATGTTAAATCTAGGGTTTTATAAAGCATAGAGGCAGTACTATCAAAGTTAAGCATATGTAGTAGTCTCGGCACATTTGGGATATTGGAATTATACATTAAAATCGCATAGTTCTCCACAATTGCAGCGATAATATCTAGATACTGTATCAAGAAAGAAATAGGCATGTGAAACTTAGTAGCAAATTCATTAAATCGTATCGTAATGAATATGTATATAGCGCCTATAAACAGGCAATTGTTTCAAAGCGCTCAAGGAGGGTGAGAACAAGGAGAAAAAACAACAGTTGCTTAGAGCCCTTCAATTTCTGAGACGATAAAAGGTCTGCACAGGCAGATTAAGTGATTATGATACATTTAACAGTTTAGATAAAACAAATAGGCCCGACGGTGATTCTGCATTTTTTTCAAGTGCACATTAAGGGGTGCAGACAAGGGAGAACAGACAGAACAATCTTCAGGCAGAGCTGTATACAGATTGTGCAAGTGCCGGAAGGGAAAGGGAGGGGCAGGGCACCAAGTGCACCCAGTCGGTGGAGATGGATGAAGTGCGGAGAGAGAAACTCTCAGGCTTCATTACAAGTGTAGCGTGGCGGGTGCAGGGCCCTGAGGCAAGTAAAGAAGGACAGGCAGGGGTGCCTGGGACCTGTGAGACTCAGAGGTACACCAGGTGGCCAGTCAGTGAGCTGTGTTGAAAGGAGGGAGAGAAGGAAGAACAGAGAGCTAAGTTAACAGGGTAGGGTGAGAGAGAAGGAAGAGGAGAAGAGGAAGGTCTTGAGAAGTTTCTGGAATTTAAGAATATCAAGCTCAAGATGGCGGGTGGCCGGGAGATTGTTCCAGAGGGAGGCACCTGCTTAGGAAAGGGATCTCCCTCCAAATCTCTGCTTGGAGAACGGGCTCACCCGCAGAAGGTTCGAGGTAGAGGAGTGGAGGGCTCTTGAGGGACAGTATTTAGGAAGGCAATGTTGAAGGTAAGTAGGTCCCAGACCCCAGAAAGCCTTGTGGACAGTGCAGAGGGTCTTGAACTTGATGCTTGCAGCCACAGGGACCAGTAAAGGGATTTCAGCGCCGGAGAGATGCAGTCCCTGGATTGAGGCCAAGGATAGTTCTTGCAGTTCGGTCCTGGATGAGTTGCAGAGGGTGCAGGGCGGAAGGAGGGAAGTTGAGGAAGTGGCTGTTGCAGTAGTCCAGCCTGGAGAGAACCAGGGCACTGGAGACAGTGAACCACTGGGGGAAAGTGTGAAAAGGTTGAGTGCCTCTGAGGAGGTTTAGTTGATAGTTATACTTTTTTGAGACATCAGAAATGTAAGACTAGAAGAAGAGAGTGGAGTCGAAGATGACCCCAAGATTTTTGGCATCACAGGTGGGGATAGACGCAGGGCCAAGGGTGGCCAACCAGAGTGAACAGGGAAAAGCAGGAGCAGGTGTCCTAATGCGAACAATCTCAGTTTTACTGCCAATGAGACAAAAGTCGTTTGCAGCACACCATGACTGAATAGCAGACAGGCAGTCGGGTATGAGTGAGTAGGAGGAAGTGGCTGATAGTACCCTGAAGGATAGTTGCGTGTCATCCTCATAACACTGGAAATTAGAGGTAAAAGTGGCAATCACACATGCCAGGGTAGCCATGTAGATGTTGAAGAGCCAGGAGGATAGGTTTGAGATCTGGGGAACACTGCACGTTGAGAGGGTGATAGTTGAGAGAAAGGCACCAAGTTCAACCTGGGATGGGCGGTCACTGAGAAAAGAGGTTAACCAAGCCAGAGCCTGACCTGTGATTCCCAAGGTGTCACAAAGCAGTGAGATGAGGATGTTGTGGTTAAGCATGTCAAAGGTGGAGGAGAGATCAAGGAGAATGAGGACAGAAGGAGTGTTAGAGAGCAGGTCTTCACGGGTGTTGAGAAGAGCAGTTTCCATCCCTCTGGATGCTCTAAAGCCAGATGATGGTCATTGAAACAACTGATTGATTCCGTGTGGAGGTTTAGCTGAGAGATAGCCAGCGTCTCCAGGAGTTTTCCCAGGAAAGGAGTGATAGAGATTGGGTGATAGTTTGAAGGCATGGAAGGGACAGCAGAGGGTTTCTTGAGATGATGGTGCACAAGGGAGTGCTTGAGAGCAGTTGGGAAAACTCCAGTGGAAAAGGAGAGGTTGCAAAGGTCGTCCAAGTCAGGTGTGAGGGAGTCAATGTTGTCCTTGATGGTTTTGGAAAGGCAACTGTCAATTTGCTTGGATTAGGCCTTCATAAACTGGACTTTTCTGGCGACCTCATCAGGTGTGACTCCGCCACAGTATCGAAGGGAGCTTCATTGGCTAGCTATAGAAACGAGAATCCAATTTAAGATGTTGACCATTACCCATAAATGTATGTATGGAGAGGCGCTGCAATATCTGAAGCAAACTGTAAGAAAATACTCACCAAGCAGAACTCTGCGTTCAAGTGCCACACATCTCGTGACCAGCCCACATGTTAAAAGAGCATCTGGCAGATCTTTTCCTTATTACGACGGAAGAAAACTTGAATAAACTCCCCAACAGAAACAGAGGCAAATTATGCTGCTTTCAGAAAAAAACCTGAAAACAACCCTGTTTGAATAAACTAGTTACTAAATCTTGAAGTTTTTTATGTTGTAAGTGCTTCGTGCTTCGTCCTGATGCCTCCATGCTATGATGCAGTATAAATAAATAAATAAAATAAATTTTAAAAAGAGAGAGGAGATTGGAAGTGGAGGTGGGGCCGAGGGAAGCACAGGTGATGGTGTGTGCTGTGGGGGGAAGAGAGGAGAGGATGTCTTGGGTTTTTGTGGTGAAGTGTGCTGCCAGGTCCTAGGTGGGAGTGGCAAGGGGTGGGGTGGCAAGGGGTGGGGTTGCTGCAGGATTGGGCAGTTCCTTGTAGACTGAAAAGTTTGGCCCTGTTTGATGCCACAGAGATACGGGCTTGAATAAAGACTCTTTTCTTGGAGCAGGTGCAGAGTCGATCTTGCCTTTGAAGGAGGATCCATTTCCGCTCAGCTGCCCAACACTTGCATTTAAGGCCAGCCAGGTCGGAGTGGTACCAAGAATTGAACATTTTGGAAGGCTTCAGTCGAACCCTCATGACAGGGGCAAGACTATCAAGAGTGTTGGAGATAGAGAGATTCAGGACAGTGAGGGCTGTGTCAGGGTGGGAGTCAGCCGCAGGAATGGGAGGAGGAGAGTAGGTGGAGGCAAAGGCAGCCACTGTCACTTTTTTCATGAGTCTGGTGAACCTGAAGCAGTGAGTTGCTGCCAGAGGAGAGGAGAGCTTCAGGTGAATTGATAGAAGAGAGTGGTCAGTCCAAGAGAGAGAGGTAGTGAGAGGGATATAGAGTGGGTTGTCAGTGGAGATGAGAGCATCCAACGTGAGGCCCACGTTGATAGTGGAGCCAGAGGGTAGAATAGAGGGTGAGAGTCACATGTGTTGCGGAAAGGTCCTGACAAGTCAGGAGAAACAAGTTGAATGTTGAGGTCAACCAGTAGGATGAGTTTAGAGGGGGAGGAGAGTAGAGAAGAGGCTAGGACGGCCTATTCCGAAAGGAAGGGAGTGAGCTGTCCACGAGGCCGATAGAAGGTGGCCATGAGGAGGTAACATTTAGGAGAGAGTGAGAGCCTGCAGACTAGGCACTCAAAGGATGAGTAGGCCTGAATAGGGAAAATAGACACAGGTATCCATCCAGGAAAGATCAGTGCTACTCCACCACCTGCCTTTTTGTTAGCCTACGAGCAGAAAGGATTTTGTAGCCTTCAGGGAGGAGAGTGTCAAAGCTTGTGACAGAGTTGTTCTTGAACCACGTCTCAGAGATGGCGAGCACGCCAAGATTCATGAGTTTGAGGAGGTTGCAGATATCGGTTGAGTGTTTTACAGCAGAGCTAGTGTTAAGAGTGGCAATGTGGAGTAGCTTACCATCCTTAAATTACTTCTGTGGGGGGGCGCATGGGTAAGTGGTCCCCCCCGAGTGTGGCAAGAGGGCCAGAAAGATAGTAGTGAATGGAGGAGGAGTCAAGCCCGACAAGGGGTAGTAGATAATAGGAATAGCCTGTAGGATACACTGATTGCAAAATGTAATACCTCTGAAGAGCCATGGTTTCCAACAGATAGATTTTCCTTTGATTTTAATTAGGGGATTAAGCCAAATTAAAGGAGAGGTGAACAAGGACTGTTTTACTATGGAAGGGAACATATATAATCTGAGAAAATGTGCAGATTGGTGAATGCAGGAATATTTAGTGCATTTATTTTTACCTTTGATGAGGTAAAATTCTGCATGGGAAATCGGGGAAACCATAGACCTTTCCAAGAGTACCCAGTTAGGTGAAAAGGTTGGCTCTCCATGAATAAACCAAAGCTGGGTTTGCCTGAGAACAAAAGCCATGTGATATTTTTGTAAATCAGGGAAACCAACACCACCCTGGAAACAGGATTTCTTTTTTTTCATTTGCTGAGGGAAATTCTGTGTCTCTTTTTCCCCAAAAGGAACTTGGTTAGGCAAGTATCAATGTATTTAAAAAAACTAGGAGGAAAGGGGGATTGGCAGCATGTAGAGGAGATATAGAATAATGGGGGAAATCATCATTTTAAAAGATTCTAGGCAACCCCACAAGGAAAGGTAAAGAGGAGACCACGAGGATACTAGTTCCTTAACTCTAGCTAATAGGATCTCAGAATTTTGTTTTCAAATATTATTGCAGGATGCCGAAATGTGAATGCCTAATTATTTGAAAGCTTTCAGACACCATTTCATACCTAGGGTAAGAGTATGATGTGATGTGCAATGTACATTGAGGGGAAGAACCTCAGACTTTTCGGTATTTAGCTTGTAGCCCGATGCTTTGGACATTTTTTAAATAATATCTTGTAGATGTTGAGTGCTTTGTTCTGGGTTTTAAAAAAAATAAAAGCACATTATCGGCATATGCAGCAATTTTAATATGTAAGTGTCCACATTGAATTCCTAGAATGTTATCAGTTAGTCTTATTGCTTCTAAGAAGGGTTCTAGGGCTAAGATGAAAAGAATTGGAGGAATGGGGCATCCCTGACGTGTCCCTCTAGATAAGGGGAAGTAGGAAGACATGTGCCCATTCACAAAGATTGCAGTCTTGGGCTTAGAATAGAAAACGCTAAACATCGAAAGAAAAGGGGTACCAAAGTCATGCCACTTAAGAGCTTCAAAAATATAATCCCATTCCACTCTGTCAAATGCTTTTTGTGCATCGAGAGCTAAAGCTGCATGGGGATCCTTTGAATTATGTATTAAATCTATGACATCCAGGAAAAGTCTTATGTTGGAAGAAGATGCCCTACCCTTCATATATCCAACCTGGTCATACTTAAGTAAGTCGGTTAGGAAGGTGAGGAGTCTTTTGGCTAAGATCTTAGCAAAGATTTTACAATCAGTTATAATAAGGGAATTTGGACAGTAGCTTTGGGGAAATTGCAGGATCTTTACTGGGCTTAGGGAAGATGATGAGCATGGCCTCTAGAAATGAAGCCTGAGCCATGTCTTCCAAGATGAAATGGGAGGAGTGTTCATTAAGTTTAGGAACTAATAGATTGGAAAATGGGCAAAAAAGTCAATAGGGAAGCCGTCCGGGCCTGACGCCTTGCCTTTTTTTTATTTTTAATAGCTTGATATATTTCAGAAAGGGTTACTGGGACATTAAGTGATTTAAGATCTGCTTGGGGATAAGAAGTTTGTGGAATATTATGTAGAAAGTCTTTAACGTGAGTATTATTTGGAGGGGCCTCAGAGGTGTACAAATTAGAGTAACATTTTGAGAAAATGTCCTATTTCCTAAATGATCTCCATCCTTTATTTTAAGGTATGATGCTAAAGATTTACTAGTTTTATTTGAGAATTGATAGATCTTTGCCTTATATTTCAGAAGGTTGGCACACAAATATTGCATAATGATTTTATTATATTGGAATCTTAGCTTAAGCATGTCATTTAGAATAGAGGCAGAGTTTGTACGGGCAAATTGAGTTTCCAGGGGTTTAAGCTGTCTGATATGGAATCCAATTCTTGTTTGAGCTTTTAATTTTTGTTGCCAGCAAAGGATATGATATGACCTCTGAGAACCGCTTTATAACTGTCCCAATTCTTGGTAATGGCTGTATCCTGATTTTTGTTCTCTGCGAAAAAGTTGTTGTGCTGCTGTACAATGAAGAGTGCAAATGATTCATCGCTCAACAAATTAGCATTGAATCTCCATCTATTGGGGCTATGGGAGTTCAGTGGGGATGCAAGTTGGATGTATGCTGGGGTGTGATAAGAGATTGTTATGGATTCTATTTGGGCAGTAAGAAGGAGATTAACCATGGAATTGAAGATGAATATGTAATCAAGTCACGAAAAGGAATTGTGGGGAGTAGAGAAGAAGGTGAATTCGGATTTAGTAGTGTGAGTAATGCGCCATGCGTCGCTAAAACCTAACTCTGAAACAAAATTAGTAAATTGTGTGTGAGAAGTGGTGTTTTTGAAATGCACACTAGATTTCCGGTCAAGGAAAGGGTCCATAACCTGGTTACAATCTCCGCAGACAATCAGACTTCGGGGAAGCACATGATTCCTGAATTGCTGCCAAAAGGAACGATCTGCAGAAGTTAGCCCATATATATTCAAGATAGTATATTCTTAAGATTCCACTAAGATCTTGAGAAGTACCCATCTTTCTAAATAATCAGATTAATTGGTTAACACATTGCATTTAAAAGCTGTATTAATAAGTGTAATAACGCCATCTTTTTTTTTTACCATTTGCAGCACTTGAGAAGACCTGACCCACCCAATGACTTTTATGTTTGGTTGCTTCTTCATTTGACAGATGCGATTCCTGAATACAGGCAATTGAGTGGTTAAAATGAGATTACACTTTGTGTCTCTTGATAGGATTATGTAATCCTTTAACAATCCAAGAGATTATGTGAAGTAGCAAAGTTAAGGAGGATGTACACATAGATTACACATAGCATATGAAAAAATAAGTATTTACAAATAAAGAAAATAATTTCACGCACATTTAATGGAATGATAGAGCAGATCAACGTAGGGTAGAATAATATTACCTGCATAACGGATGGAGACATGAAAGGAGCGAAACATAAGGGAGAGGTTGGAACAAACAGTGAAAACATGGAATTTGGTAATAATGAAACATAACCAAAGACTATAGGTAAAGCTGTGGCTAACAGGAACCAGCCCCACCAATCCATGTTAAAGGTATGATCATTGGAGGAGGAGAGCGAGTAGAGATTATGCTCACCTGTTCCCCGCTCTGGTGGAGGAAGGTCAGAGTTCAATATTTAGTGCAAGGGAAGTTACAATATCATTCAAGTGGGGGGACTTGATCTGGCCATATCATCCCTTTTATGATGCTGGATATAGTGTCTCAAATCTGTTGGATTCTGGAAAGTAGAGGTATGCCCATTCAGGGTGACTTTAAGAATGGCTGGATGGATAATCCCATATCTGGCAATCAACTGCCTGATGGATGGTCTAAAGGAGAGGAGTTCCTCTTTTCTTGCCGCAGTTGCGTTGGAGACATCTTGCGAAATGAAAATTGTCTTGCCCTCACAAGCCAGCTGCTTGATTTGTTTGACTTTCTCCATTATGAGAGTGAACTGGGTATAATCCAAGAGGGCTAGTATAAGAGTTCTGGGAACATCAGTAGAATTCCAAGCCAAGCTTGTAGGACCAACTCGATATGCTCTTTTGGATGTTAAGCTGCACTGATGCAGGAAGGTCAAGAATCTGCGATAGAAAGGCATACAAGAAAGCAATAGGATTATCCTTTTCTAATCCTTCCAGAAGGCCAACAATACGTAGATTTGTCCTATTTCTGTTTTCAAGATTCTCAGAAGTAATTGTTTCCAGTTTCCAGGTTAATTACCCTATTAGTGATGTGTTCTGCATCACTAACACGCCTTTCCACCTCATTCAACTGAGATTCAAATATGGACCATTTATTGTCGAGCTGCTGCAGTTTAGCATTGGTGTCCTCCATAAATGGTTTAAGAGCTCTTATTTCAAATAAAATGGTCTGCATGACAGGATCCAACGTGTCTTGTTTAGGTGTAGGAGAATCACTTTTCTGTCTCTTGGGGGTAGTAGGTGACGACGAGGATGTCTCTTTTGCCTGTCCCTTTTTAGAAGTCGTAGTATGCAAAAGTGTATTTGAATGCAGATATGTACATTTGCTGTTTTAATTCCATTGGAGCAAGGACGGAATAATCAAGCATCCAGAAGCAAACCAATGGAATAAACCTTGAGCCCAGTGAAATGTTTGATTTACACGAGAGAGTGGTTGGAAGAAAATCATAAGGAGTAAGAAGCAGAAGCTGTATGAGGTGGCATGAGAGAAAAAGGAAAATAAAGCTAGTTCTTCCTTAAAAAGCAGTCGGTATGCGGGCCAGCCCTTCCAAAGGGGAATATTGTGACAAAAAAGACTCAACAATAACAATATATTGTTAAAATTGGGACAATATTGATGTCAGGAGCATATTTATGAAGAAAGCCCATGTTGTGAAGAAATCTTGTTACCAGCGTGAGGTGAGCCTCCTGCGTCACTGAGGCTGAGCCGATGACAGGAGTCGCCAGCAGCTTCCTTCACGGGATAACCTGGCTGCAGGCCCAGCCCACCAAAGGCTGTAAACAAGGAAATGTGGCCAAAACGCAGCTGCTCAGGAGGAGCCACAGACCCGAGGATGTTCAGCAGCAGAAAATAGGCCACCAAAAAAGCAAAATATGAGGTAAGAGACGGGGGATAAAAACAGTGTTAATCCACCAGAGCGATGCCCCGGAGCTAGGCGCCCATCTCTGTCGGCACCAAGACATGCACCCACCAATATACCTCCTTTTGAAAGAGTGTTCGAATGTAGGCTCTAAACTGTGTTCTTTATCACTTTAAGACTTGGACTATCATCCCATCTCTGATGTCTGTAAGGAAAGTTGAGTACTCATTGTTTTTCTTATTTCCTTTTGAAGGCTTTTGCACATAGGGTTTTGGACATTTGTGGTTAGCCTTTTTACTTAAGGACAAGTGTTTTAGTATTACTCAATTTGCCAATGAGTGCTTTTTACTCTGTTTTCCAGATTGCTATGCACTAGTTTTGCAGCATTACAGTCTTACAAGGCCAGGTGATCATTTTCAGGGTGGCTGATGCTGCTAGCTTATTATTTCTTTCAGGAAAATATACATCGTACCCATTCACATGGCATGGTTAGAGACAGTCTTTCAAGCAGGAATTGACAATACATATAGGCTTAAATTCAAGATCCATACTTTCTACCTTGGAAATTGCTGTGGTTTTGGATTTATTCCCTAGCGCCTTGATTTCTTTTCAAGGTTAGCTTGTGAAATATAAAGCCTTAAACCATAACCTTCCTTGATGACACTCACTCTGCCAGGAGGCATAGAGCCTCCAAAGAATCTAAGGCACTGTTTCTGGATTTAAGTTTGATGAAATTCTTGAGGATTGGTTACAGCTTCAAACACATTTGTTTTAATCACTGATAGAATATAAGAGGAGCTTAGTCTTGCCATAAAATTTGGGTTTCCCAAGTAACTAAGGCCAGACAATCAGACTTGTTTTAAAGTTCTAGCAATTCAGGTTATGTATAACTTTGCCCTCCCTCACCTTAGTCAATGTATTCAGGGAGTATTCAGAGGACAGATCCAGGAGGATGAGAACAAAGTTTGAGTCAGTATCGAGATTAGAGAGCAAGTCGTCACAGGTGTTCACGAGAGCAGTTTCTGTTTTCTCTGGCTGTTCTGAAGCCAGACTGGTTGTCATGGAGGCAGCCAACAACTTCTGTCTGGTGGGTAAGTTGGGAGACAGACAACTTATAGTTTGCCCATTAAGGGGGTAGTGTAAATAGGGTGGTAGTTACCCGGGCAGGAAGGGTCCACAGATGGCTGTTTTAAGAGTGGGTGCACAAGGGAGTGCATGAGAGTGCATGAGAGGTTGTGGGAAGGAGCCAATGGCAAAAGAGTATTTGCAGAACTCATCCAAAGACGGACCGAGGACGACAATATTGTCCTTGATAGTTCTAGAGGAGCATGGAAAGAAGTAAACCTGTAGGTCCTTTAAGACGAGATAACACTATCTGAGATGGGTGGGGATGCAGCTCTTACAGATACAGCAATATCCAGGCCGACTCAGTTTTATTTGAAATTGTCTAAAACAGGGAGTACAACTGGCATCAACGGATGCTGAACAATCATAAGTCTCTCAGCGATTTTTATGAGAAAACAAAATGTATACTAAAAGCCTGTCATGAGTGACGTCTTACTACGTGGCAAAATAAGAAAACCTACTAGGGGATGTCATAGGCTTACGGGGAACATCTAAATATACTTTCTACGGGGGACTGGATTTGATTGGATCTCTAAGGTCAGGTGGACAGCTTAGCCCACCCCTAGTGCACGTCATATTCTGTGTGATACTAATATACAACGTTCTATTGGCTTCTCAAATTATAGGGCTCTTTGCTATGTGGTCCGCTACAATTGGTTGGCACGCTTGTATCATTCTGGAATATTCCACTTCCTAACAGCACGCAAGCTGGTACCGCAGGTGCTGGAGGGTTGGCTTGGTCATGCCTCCCCACCCAATTAGCCCAACACCCATCAGCACTCCTGTAGTCTGCCATTCAATTAGCTTCTTTGAATTCAGCCTTGCAAAAGATCAGTATGCCTGAGAATAAAAGGGAGTGAGAGCATGGCCTTATCTTCTGTTCTCGGGGTAGCTTGACCAAAGTCTATTTTCATATGACCATGAGATAGGAGACCACATTTTGAGCTCCTTCATTGTATTTAATACTATTAAATGAATAAGACATGGCACTTCTAGTGTTTTTCCATTATACTTCAAACAGGAGCTCGGGTCGCTTCTCACGTTCATTTTATCTTCTCAAGTAGATAACCTGTTTCTTGGCTGCTTCAACCCTTGACACTGGGCCAGGCAAGCCTTCTCGAATCTTCCTTTGCCATCAGCTGTTTAATTCTACTGCACCACACTTTCTGCCCTTCTATTCACGTGGTCCAGGTTTTGCCAAAATGCATTGTGGAACATCCAGATTCTATACACACTTATATATATATATATTGGCAGTATCACATGCAGTCTATTCACTATGTATAGCCAGCCTTATGATTACTTAGTCGACTTGTGTTACTGCAGCTGAACAATTATAAAACAACCTTTCATTTTCTTCAGCGCTCTTCTTCTTGTGCAATCTGTTTCATGCGATGTCACCAGTCTAATCTTTCACTCTTCTGTTTCACTCATCTTCACACTTCTTCTGGAATTTCCTCCTATTATTTCTTCGTGGATAAATCATGTAGGGTTTTCTCAATGGATACCTTGTTTAAAGGACTTTTCTCGGTATAGGTATCATTATTTGCTTTGCGCATGTTGCAATTTACAGTTGCCAACATATAAGCAAAATGGGAGGTGGCCTTCTGGTAGAGGGTCTTGGCTCCTCCACTAGCACTTGTTTGTAGGTGACTTTCATAGAGCAAACAGTCTTAGTAACCTCATCTGGTGCAATAGGTGAGAAGGAGGAGAGAAGGAGTGCGGACAAGAGAGGGGCCGAGGAAGGACAAAGAGCAGGTGGGGGAGAGATACCAAACACAAAGCACAACTGTACACCTCATATCATCAGTTCACTGCAACTCTTCACACACACTGAGATATAGCAACTACACTGTGCAAAACAATCTCTCAAAAATAAGTAAGTAAACTTTATTTATTTTTGTATTGTAACCATTCATTATATAAACATTATTTATAAGCAAATATCACCATTCTATATTTTGACAGAAATGGTAAGCACACGTGAGTGGCTGGAGGAGTACATTCCCAAAGAAGAAATGAGTGATGATCAAGTCACTAACGGAGAACAATATATGTTATAGATCCAGAAAATAATGTAATTTATACATAACTTATTTAAATATTAATTTCTCATTTGTTATACTACATAATGTAGAAGAAGAAACCACACCCAAATGTAATCATGAAGAAGCTGAACTACTGCAAACATAACCCCAATTACCAAATCTACAAAATCAAATCACCAATTTGTCTTTACAAATAGGAGAAATTAGTAATCAATTTAAAGAATGTGTGATATATGTAAAAATCATGTAATTAGAAAGTATGATTTGCACTGCCCTACTTGTACCTGTCCCATTTATCCCAGCAAGGGGAGGAAGGCTAGCTCAAGGGCAATGTGTTTGTCTTGAAGCAAGACAATGTGGCGCAACATAGGTTTGAATCCTGATCCCACGCTTGGAAACCACTCGTAGGTTAGGTGGTAATATGCATGTTATAAATGAACACTATAAAAAAATAAATGAATAAATTGAAGAAAGTTTTGATAAAATGTCTCTCCCGGCTTCACCTGATTATGGCTATGTACAAACCCCAGATATCACTATTTATGTTTCCCCCTCTGATTCTCCATCCCTTTCTTAAATTAACCTATTGTTCATATTATGTATATAAATGTAAAGAAAAATATATTTTTATAAACGCCAATAGTACGCGCACTTCAAACATGTTCGTGTTCGCACACATCTGTCACTGTGACGTCACTCGGTGTCTGACGTTGGCAGATGGTCCGACTAGTCCGGGCATGTCTGCTCCCAACTGATGCACTTTTAATCAGTCTGTGAATGCCATGCCCCATTTCAGACGCTGCCGCAAATGCGCACATTAGCTTTGTGTGATGTGGTCCGCGGACCTAACACTGTCCATGTGGATGGTCGCAAACTTCATCATGTGACCACGCCCGTGTGGCATAAGGATGTGTCCACGACTTAAGTCTGTGCTTCACTGACGTTTAAAAACCACATTTTGGGCCAATCTAGGAAGTTGCCAGTTGAAACTTTACCATTCCCCACCTGCTAAGAACATTCTTAATACTTCTATATAGTCTTACAGCTTTTTATGTAGTTTTTTTCATCTCTGACTTTCGCAGAATTGTGACAAGACCACAGAAGCTCCCGAATCTCAGCACGTGACCATGCCCATGTGGCGTGATGACCTGTACAGGGCCACTGCCCGCATCCGCAGATGTTTTGAAACCACCTTTTGGGCCCATCTATAGAGTTTGAAGTTGAAAGTTTACCTCTCCACACTGTCTAGTGCCATTCTTAGTTGATTTCTCAACTTTGCACAACTTTACAAGACCTTTTTTAGACACCCAAGTCCGCGGACAGGAAGAAGGTCTATTAACAGTACCTCTGAAGGGACCCACCCATTAATTTTAGTCATTCTCAATCTGGCAGAGGGACAGAGTGGACCTTCTTTTTGGAATCTACATGAGAAATATATTTCTCAAAATGGCATCTGTCAGGTCCATCCCTCCTCTCCATGAGCCACCACCACCAGGGAGGACCTGGGAACGGTAACACAGGCACTAAATCAGAAGAAAAGGAAGAGAAAGACGCAGATGAGGTAGAGGAGATACCTACTACCGTGGTCACTCATAAGGAAAAATGAATGTAGCCATATCTTATCGTTGTGGGAGGGGTACCAAAGGCTAGGGCTGCCCTTCTTAAATGCACCCAGTCAAAGATAACGTGGGTAGTACTCCTTTGGTACTAGCTCTATGCAGCCACACCCACACATTCCACACGTGTGCCCTTAGAAAAGCTGTTCCTTTCACAAGCTGTACACTCATCTCCTCCATCCCATCTTCCTCAACTGCTCCCGCTGTGGGGCAGAAGATTCATCCTGCTGCCACGCAGGCCTTATAAGAGGCTGTTGATCCTCTCCTTTCATGGATAGAAGTTGTCTGTATGTACTGCATGCAGTCCTTTGCAGGGGGAGCAGCTTCACAGTGCTTTCATTGCTGCTTTGAAGGAGCATGAGAAGTGCTTCCCCCTACCTTAAATTTAAGATCAGGCCCGACACTTTCCCATGTCCACTATTGGTGAGTGGTGCCCCTTTCCTCCCCCATCTTCCCTCCTTGCCCCTCCCTACCCCATAAAAAAAAATTAAGAAAAAAGAAAAACAAAAATTTTTCCATTGAGAACCGCCTTTCACAGTTAAAAAATAGAATTGAAAAAAGATAATCTAATAGACTCTATCTACTTTACATTTTTGCGTAAAGTAGTTGGACTCTATAAGATTCTCCAACATTTAATTTAGCATAATTTTCTATGCAAAGGGAAATAATGGAGCTTTTGTATATTAGAGATGAAGAAAAAGTGACAGAAATAATTTTCTGTCCCAAATATGTTCTTTGTCATACAGAAAAAGAAACATAATATAACTTGCCTGGTTAGTGTTCAAGCCATTCTAAAGGAGTTTACACTTCCAATACACATTACCAAACCCAAAACTTTAACGTCCCTTCCTTTACTGTCCCTATTTAGTCTGTGGACAGAAATATAGTCTATGGACTACATTGTGTAAAATAAAAGTGTTTTAACTTCACTTTACTACTTTTTCCTTGATACAGTGGTAGCTCTTAAAAGAGCCTTTTTTTAGAGCTTTTTATGTTTTGTGATTTTTCTTTTCCAACTACCACATGTTTTTCTACATAGTGTTTGTGTTAATTTCTTTCTCAAAACCTGCTTCAAAGCGTTCTTGACATTAGACATAACTCCATGTACTCCATCTCTTCGAAAAATGTTTACTCCATCATGTTGTATATTCTCATTGTGAAAAGATTCCATTCCTATATCTTGTAAAAATGCACATACAGCTTTATTAACATTTCAACATTTGCCTTTGACTAATATGAGAAAAAATGATTTTTGTAGCTGGAAACAGTTCAGTTAGTCTTCTAAACCCATCTTTCATAGCAAACTGCAAGGGTATTCCAGTAACATATCCTAATCTCTTGTTTCCAACAATGCAATGTATATACTTTCGGATGTTTGAAACACACCATATTTTCACACAAGTTCAATAACGTACTCTAGTTCATTATACAAACTCCATACCATAAACCCCCTACTCCTTCAAATCCAAGATTGTCAGAGATGAAAATTTGCTCTTCAAATACCATTGAATCCATGAATCTCCTAACATCCAAACAGTCTTCTTGTTCAGAGCCATGCTTCCAGCAGTTCAAATGATAAATAGAACACTTCACAACCCCCACAGTCAGGAAATCTGATTAGCTACTGCCTCTGCCGTCTGTAGACCCTAGCAAACGTCTACAGTCTCTGTAGTCCTCTTTCCATGCAGGGAAACATTAAAGGAACTGGAAGACACGTTCGCAGATTATTTTGGATGTCCATGGAAGTTGCCTCACAGGACAGCCCTTCTACCCTTTTTACTTGTATCTGGGTAACAATCTCTCATTGGCTACTTTCAAACAGTCATACACCCATCCACCAATCACATCAAAAGACTCCACATGTAACTCTGTGCCCTCTGTTCAATACTTCAGATTTACCTTTCAACACTGAGAGCACATGTCATTGAGAGCCTCCAATATACAAATCTACTGTGCAAACTGTTCCAGATTTGTATGTGCATATTCACCAATATCTAAGAAGACATAGTACAGGTATGCTTGTATTTTCTAATGTCATTTTTTTAACCATATTTTTATATAGGTGTCAGCACATATAGGTGTCAGCACATCCATAAGGTATGCTGCTTTTTAACCACTGCTATCATATCTCATATAACGGAAACATTTTCCATCTGCTCACATGAAGGGGCAGTTAATTCTACCATATAAATGTTCAAAACGTGCATTCTTCATAACTTTACAGTATTAGAAAATGGTAGTGTTACTTATATACCTATGCATTGTCAGTATTTTACTCACATGGTATTAAAAAATAGCCATCCTTAAAAGGCATCAAGATTGCCTACATATAATGCTACCCTATTTTACATGCATTGCTACCAGATTACATATAGTGCCAACATATTGCACCTACTCACACTGAGTGCCACTTAGCAATATTTACCAAATCTTTTGCAAGTGCTTTTTCCTTATTTGTACAACAAGGTACAAATGGTGTAGCTCCTAATGCACTTATGTATTTTTATACTTTAAATTAAAAGCGACTATAAGCATAAATTGTTTAAAGAACTGAATTTTGCCTTTCATATAAATGCCTAATGTTTTCCAAGCTTTGCTATCAGATTCCCTATAGTGCCAGGATTCTCACCTACTCACATCAACTGGCATCTACTACTACCATGTATTTATTTCTTTTTTACATTTGTAGAGCGCACACAAACCCAGGGCATAAGGGCGCTTTTTCCAGTTACCTGGGCCCAATGAAGGGCATGGCATAGGTACAGATGCTTAACATTCATCGACGTTTGGACAGTTGTGAGGTCATAGGTAGACATAGTCAAAGGTGGAGAGGATATGGTTACGTGCATATATTGTAATACATTTCCGACAGTAGCAGGTGTGTGGATTAGGTCAAGGCAATACCTGTATCTTGTACAGTGCTGGCTATAGACTGCAGTGGGGGATTTATTTTTCAGAAAATAACAGTGTTTTTAGGGATTTGTAGAAGATCCAGTATGATTCTTCCTCTCTTAGGGCAGGTGGGAGTGAGTTCCAGTATTTGGCGGCCAGTACTGGAAAACTAGATCCTCCTGCTTTGGTGCATTTGAATTTGGGTTGACTTACCTACTGGGAATGTAGGGTTCTGGTGGGCCTATAGGATTGTACTTTGTTGATATTGTGTACCAGGTACGGAGGGGCTGTATTTGAGATGCACTTGTGGGTGATCATGATAGTCTTGAAGAGTATCCGGTCTTTCACGGCTAGCAAGTGGGCAGTTCTATGGGCGGATGAGATGTGTTCAGAATGTGGGATGAAGAGGGCCACTTGTAAGGCGTTGTTTTGGATAGTTTGGAGTCTTTTTAGGTTGCGGGTGGATGTACCTGCAAAGAGGACATTGAAGTAGTCGAGTCGATAGTTAGGCATTTGTCTCTAGAGCGGAAGGACCTAGCTGCCATGAGTAATTTGGTTGAGTGGTGTTTAGCAAGCACATGTCCTTTCCGTTAAAAAAATGTAAAAATTCTGGTACTGATCATGCACCTATACATTGTAGGCCCGATTCATGGAATTATTTTCAGGGTAATAGGGAACTTGCGTGCCAAACTGCATGCGTAATCCTGTTCATCAGTATTGAATGCAAAGGATATTCCTTGGACTTGTGTGGATTTCAACCTGGCAGGCCTCTGGGAGCAGCCGAGTGCCTTGTACAAGACACCACGCAGAGCGTGGACGTGGCTTGCACCGCGGGCGCAGAAAACCAAAAATGGGGAAGAACATGCAAAAATGTGGCCATTAGGAGGGTCGGCCCGCAGGCAGTCCATCACATGCCCACTAATGCACGGAACAATACGTATTCATGGATCTGACTGCGCATCCTCCCTGCAGGGAAATGGCAACGCAAAGCCCTCATACTATCCGCCATCCGAAGACAAGCATCCAGACACCTAGGCATAAGATAATCACCATGCAGAGGTAAGATTGGGTGTCGGATTTAGGAGCGCATGTATGCAGCCTGGGTTCCGATGGAATTTAGGGGTGCTCATACGCAGTGTAGCGGTGTGCAGGAACGGTTTACGGGGGTACGCACACAGATTTTCCACATTTTATCCGAGTTATGATTAATTGTAGGCATGTTGTCTGCATGCCTGTAACAGTTATGGGGGACCCCGTGCAGGGTCCCCTGACATCCAGGCCTGCTTGCCGGGCACCCCACACATTTTTTTGAGGGTGCATGTATTTGTGCCCAGGGATAATGAAAAGGAAGCTGTTTCTGGCTGTTTTTGATTTGCGTGGGGGTGTGGCATGGGTGTTCAGGCCGCGACTTACATATACAGTTACTTTGTGCGAACTATTCGATGAATACGCAGAGCATGCAGAAATGTTCTCGGCGCATGGGCGTTGCAGGATTTCTGCACACTTTTCCATGAATCGGGCCGTGTAGGTTTTTTTACTAAAATGCAGGTAACAACAGGCATTGCTAAAGCACATCAACATTCCCTCTTTATAACGGCACAATTTTAAAGCCAGTTCTACCACATTCAATATAGTGGCCAAATATCACACCTCATTACAACAAATGCTACTTAAAACAGTTGCTAAAATATTTTGCACATGCATATTCCTTACTACAAAAACGCACATAGATGGTTGAAATCTGCATGCACCTATGCCTTTCAATACATTTCTACATAAAATAGCAATTTTAAATGCAACACTTTTCCTTACATATAGAGAAAAGTCCATTCCAACTAGTCCCAAAAGATCCCATATAGTAACACCATAGCTAACATGCTCCAGTGCCCGACACATAACAGAACTCTATTCACTTGTTTTTCCAATAACTGCTCTTAGCATAATAAACTAAAACTATGCTAAAGAAACTACTTCATTACCACATGTACAAACTACCATTATTTTACAATTATAGAAAAAAAGATTGACAAAACCAGCTACCGAACAAAGAAAACTCTTCATGTACTGCAAAGTAAGTTATTGAAAGAGCATTTATGACTCTGTCATTTAAATAGCGTATTTTCATTATGCATTAGCCTAAATGCATTGCTTTCGACTACACAGTATTGCATTACACTCTTACTTATTCCATTCAACCAGTTTCAGTATTTCCAATCCCATCTGAACAATTCTTCGCATTCAAAAGACCACCAGATCCTTATTAACTAACATCACAACTTTCTCTCATAAACCTGTAGCACAATTTAATTTCTTTATTGTTGCATAGCCCTGTTCTCATCCATTGCTGAAATCAGATCCAACAACGTTCACACTCATACCATTCAAAACCACTAACACTCTTTACCACACATACACACTCTTCCTCACCCCTTTACAATTATAAACACACAATCTGCATCCTTGTACAGTAAATCACACAATTATAGCAACCGCTATGTTTCTCCTCAAAGCACAATATTTCTACCTATTCAATAACACCACCACTACCTTATTCACTAACACGACTACTGTGCAACACATAGTAGTACACACACTTCATCATCCATTCCCCATCTCATATACATAGTTATTCCACACAACACTTCCCCATTTCAATGTGGTATTTTACCCAAACCCACCAAACCTATAGAACAACTCACTCTTACAACCTTCCTAACCACAACTATCATCCCAGTAAACAATCAAACAGCAGTCTTTCTCAACCCTCCACAATTACACTCACCCACCCATCATCTCTATAAAATAACACACGCATAAATATTCCACAACTTTCAAACACACAATTTCTTTGTTTCCAACTGATATAGCACAATACCTACTGAAAAGAAACTCCATAGAAAACAAAGAAAAGATGGGGCAGATAAAACAAAAAAGACAAGCCATATTGCCCATCATGCTCACCTGATTTCCTCATTTCTAGTATTATGCTGATGACACAAAGCTTTCCTTTAAACACCCCTCTACTACTTCCTCTCTGATCCCTGACTGTCTGTCCGCCATTCAGGCATGGTGGGCAGCTAACAATCCCTGTCTTAATGCCAGCAAGACAGAGATTCTTCTCATTGGGACACCTGTGTCCCCCTTTCCTCCTACCCTCTGGCCATACTCTTTAGGCCCTCTACCCCCACCAACCTGTGAGCCCAAAATCCACTGGGTCATCTTCGATTCTGCTTTCTCCTTCACCCCCCACATTATGGATATTACTAAGAAGTACCACTTCAAGCTCCACCTCCTCAAAGGCATTCTTCCTTTCCTCACCTTCCCCCAGAAGCTCAACATCTCCAGAGTTCGGGGTCTGCTCCAGGCTGCACTACTGCAACAGTCTCTTTCTCTATCTCCCTCTTTTCTCCCTACGCCCACTCCACTTTATCGAGAATATGGCTGCAAGACTTAGCCTCAAGCCAGGGAACATATCTCTCCAGCCCTAACTTCTACCCACTGGCTCCCGGTAGCTTCAAGGATCAAATTCAAGATCCCCTTCATCATCCAAAAGGCCTTCTGGGGCCTTACACCACACTATCTCCAACGTTACCTCCCCAAAGACTCCACTGCTAGAGCCCAACGCTCCACTAACTCCAAGACCTCCTTAAGTTCCGAAAACTGCTCAAACTCTACTGTTCTCTACATATTTCCTCATTCCCACCCCTGTTAATCACCACACTACCGCTGTGATTGATGACCTGATTCTCATGAATCTCACTGGATTCCAGGCCGTTCTTCCCAGTCCATACCAGCACCACCCGCCCCCCACTTCACTGCCCTTGCGGGCCTCTGCTTGGCGGCTCTGCTTCCCACCCTTAGAAGTCACCTACACCGGCACTTAGCCTGAGGTTCTCCTCTTGGTTTCCCTTAGTATAACCCTCCTGGGCCCTCCACCAGCACTTGTCCATTCCACTGTCACCCCTCCATCTCCCTCCCCATCTCCTGCACTTTTCTTCACTGCACTTGCACATCCAAATGCCACAAGGCCTAGTAGCACCATGGCTGTATTTAACTGTTTTGCAATTATTATTATTTCCCTGGTTCCCTTCCCATTTAGCTGTGTGGCGCTTTTAAACTCAATTCTGTTGTATAAAGTGCCTAACAAATGCTCCATAAAATAAAAATAAAAATAATCACCAAGCACTAAAACAATGTATACATAAAATTCAAACAGAAGAGCATTTAAAACCGCTGAAGCAAACTAAACCAGCAGCACTAGAAATAGTAAGCCCACTTCTGCCAAAAACAAAATAAAGACAATGGGGGTCATTCAGAGGTTGGAGGTAAGTGATAAACGATGTCGGTAAAGGATTACCAGCATCGCTTACCGCTCTGGGCTATTCCGACCAGCCAAACCGCTATTAGCGGCACCGTAAATAACAGTGCCTCTAATACTGGCATGGGCGCGGGCACGCGGCCCATCATACCGGCAATAGCGGCATGCCGTAAACTGGAGGACATCACAAGTCAAGCAGACATGCAAATACCGGCATCATGAAGGCGCAAAAAGTGGATACCGGCATGCCGTAAATACCGGCATATCTGACAAACCGTAAAATGCCATATGCAGTGTTCCCAACTGGCACAGGTGCACACCATCAGCACAGGTAGAGGAAATGGAGTCTGGGCCTGAGCAAAAGGAGCACACCCACACCCCTTTCCACACCAAGATCAATCCAATAGTATCATCAATACTTCACCTGTAGGACATGCATGCATTGCAACACCAGCAACAACACCAACACCAACAGCAGGCACCACAGAGGAGACGCAGCAGGAGAAGGAGGGTGAGACAGGCTCAGCATACCCCACCAGTGCAGCCAGCGTAACCACGCATGCAGCCCAAGCCCCAAACATCACAGCCAATCCCTCCAACCCAACCCCGGAGCACAACCACACCCTGTACCGTCTGGACCGGGACACCATCAACACCATCATGGTCATGATACATGATTGTCAGCCTCATTGAAATACGCACCGCCATCCCCCCTCTACTGAAGGTAGTGTCGGTGCTTCACTACCTTTCCACAGCCACCTACCAGCACACAGTGGGGCACATGCATGGCAAATCACCACCCTTATTTACTTGCATCATGAAGCAAGTTCTGGATGCCCTCCTCAAGCACACAACGGAATACATATCCCTACCACGGATTCCCCAGGAAATTCCTGAAACAAAATGTGGCCTCCATGCCATGGAGGTGGTTTACCACAATCGCAAGCAACACCACTCCAAACAGGTGCAGATGGAAAGTGACACAAGCAAGATCATCACACATTGTTGTGCCCGATATCCCAGATCAACCACAGGAATGCTGCATGTCACCATGTCAAAAATCAGCGCAGAATGCCTAACATTGCAGAGCCTACTGGCAAAGCTCCCCATCAGGAAATTCTACAGAACACAACACATCACTAAATTGACACAAACACAGCTGTATGCGTACACAATGCATGAGCTACAAGACGGCAGAGCACACCATGTATCATCTTGAAGCTGCAACCCACACCATTATTCGATGGCACAGGACACATTGAGGGCCTAAAAATGGCATGCATACAACCAGGGATGTGCATGTGACCAACGATAATCTGCCGGCATGTGTGACTAGTACAGCTGCCCATCATCAATCGACTTTGGCCTGTTGAAGGCATGGTTTCACTGCCTTAGCCCGTCAGGTGGGGCAATCCTCTACAGGCATGAGAAGGTGGCCAAGATCATAATGGCATGTGTCATGCTGCACAACATGTGTATCCGACGCAACATGCCCTGCCCCCTGACATTGAACTGCAACCACCTGGTGATGATGAAGAGGATGAAGAAGAAGTGGCTGCACATTATTGCGGTGCCGATGCACAGGAGGGACGTGCTGTGCGTCAGTCAGTGATTGCACAATATTACTGACACACATGGCTGCAGAGGGTGACATGATATTTTGACAGAGGCCACTGGGTGTGTGGGTACATGCACACTATGCACTGTATATGAATAAATGACACATGCGCAATGATGAATTTCCACTCAGGTCTTGCTTTTGACACAACGGGTGTATTAAATCTAACAATGAAAACGACCACCCTCACCCTCCTCCCTCTCCCCCCACGACTCCACCGCACACCCTCACCCCCCTCCGCCTCCCCCCACAACTCCCCCACACACCCTCACCCCCCTCCCTCCACAACTACCCCACACATCCTCATCCCCTCCACCTCCCCCCACAACTCTCCCACACATGTCCCATCAAGTCTCTAATGCCTACACCAGGATGTCCAGACTATGAATTAGCACTCCCCGGACCGGGTGGCGGCATGTCTTGCCGGTGCAGGTTGCGTGATGACCTGCGGAGCAGGCTCGTCTGGGTAGAGCTAGATGAGGATAGTGTGGCCACCTGCTCAAATTGGGTTGCCGGACGCCCGGACTCCATTGCATCGGCTATGCGGCTTAGTACCTGGCGCATGGCGGATACCTCCTCACAGAGGCAGCTATTGTTCTCCGCAAATATTTTGACCATTGAGGCGGTGTTGTCCGAGATGGTCCTGCCTAGAGAAGCGATGTTCTCCGGCCACTCCTGCCTAGCCTGTGCGCTGTCCTCAACAAACTGCCGCACAAGGGCAGTCAGCTGCTCAGCACGCTGCAGCCCTGCGGGTACACCTGTGGATGTCGACGGTTCCTGGGTGTCTTGCTCGGCCTCACTACTGGCCACTATCAAACTTAAGGGACTTCAATTAGCTCCCCTCTTCACTGCTCCGGGGTGGTGGTGTGGTCTGTCTCAAGGGATGAGATTTGGGGAGATGCCTGTGGACTGGGCGTGCGGGGCAGTTCAGAGGAATTGTCCTAAACAGGCACCCATACCTCATCCTGTGTCGCCTCCACAGCCTGGGGTGCTGTGGCTGCCACCTCCCCAACCAAACTTGAATCCTCTGAGTGTGGTGCCTCGGCTGATTCCTCTGGCTGGCCAATGGGTGTTTGCGCTTCCGCCTCTATGGCCCTTGGCAACACCGGTCCACTGGCAACCTGGGGTGTCTTCACTGGTGGTGCATGGCAGCCTTTGGGTTGGCCCTTAGAGGTGGACATCCGGTTGGCCTTATCCCCGGACCTCTTCCGGGGTGTGGTTTTTGCAGGGTTGGTCCCTGGGCATCGCTGTCATAGTCAGAGCCTCTGGGGGTCAAAGAGAGGGACGGCATGAGTGATGTTTCGATTGGCATCATACATACATTTGTACAATTGATCATCCACACAATCCAGGGTAATGGCATTTGAGTTTGGATGATCACGTTGTTTGATACATGGGTGGGTTATGCAGGCATACTTTGAGGTCACACATGTTGGCCAAGACCTATGCTATGTGACATGCATATTTGTTGGGGCCTGCATGCTGTGTGACTTATGGCATTTTCATTTTGTGTGGTATGTGTCAGGTACGGCATTGCCTTGCTGCAGGCATCTGCATGTTTCTGTGATGCAGCCAGCTACTTTGGTGTGCGTGTGTGTGTGTGTTGGGCCATGGCTTGCCTCTTTGGACTGACATATTTGTTGACTTTCATCAGACTCTGCATTACAGTATTTTCTTAGGACACTCACCTCCATCGGCCGATGTTGTGGCACCACACTCCATTTCACGGACACCTTCGATCCCCTCCATGCCAATCATGCTGGCGCAGATGTCTTCCCATGGGCTCTGCTTGATGGGGGAGCTGGCACCTCTGCCTGTTGCCACTGCCTTGCTCCTGTTGATGGAGAGTATGTTCCTTACTCTGAGCCGCAAGTCGTCCCAGCGCCTACGGCAGTCTTTTGTGCTGCATGTGGTGTTGTCGACTGCACTCACTTTCGGTGCCACAAGTGTCCAGATCTCTTTTTTCTTTATGATGGCCTCCCTCTTCATGCTGTTGGCGAAAACAATCTCTGCATGCTCCTGCAGTGTCCCGGCTAGCATCTCCAACTCATCCTCATTGAAGCGCTCCTTGCGCTGGTGGGCAGCTCCCTTCTTAAGGGCCTTGGGCATTGTGGTGTGTTGGATGAAGGTTTTCTAGAAAACAGCAGAGTCCCACAGGTCCTGTGTGCTGCGGATAACAATGGATTGTGGTCTTAAAGATGGCCGCCATGCTCCTTCCCGTTCCTGTGCGATGACGCTACTTCCCGTTCCGCTTATTTACGGTGACCATTATTAGCGGTGACCGCTAATGCTGCATTGGTTCATGCTGGTAGTGCTATCTGCACTATGCATGATGCTGCTAAAGTCATTTTTCGTGCCTTTAACGGCATGGCGGTAATGCTCTTACCGGCATGGCGCAAAGCTCGTGCCCGCGTATTCGTAATAGCCCTCTATTAGCGGGCTATTGACTACACAGACACGCTATTTGCTCCATGCCGGTAAGGGTGGTTACTTACCTCTAACTTCGGAATGACCCCCAATATGTAGACAGGAAACTAGATATGAAGATGAACCTCACACTATATCTAACAATATTAATGTACACAGTAAAACAGTGTAAAAGGACATTTAAAAAAAATAAATTACAGCACAGAGTTCTTAGCAATCTTAAGAGAAAATCTGCCAAGTCACGCCCTGCACTTAAAAACTACCAAAGAAATCTAATCTTTCAACTAAAGAGAACATTTTTAATATTGTTTGTTTGTTTATTTATTGTGCGCGCCGGACCCTGAGGTAGCAGGGCGCATTTGACAAGAGGGCTTACAACTTGGCTACAGAAGTTACAAAAATACAGAGCATGGAGAAACAAATTTTCTTAGCTCCACAGGGTGAAGGTAAGGCAGTGACGTACATATACAAAAATGGTTACAGAAGTTATATCTGTACAGAGTATAGTAGAAGCAGTTCTCTTAGCTCCACAGGTGGAGGTGAGGCGGTAGGGTACATATACAAAATGGTTTGCAGACAGCAGGTCATCATGAAGTTGACGTTAACAAAGTAGCAAATCTATAGCAGGTGCAGTTACATAGCATTCTCAATGAGCCATTTTATTGTGTTCTTTCTAAATTTGTCGAACATTTGGTCAGCTCTGAGAGTGTGGGGTAGGGAGTTCCACAATTGAGCTGCCCTGACAGGGAAGCTAGATCCTCCAATAGTGGTCAGTTTAAATCTGGGCACTAGGAGGCAGTTAGGACCGACTGTTCTTGTAGGTCTAGTGGTGGGTTTTCTGGTAAAGCGTTCTGTTAGGTAACGAGGGGCTTTGTTATTTAAACATTTGTGGATAAGGGAGGCAGATTTGAGGTTAATATTTTCCTGGGTAGAAAGCCATTTATGTTTCAGTCTTATTTCTGAAATGTGTACTCTTCTAGGAATACTTAGAGCCGCTCTGAGTGCATTATTTTGGAGCACTTGTATTCTATTGATGGTTTGTTTAGTTGCCCCTATGTAGAGGGAGTTGCAATAATCTAATTTTGATGGGATAAGCGCTCTGGATAGGATAAGGCAACTCTCATCTGAAAGGAATTGTTTCCCGGCTCGTATTAATTTACATGTATAAGCCGTAGATGAGGCCAGTGAGTTTAGTGAGGGATAGGGTTGAGTCAAGGTAGAAACCTCACGGTTTTACTTCTCTAGCGACCTTGATAGTGTTACCATCAATGATAAAAGCGGAGTAATTTGGGTTGAGTTTAGAAATGCGCGCAGTGGTGCCCATGATGATGAGCTCCGTTTTGTCATTGTTCAGGCATAGGCCATGGTTGGCCATCCATCCATGAACGATGCTATAGACTCTGTTCACCAAAGCCAGATCTTCCCCGTAATCCCCAGTAAGTGGTAGGAGAATCTGGGTATCATCTGCGTAATTGGTGTAGGTGATACCCAGATTATCAAGATCGTCAAAGAGTGGCTTGGTGAAGATGTTGTATAGTGTAGGCGAGACACAAGATCCCTGGGGCACTCCACATGTAATGGGTATCAGGTCTGCCGCAGCCAGGGGGAAGAAAACCCTCATGGTCCTGTCACTGAGGAATGATTGTATCCAGACTATAGCTTCCCCTGAAAAGTGGGCCGCAGAGTCAAGGTGATTACACAGGACCCTATGGTCCACCAGATCAAAGGCGGCTGAGAGGTCTAGTAGGAGGAGGAGTGCTAATTTACCCTCATCTCTGAGTGCGTCTATTTGGGCCTTTAAATCAATGAGGGCAGTCTCTGTGCCGTGTTGAGGGCGGAAACCAGATTGGCGCCAAGGAGATGGTTCACCTCGAGGAAATTCTGAATTTGGGTGTATGCTACTTTATCTAGTATTTTTAGTAAGAATGGCACCGTGGTGATGGGCCTGTAGTTTGTGGGAATGTTGGGGTCCAGTGTTCGTTTTTTCAGAAGGGGGAGTACCCATGATTCCTTTAGGTT
The DNA here is from genome assembly GCF_040938575.1 of Ambystoma mexicanum. Classification (NCBI taxonomy): domain Eukaryota; kingdom Metazoa; phylum Chordata; class Amphibia; order Caudata; family Ambystomatidae; genus Ambystoma; species Ambystoma mexicanum. The sequence continues at coordinate 434,693,693 of NC_090935.1, forward strand.
GCGAGGGATGATGCCAGTAGTGAAGGAGGCATTAATAAGTTTGGTGATGAAGGGAGCTAGATCTCTAGCAGCGTCCTTGATCAATTGTGCTGGGCATTGGTCGCCTTTGCAATTAGATGGTTTAAGTCCAAGAATGGTTTTCTCTACCTCGATCACTGAGACCTTAGAGAAGTTGAATTGTGTGAGTTCTTTGGGTTTAGGTATAGATATTTTGTTAAGGGGGATTTGGGTTTGGGTTTGGGGTGATAATGAGGCTTTTTTTTAGAGCAATTTTTGTTTGGCGGTTGGTTACTTTGTTAGTTAGTGCCAACTATATGTTTGTGCACCAAGTTTTATCTTTAATCTTTAATGGAATCGTCCTGAACTGCAATAGGGGTTTCCAGTTCCTTTAGAATAGAGAAGAGCTCTTTCATACTGGAATTGCCTTGGGAAATCCTATTATTATACGTTTCTTGTTTGGCCAAAATGATATCCTTTTTGTATTGCGTTGAGATATTTATTAGATTAGTTTTGTTTTTTGCGGTAGGATGTCGGTTCCATGCCGTTTCGCATTTACTTTTCTGTAGTCTTAGGTTTTTTAGGTGGGGTGTAAACCAAGAGTGAAGATGCTTTTTAGGTTTACTGTTCCTAAGTTTAAGTGGAGCCTGGCTGTCGAGGGCCGTGGTCATGGCTTTATTGAATTCCTCCACTAGGAGGCCTGGGTCAGTATGGTCTGGTAGGGAGTTAAGATTCGGTAGGATGTGGGGCAGGATATTGTCTACTGTGATATTTTTCTTGTTTCTAGTTAAGGTAGGAGTGGCGAGGGGTAGTGTTAGAGCAGTGGGTCTTTTGGTATTGAGAGTAAAGGAAATTAAGTGGTGTTCTGTCCATATTTGGGGGGCGATGGAGGTAATGGAGAGGTTGCAGTTGTGACTGGCAATCCATTCTAGAGTTCTCCCTTTAGTATGGGTGGACATATTCACTTTCTGCATGAAGCCTAGTTCTGCCAGGATGTTGGCTACAGTGGTGGCTTGGAGATCATTGATATCATTGTAACCTAAGTTAAAATCTCCTAGCACTAATGTTTGTGAGGATTTTTTTAACTTCTCCAGAGATAATAGTAGTAAAATCTTCATTAAATGTGCTGCTTGGGCCTGGGGGTCTGTAGAGTAGATGGATATTTAAGGATTGGGAATTGGCAGTGGGTAGTTTAATGGAGAGAGATTCGCATGATTTAAGGTTGGGTGTAGAAGTGACTCTCATGGAGAGATTAGTTTTGGCGATGATCGCTATTCCTCCACCTCGTGCGTCTAGTCTATCAGCTCTAAGGATAGTATAGTTGTCTGGGACTGCTAGCGTAAGTGCTGGACCTGCTGCCCCGTGGAGCCAGGATTCAGTAATGGCGATGAAGTCAAGGTCATTTTCCAGGATAGTGTCTGCTACGTCTGTAGCATGAGCGACTAGAGATCTAGCATTGATTAATGCACCTTTCAGGTCTAGGGTAGTGGTATAGGACTCAGGTTAACTGTGTCAGGTCGGTTGGTAGTGGTCTTATTTCTTTTTAGGGGGGGTTTGCAGCTAGGAAGAGTGGTAGTTTCCAAAGGGCCTTTTGGTCAGAGGTGATCCAAGTTAATGTTATATTTTTTAACAGGTTTGAATATTTTAGGTAGTTGTGCCCTGAGTCTAAGGTTTATCCGTGCTTTGCTACAAGGGAATATGGAAGGCATGGTGAAATATACAGTAATAATAAATAGAGCTATCAAGTTAATGAATGTTGCTCGATAGGCTGTGGTAGGCAAGTGAGAGTACATATTGTTATGATTAGTTGAACTAGAATCTGCTGGATCAAATGTTAGGCAATGTGGGGCTAGATTGATTTCACACAGAATGAAACCACTAACAACATATTCAAGAAGCTAGAAAGGCTACTTGTAAACATGTGCCATGTCAATATAGATACTTTTTCCAACTTCTGTGCTGGAGATGGGTTTCACACCTCCAGCACAGAAACATATTTCAACAAAGACGCTTATAAACAAGAACAAAGAAAAAGATTTGCCATAGACAATAATGGGCGAGGCAATGAATTTGGAGCAGACACCATTCTGGCAAAATAAACCCTAATAGAAAAATCTTTCCCAACACATTTTCAACCAAATGTTACTTTTGTCCAACCCAGTCATCCAGTGTACAAATAGACATGCACCTCAATATGTAATGTGTGCCAGCAGTTCAAATGTTTACAGCAATTCCTCAATCACTATCTCAAACTTAAAGACAAAAGTAGAATTAAAATGTTATGAACCATGGACTCTTGCCCAGTACGCATCCACACTGGACTGCGAGGACATTCATTAGCCTGCATTTCAGGAACTGCTTGTAAAAGCACCTTCCATCACATCAAAATGTTAGCAAGGTATCATTCTACTATGCAAAACCTTGTCCAGAAATTGTATTATGCTAAAGTTCCTGCTTTAGAACTCAAACATTAAAATCTCCTAAATGGAACAGCCAAGAACTCCTTTGAGGAATAGAACACATCCAAACTAAATATTTTGGAACTGAATTTGACTTAGAAAATTCAATTACTTTAGAAAACATGAGCGAACACCTCAACAACAGCAACCTCCTTACAAACACATACAAAAAAGAAATATCAAAGTTTCTGAAAACATCTACCAAGATACCAGAAAAGTATGTGTCTGTTGTTGCATAACATTTTATAAAAATACTACAGAAATACTAGATATGGCCTACAAAATACAAGACAATGAGGAAGCTCAATGTTTCCAATTAGCTTTATATCTAACAGCAGAAAATAAAACAAAGTAATTGACCCTTCAGTAGTTTGCACATACTGCCATATAAAGCTTGACAATAAACAAATTCCATCAGAGGCTATCACTAATAATTTAGAATCTTCCCCTTTCCACAAGCTTGGCAACAACCTAACTTGGAAGAGAGCATCATAATTCAAACAGTACACCCATTTCAAGCTATAATATGTCTTCAACCCAAAACTGCCAATTTGCATCCATTCAATTTTTTTTTACCCAAAGGCATTTGTGGCAAAATATTATGTTTGCCATTAGATCTGAAAGAAAATGAAGAAACTCTAGGAGTGTGTCAAGTGCTGAAAGTCCCCATGCCCGCTACAGAGATTCCAGTGGATGGTGGGACCAAAATTAAACCAAAAAACAAACTGGCCTCATAGTCGCATAGAAATATTGCCTCCAGTAAAATTTCTGAGAACTATGTTCCGTGCTGCCAGTAACCGAAGATTGAGGGACACGAATGATGCTGTTCTGGAAGTGACCCAGGGAAGTGGTAATAATACCAATAGTATTGTGGGGATAAAGAAGCCCACAATTCCGGATAGCAAGTCTGCAAAATAAAAAATCAGTAATCCCCGCAGGGAGCCCTAATGGCAAACGGCCTGCAGGAAATAAGTCAAAGAAAAAGAGAGAGGCAGCCTGTTCCAGCATGAAAGCAGTACCTCCAGGACAGATAATACCAGAGTCATTGGATGCCATGACTCAGGCTCCTTCCTTGTCTTGGAGCCGGATCGGCCACACTCTGCAACTTTCCTGGAACCCTGCTACAGATGATAGTGTTGTGAGGGTGTCAGGCGTTGAGTCAAAATCTAAGGGACAGAAGCTAAAGGCTAGGTTAGCACCTCATATCCAGCAGGACCATCTGACGTCAGACTATAAAGCAGCCATAGCGCTGCTTTGCCACTAATTTTTGAATCTGAGTTTGAGGAAGAACGCACTATACCTCTAAACATAAGTAAATTGCTAGCACTCCTATCTTCAATTCCTTCCTTGTTGACAATTTCATCCCAGGATCTGAAGTTTGCACATCTGGCCGATCGCACTCTCCTGTGCAAATGTACTGTCGCCTTAAGCTCTAAATTAGTATAATATCTTGTGTACGCCCATCAGGAGGACTTCCTACTGAATAGCTTTGAATGTTACTATGTAGCCAATTCTCTGAAGCACCACGTACAATCTGAGCAACGCATGACAATTATGTGTCACTTTGACAATGTTTATCGTTATCCGCTTAACCAACCATACCCACATGCTGGTTGGAGATGGCTACCAAGTATCTTGCCATCAGTCCCAGCTCATTGGCCCAGCTTCCAGAGTAGACCATTTGTGCTGGAACACTAGAGGATTCAACTAATTTCTTCATGCTGATCAGTCAATCCACCTACTACAGTTTGACAAAATCATCCTCCAGGAAACATGGCTCCTAGAGTGTCTGGTTATTGATGGAAGTTTAATCAACTATAAGCCTGCTACAAAAGGAGCAAGGGGCCGCCCCAGTGGAGGTCTACGAACTGCAGCCAAAAACACCCAGAATTGTGTCTTAGCGGACTGGCCTTGTAGCTCTGCTGTTCTTTTGGAATCTGTTATTATGGATACATTCGGCCCTCAATCGGTACAGCTGCTGATAGTGAACATCTGCTTTAATGCACTAACTTCACCCAAACCAATGTATTATTTGGTGAGACTTAGTCAAAAGAATGCCTATGTGGCAAGATGTTGAAGCTGAATCCATAATGGATTACATCATTCTTAACAACATTGACAGGGATAAGAACGAAGGGTTTAAGATTGTGAAATCATCTAGAAGTGATCACACTATGCTCTGTCTCTCATTGAGAGCTGGACTGCTGACCACAATCAGTACTGGGGGCCCGACCAACTTGATGATTACGAGCAGTAAACGAGCAGTGTGCAGCCCAGACAAAGTCCATAAAGCAAATCACAATCTGAATATTTGGTGGTCCCTTTTGTCAGAAGATTCGAGGAGCGAAGCTTCTCTTCCAACAAACTCTGTATCTATTTTGGCCAAACTAGTGAGGCTCTGAACAACAATTGACTCCCCCAACACCTTTTGCACTTAATCATGCAAAACCCTCTGACCCGGTGATTAAAGATCAGAAAAGGGACCTAAGGAAGAAACTGAAAATACTTGAAATCTCTACGAGGGAAGGAACAGGCAGGGCTGAAGGGAAAAAAGTGATAAAGCGTGAGTATGCAAACTGGCTCAAGGGGCACAAAATCCTACTTCATATTGCTAAAAATCAATCTTTGTTCATACATTTGGTGGAAAAGGATACTAGAAGTATATGGAGGATACTAAATGGAACTCAGGAAAAACAATCTGCCCTGCAATCATGTTGCATATCTGAGGCGGAGTGTGTGCCTTCTATCATAATAAATTCAATGCAGATAACCCTGGTATGATTCAGCAGGCATGCCGTCCCTTGGACCTGCAAGTTTCACATTACATATATCTCGATTGCTATCCAATCCCTGAATAACTCCAGAGCCAGTGGCCCTGATGGAGTCTCCAATTAATTCTTCAAGGAGGATCCTACTCTGTGGTCGGACATATTATGCAGACTATTTCGACGCATTGATAGTGGCATAGAGTGTCCGATCTCCTGGCGATCTGCAACTTTTGTGCCCATCTATAAGAGCAGGGACTACTCAATCCAGTAAACTATCGGCCAATAGCACTAACCGACTCAGCAGCTACGATCTTCACCAAGCTGGTCTTAAAAGATCTAACAAGATGGATGGATAGGGAGAAAATACTCAGCCGATTGCAAACGGGTTTCAGGAAGAACATATGCACTCTACGAGTGCAGGTACCCTGTCCATCTGTACCTCAGATATTGTGGGAATAATGGGAAATTGCTATATATGGCAGTTCTTGATCTTAGTGCTGCCTTTGATAACGTGAACACACAGAGGCTCTGGGATAAAATCAGAAGATGGGGTATTAATGAAGGTCTCCTCAGTATGATTAAACAGTTGTATAAGGAAAATGCAATAGAAATGTTGGCTAAATAATCAGGGGGAAGTTTCAAACCCCATTCAGATCACCAAATGGGTAAGACAAGTGTGTGTGGTGCCCCCCACAATTTTCAACTAATATCTAGTGGACTTTTGGAATGAAAGTTTACAGTGGGGGGGTTACGCACCTAGATAGCAGGACCTGAGAGTTAATATTCCTTCAACCACATGTTCTCATTAAACCACACTAAAAAAAAAAATTAAAGTGTATAATACACAGCTAGAATATGCCTAGGGGTATCTAACTACTGTAAATACACCCTTAATTACAATACACTTAAAACATGCCATGACACTTATATTACTTAATACATCCATAATAGTACTATATATATATATATATATATATATATATATATATATATATATATGATTACGTTTGTCTATATTTATATATATATATATATATATAGAGAGAGATAGATAGATAGACAAACGTAATTAGTCTGCTGGTGCACTGCCTACACGTAGCTAGTGCTTGAGGAACGGAAAGCTGACTTGCTTTCTAAACATCAAAAAACAAAAAAACATGTGCACTATGTTGAGTGGTTGTAGTACTGCAAAAAACACACAAAAAGTACACCAAAAATGTCCAAGCACATAAGACCCTGCTACCAATGGGATAAAACTCCAAAATCTTTATTTTAACCTTCACGTGCAAACACAAAAAAGGGCGTGTGCAATATGCTCTTACTCACATGACACACATGTCAGACCAAGTAGAAATTAGTGTCTCACCCTCTTGAGTGGACTCGTGCCACGCGTTCCGCCCTCGTCTCGGGCTTCGTTAGGCTTTCCATACATCCACATTGTGATTAAACACTCACTAGTATAAGTAAAGCGTCAGGCTGCCGAGCAAGACAAGCTCCTCCCATTTTTCCTTTAACCTTTGATTCACATGATTATGTGATCGCCGTATGTCGTACACACATCAGAAATGTTCATCCATCTTGGAGCAGTATGGTTTCTGCTTGTAACTATAGTAAGAGATATATATTATACTTGTAAGTTACAATAATGCCAGACAAAATCAGCTGGCTATTATGGGGAGAGTTTGCCTCGCCTTTGCCGTTCGACGTCACTTTATTGGATATTTTTTTGAAAAATAAGAGTGTTCTTGCGCCCATACGCTCTATGTTGTAAAGGAACAGATACAACACAATAAATTGTGCAGATCATCCCCTCAACCCAGAAGTGACATCTAATGAAGCTAAGGGTCTCACCCTCCACCCAGGAGGGTGAGACACTTATTTCTACTTGGTCTGTCATGTGAGTAAGAGCATATTACACACACTCTTTTTCTGTGTTTGAACATGAAGGTTAAAATAAAGATTTTGGAGTTTTCACCCATTGGTAGCAGGGTCTTATGTGCTTGGACATTTTTGGTGTATTTTTTGTGTAGTTTTTTGCAGTACTACAACCACTCAACCTTGGAGTACATGTGCAAAGCTCTTCCGTTGTATTGGGAGAAAAATCATTGGTATCATAACTAATGGTTAGAAGAGACACAAGGGGGCATGTTCAAACCATGGCCAGAACAGGGAACAAATAACAAAGATGTTCTAAGGCACATGTACATGTTCTTAGCAGCAAAATATAAGGAGAAGAAATTAAAGAGTAGAAAGGAAGTGTTGGAATTGTGGAAGGCGGCAGCGATTTATAGGATGTCCCCATTGATCCCCCCAAAGTAAAAAGCAGGCCCCCGTTGACATGTGTCCCGGCATCCTCTATACCCACTGCCTCAATTGCCCCCGAAATCGTCACCCCAAAGGCAGCCCAAAAAGCGGCATCGTCACTACTGCTCAGATGCTACCCTACAAGAGCGTCCCCAGGATACATGAAACCCACCTATGTTCCGTTGCCCGCCACTGCCCCTCCTCTTCTGACACTGGCCCAATATCAGAATCTCCCAAACCCTGCAGCGTCCATAGACGTGTGGGCAATAGGAAGCCACAGAAGTAGTTAGAAGACACACTAAGAAAGGCAGATGAAGAGTTGGTGAGGTTGAGGTTGGATAGAATGGATGGACAGGGGACGCCTGTCAGGGATAATGAGTGGAGGGCAGAAGACATGTTCAGGGTCCCTGTATGCACAGATCCACAGCCACACAGACACCTGGAACCCAGAATGAGGAGCAAAAAAAGAACGAAGGTGCAGAGCAGGGAATCTGTAAGTGGGGTGGAGGAGAAAAGCAAGAAATCAAGAGTGGGGCATGCAGAAACAAAGCGTGCAGGTGAAATAGAGAACGCTGAGAGGGCAAGGGGGAGGGAAGGAGGTGAGTTCATGTTGGGGGCACATGCGGGAAGGTGGGCAGCTCAAAGAAAGGGAGAGGAGAATGTCCATAGCATATCACATTCAGCAGATGGGAACAACGAAACTACAAGTTCCAGGATGCAATTTGAAGCAAGAAACCAGGACTGGATCGAGGTGTCACGGATGGAACTGGGGAACTTGCCAGATGGGGTCACCGAAGGAAGCTGTGCAAAGCGACGAGAACAGTGTATATGGAAATAGCCAGAAGCTATGTCAGCATATGACACGCCAGGTAATGCAAGCATATATGTCATAAATTCAATCAAATTTAATGCATATGATTAACCCTTTTATTTGCCCATTTCTAAAAATAATTAAAAAACAACGTGTTTTGTTTTTTAACTTATAAATGATGTAACATAATCACGAAATAAAAATAAATAAACTGTTTTGTCATTTGTTTTCATACTGCAGTTTGTGTTCAAATAAAAAAGCAACATGAGAAAAGTAGCAAGCTGATGCAGACACACACATATGCAGTGAACTGTTTCGTGATATTTTGATCTTCATAGCTTTCATGGTTGCTCTCATAATTTTCTAGGGTTAAAATCGCTCATAAATAATAGAGCTGCTGAGCAAGCATTGTGCATAAACGAATAGAGCTTGCTGAATCCGATTCCAGTGCTCTAGTTACAAAAATCAAATGCGACCACGTGACAATGGTTATCTTTTAGTGGTTTCTTCTGCTATCCTAGATTTCAGTCATATCTTATAGCAGCAGAGGTTATATTCTGATTTTACAGGGATCAAAAATCTTTTGTTTGCTGCATTTAACCTTCATCTGTAATATAGCGCCGCAGTCTCTCTCAGAGGTAGGAGGCATAGCTTGCGTTTGTCTTTATAATCCAGTTACGTGCAAATTCACCTATAAAACCTTATACATGAGAGCGCTGCAGTATTAAACTTAAAAGAAGTACTATGTTTATAATAATTATGGATTAGTATGAAGCCGTATTTTTTAGCCAGTGTTTCGCACACTGGTAACTATACCAGTTAAAATGATTTGTGCTTAGAAGTGGAGTGAACACGTGGTCAGCAGTGGACTGGGAGCCAGAGTCTGATTTCGGGTTTTACCTGTGAGGTGGAGCTACTGGGATTCACAGAGCTGCAAGACCTTAAAACTGCCATTGTCCCACAGAGCACGGTGTGGAGAAGTGGAGCGAACAATTGGTCAACAGTGGACTGGGAGCCAGAGTCTAATTTCAGTTTTTTTCCTGTGGGAGTCACAGAGCAGTGTGCGAAACCTGAAGGTGTCTCAGCCACTAGCCCCCGGGCATCTGTCATCCAGGACACGGCCATCGCTTTGGGATCCATTATCTGGGGGTGGGCCAGTACGGGAGAATCACCTGGATGAGGGGTCCTCGGGTAGTGGAAGTGGCACACCAGAGGGTTAGACGCATTATCCCCTTCCGAATAACACCTTTTCCCCATCCTACCAGGTAGGATACCTAGGAAATCACCACTCCTTTTCTATCACAAACACTTTCCCACAGACAGTTCACCGTGAGCGACAAAGGACTACCACCAGAGCTGTATTTTTTTTTATTTTTTTTTTTTATTTTTTTTTTATTTTTAAATCTGTTTATTGGCATTTGTTATTCGTTATAAACACAAGAAAATTGTCAAATCTTCCACCAAACAATAAATCAGATTGCGTCTCAGGTTATTAACATTTACAACTTAACATAACTTAACATAGAAACTTTAACTATCTCCAAATGTCTGCTTCTTGAGAAGTCGGTGCCAGGTGGGACACCGGGGGGGGATTGGGAGTTTCGGGGGGTGAGGGGAATTCCTTTAGCAGGGCTCGCATGAAGTTATGGTTGGGCTTCCTCGAGGATTCCACTCCTGTCCGTGGGACTTCCTATTGCGGGTTTGTGCTGACTCATGGGGGCTTATCGTCCGAGGGGTAAAACAAGGGGTCTGTGAGTCCTCTCCAGGCATCTAGGGTCACACTCGAGGCATCTGTGGATCTAGCTACACTTTCTTCCCAGGCTTTCGTTTCGGCTTGCACCCATCGTTTCAGTTCTCTGTGCCAGATTTTCTGTTGTGGTCCCGATGGTTTCTTCCAGGACATTGCAATTGTCCTCTTAGCCAGAATACACATAATGTCCATTAATCTACTAAGGTGTTTTAGCTTTGCTGGTCTGGGGTACGTGCCTAGTAGGCACTCCGCAGGGGTCCATTCATATCTGGTCAGCCCCAGAGATTCGCTTATCTGCTGTACAAAAGACCACAGTGATTGTGTCTTAGCACACCGCCAGAACATGTGGAACAGGTCCGCATTGTCCATTTCGCACCAGGTGCAATCAGGGCTTTGAGTGTTATAGAGTTTGGCCAGCCTGGATGGGGTTAGGTATGTTCGATGCAGAAGGTTCAATTGTATTTGTCTAAATCTGTGATTTCTGGACACTGTTTTAGGAAATATGAGGGCCCTTTCCCATTCCCCATCCGTTACTTCTCGGCCTATGTCTGCTTCCCATCTGGATTTTAGCCCAGCACTGCGTGGATTGGGGGTGTCATTTAGGTGGCCGTAGATCTGAGACACCGGTCTCCCTCCTTCTCCTAGTTCATATAGTAGCGTAATCAGGGGGTTCGTGTCTGGTTCCTCCGGCCATGTCGACCATCTGGTGCGTGCCGTGGATCTTAATTTTCGGTACCATAGAAACTGGCCAGCGTGGACATCATTTTGTTCTTGAAGTGTTTCAAATTCCATGAACTCCCCCTCCGTGTATAAGTCCCCCCATGAGTAAATCCCCTTCCGTTCCCAGTGCCTGAGGTGTTGCAGATCTGCGGGGGATTTGCATAGGTCTGAGACAAGCGGTATGTTCGGGGAGTATTGGTGTTTGACGTGTGCAAGGGATTCAGCCCTATGCCAGATTTTGCGTCCAAGGGAGACCAGTAGGGGGGCGTTTCTTGTCAAATGGGTGGGGGCCCAGGGAAGTTCTTTCATATATAACGGGGAGACCAGTGGCTGCAGGAGTGGCGTCTCCGATGTGGCATCGTCTGCTAGCCACTTGGTGACAAAGCCAAGCTGCGCTGCTAGGAAGTACTTTTCAAAGTTTGGGAGTTGGATTCCCCCCTGAGTGTACGGTAGTGACAACGTGGCAAGCGCAATCTTTCGTCTTCCCTTCCCCCATAGGAAGTCTCTCAGCATACTTTCCAGTAGGCGAAAGAAGGGCGCTTTGATGTAGAAGTGTACGTTCTGAAATCCATACAAGAATCTGGGAAGGACAATCATTTTAGTTATTGAGGCTCTGCCCATCATGGATAGGGGGAGTTTCGCCCAGAAGGCCATAGATTTCCTCAAGGCCGGGAGAGCAGCTTTAGTATTGCGCTCATGCATTTGTTCCGGGGAGTGCATTATGTGTATGCCTAAGTATTTGAACGAGGTGTGTTCCCACCTTATTCACACCGAAGGAAGCTCCGATGCTTCCTTTCCCTTAAGATTTGCCAGGGGGAAGAGGCAGGATTTGGCTCTGCTGAATTTTATTCCAGAGACCTTCGCAAAATTATCTAGGACCTCCAGCATCGTGGGCACATTATAGTATGGGTCCCTGACAAATAATAGGACGTCGTCCGCGTAAAGAGAAATAATGTGGTCAATGTCTCCCAGCCGGATCCCAGCATCAAAAAATTGCTTTCGAAAATAGATAGCAATGGGTTCCAGGCCCAATACGTAGAGCATGGGAGAGAGGGGGCAACCCTGTCTGGTTCCTCTGCATATGTTCCAGACCTCCGATATATGCTTCCCAGTTTTTACTCTGGCTCTAGGTTTGGTGTAAAGTATCTTGATCCACCTAATGAACCTAGGGCCAAAACCAAACCCTTCCAGAACCGCCAGCAGCCATTCCCAAAAGATCGAATCGAACGCCTTGATGGCGTCCAGGGACAGCAGTGCGAACGCTTCTGTGCTATCTACAGTTTGGGCGATGACATGCTGCACTCGGCGCAAATTCATGGTTGTGTTTCGGGCTGGTATGAAGCCGCATTGGTCCTCATGTACTACTTCCCCTATGATTCTGGCCAGTCTATTTGCTAACACTGTTGTCAGGATTTTCGCGTCATAGTTAAGCATTGCTATCGGGCGGTAAGAGTCGCATCTATCAGTGGGTTTATTGGGCTTAATAATCGGGATCAGGAGGGTCTCTCTCATGCTATCAGGTAATATCCCTGTCTCATATGCTTCCCGAAAGACCTCGTGTAGCAGAGGCGTTAATGTAGGCTCATACGTCTTATAAAACTCCGTGGGCAGGCCATCGCTCCCAGGCGTCTTGCAAGTGGCTAGTGAACTAATAGCTTCCGTGATTTCCTCTGTTGTGGTATCTGCATCTAGGACCTCTGATTGTTCTGGGGGCATCCTGGGGAGTCCTATCTCTTCAAGGGTGTCCATGATTTTTTCTAGGGGGACCTGGTCGTCATGAGAGTAAAGGTGTTCGTAGAAGCCCTTAAACGTTTCGTTAATAGCTTGTTGTGTCTGTGCTACCCCCCCCTCTTCAGTCTGTACTCCAGTGATTGTGTGTCTGGGATGTTCTTTCTTGCAGAGCCAGGCGAGCATTCTGCCTGGTTTGTCAGCCTCCGCGTGTATTCTATTAGTTTTGGTGTCATAATCAAATTTGGCGAGCCTATTCCATGCCAAGGTAGAGTTAGTTCTAAGTGCTCTGAGGTTGTCCTCCCTTTGTTCTGTGTCGACCGGGGCTGCTTCTAATTGTTCTATTTCCTGCTCCCAGCGGGCCAGGTCGCCCCTAAGTTGTCTCTTAATGCCCCCTGCCTTTGCTATTATTTCTCCTCTCGTCACTACTTTCAGGGCGTCCCACATTGTACTTAAGCGGTCTACGCTTCCAGTGTTTCTTTCTATGAAGTTTTCTATGAATTTGTGTAGGTCCGCCCTAAATGTCGGGTCACCCAGGGCATCTATCGGCATTCTCCACATTGGGATAGGAGGCCTGGGGCCAGTGTGATTCCAGCCCACCAGAAGAGGCGAGTGGTCAGAAATGGTTCTGCCCAGATATTGAGCTTCTTCTATCTGTGAAAGGTGTTCATTACTTATAAAAACATAGTCCAGTCTGGTGTGGAGACCGTGTGGAGAGGAGAAATATGAATACCCCCGAACATCAGGGTGACACTCCCTCCAGGTATCCGCCAAGTGTAACCTATTGACTAATAGAGTGAGGGCTGTAGTAGCTGCTGAGGGCCCTTTCGGGTGCGGGAAGGACCTATCAAGTATTGGATCATTGACACAGTTGAAATCTCCCCCCCAGAAAAGGATTTCATGCCTATTTAGCGCAATCTTAGTGTACATGGAGTTTAGGTGTGATGGGATGTTAGTGTTGGGGAGATAAGAATTCACTATACAAATATCTGATTGTTCTAGCCTGCCCCATATTATTACAAATCTTCCCTCTGGGTCAGACTCGGACTTAGTTACCCGGAAAGGGAGTTGTGGGTGAATCCAAGTATATACCCCTCTCGCATACCTGGAATACGAAGATCCGAACCCCTGGCCTCCCCAGTGTTCACTTAGCCTCGCTAAGGATTCAGCCGTGCAGTGTGTCTCTTGGAGTAACGCTATCTGTACTTTCTTTCTGTTCAGATAGGACTTGACTCTATTTCGGCGTAGGTATGATCCCAAGCCTCTCACATTCCAGGTCAGTATCTTTATATTTATTTTAGCCGCCATTACAGGGTAATTGAGTCACACTCACAGTTGTCCGCCCCCTGTTGTCCTCACATGTCCCGCCATCTCGTCCTGGACTTCTCCCCGCCTGCCCTCTCGTTCCGGCCCCAGGTCTTTCGCAGGTTGGAGATTCTTGAACTTGTGTAGATCCCATTGTGTTATATGGGAAGAAAACCAAACAAAACTTTCCAAACTGACCCTAGCAGCTGCTTTAAACTTGCAGCGCTCAGGGGCTCCTGAGCCTTCCAGGCCACTCCTGGCCTTCCGGATCAGGTTGTGTGTGAGCAAACAGCTTACACCTTTGTTGGTGGGGTGGGTTGTTTGTCCGCCGCTTGTGTGCTCCTCGGGTCTCGCGTCCGATGTAGCGAGATTAGTAGTAGGTCTTTCATGATGGTTCGTTCGTCTACAATTCGTGTAGCATCCCTTCTATTTGCTGCAGGGATTGCCCTTTGCCCGCATGCACCCGGGGGTGGGTAGTCATCCCCGATCCGAATTCGGTGGATCCTCCTTGTCATCCGCCAGGTTGTTATGCTCAAGCCACATATTAGCCGCGGCTGGGGTCTCCAGGAACGTTGCTTTCCCCTTATATAGAATCTTGAGCCGGGACGGGTATAAGAGCATATATTTCAAGTTGAGCTTTCTCAGCCGGGCTTTTATTGGAATGTAAGAGTTTCTGGCTCGCTGTACTGCAGGGGTGTAGTCTGGGTAAATGACTATTGTGGAGCCATTTCTTTTTATCTCCCCGCCTTCTCTGGAGAACCGCAGTATGATTTCGCGGTCTCTGAAATTTAAGATCTTTGCTATAATTGGCCGTGGATGCGATCCAAGTGGGGGACGTCTCTGGAGAGACCTGTGGGCCCTTTCGACGGAGAACCCCTGGGAGAGTTTTGCCGCCCCTATTTCTTGCTGTAGCAGCATTTCGATAAAGGTCGTCGGGTCCGGGCCTTCCAGATCTTCAGGGACCCCCAGTATACGAGTGTTACTACGGCGCGCTCAACCTTCTGCGTCCTCAGAGCGGGCTTCTAGCCTTGCTACCTTTTGTTCCAGATCTCTAACCGTCATCTCCAAGTCTCGGGTGTTCTCAACATTTTCCTGCAGGGCAGTCTCTGTCACCGTGACCCTTTCTGTTAGGTTGCGGGCGTCCTGCCGCATAAGTTGCATGTCAGATTTCACCTCTTCGAGCCGTCCCTCGAGTGATGTGCGGAGGGCAGCTATTGCTTGGAGGACTTGCGTGTGTTTAAGGTCTTCCTCCTGTTGGGGCGGGTCTTCGGGGGTTTCTCGGTCTTGTTGTGTTGACTGCCGTTGGGGTCTGACCGTCGTGAAGGAGTCCATCGTGACCAGTTTCGGTTTGGTCCTGGGGGGAGACATCTCCTGACTAATGTTCTGTAAGTGCTGCCCCCTGCAGAGTGGGAATCCGTCGGCGACCCCTGTATTGAAATTTTCGTGTGGGCTACTAGGGAGCTTTGGTCCCAGGGACCCAACCTCAGGTATTCGGTTGTTTCTGGCTACTGGTGTTTTCCCGCAATTAGGTTCAGGTTGCATGGGGGGCCCCGCTCTGGGAGTCGTTGTGGTGCAGATAGGCCCGGAGCCACAGGTTGTGTCCAGTATTTTCTGATTCCTGCCGGCTTTCCAATGGGGGTACCGGCATGTAGGTGTTTTCCCACCACTAGTCAGAATATTTGTCACCCTTCTCTCCTTCGGGCCTTAGTGGTGCGAGTGGGTCCAGTCCGCTGGGGTCTTCGTCCCGCGGGTCTTCCCGCGTATCAGGCAGCCTCTAGGGCGATCGGGCCCCCGCAGATTCAGACCAGGCCTCTTTGCAGGAGTCAGTGTTGGGCCTCAGGGCCGGCCGAGCCTCGCTCCCCCAGGCTGCTGAGGCCGTGTGAGGCAATTGCGGGTGGTCCCGTTAGGGAGTGCTGTGGAGGGGACCCGATCCCGCTTCCAGCGTTAGTAAGGGGCCCGCCGCCTTTCGTTCTATTCCCGGCGGCCGGTCTCGCCCTCGCACCGCTGGAATTGCTCCGTGTTCCCTGCTCTGGCGTCCGCGGCAGATGCGACCTCCTCCCGGCCACGCCCGCGCCGCGGTTTCTCCTACCTCCGCAGCAGTCTCCTGCGCCGGCCCCTGCTCTCAGATGTTCGTCGTCGGCAGGCTCCTCCACAGCGGCCGCCCCCAGCCACAACGGTTCGTGGTATGACCCAGGGGGCCGAGGCTGGCCTTTTCCTATTCCGCGGCGGGCGCCGCCATCTTGGAATCCCAGGGGGCTCGAGTTCGGGCTTTCCGTTCTCCGCCTTTCAGACTCCGATTCCACCCAGAGTTGTTGCCGAGTGCTGGCAATCGGTTCCCCCACAGTATTCTGGCCTCCGTTCGTCTCGTAGACCTGGGTTCAGAGAAAGTTAAGCGATATTCACAGGATCGCGGACGGAGCTCCGTGGAGGTCTGTCCTTACGGCATGCGCGCTGGCCACGCCCCCACCACCAGAGCTGTATACCTGACATGTCCCAACTCCACGGACAGTCAAGGCCAGGCAATTACTGATTATCACACACACCTGACTTCCATCACGCTTTCCCACATGGATAAAAGGAGGAGAACGAGGCAAACCACATGAAGAAACAGCAGTTCCAAGAAGGCAGTTTAATACAAGGAGAAAGATGACGAGAGCAGAGATTCGCAAAAAAGGAACAAACCTGTGACCTCTAAAGACCGTTATTTTCAAGAGCCTTGGAAAGAAACCAAAGAACAGGAAATAGGAATGATCAAACCTAAACAGTGTGTAAGAGGTAGCCGGGTCTCTCCCGTGTCCATAACCAAGGCGGGGAGGAGTGATTGCCGATGTGGTACTGTTCTTGACTCCTAAAACAAAGTAGCGTCAGAAATGGCAGCACAGCCGGTGAGTCAGAGAGACTGATATCAAACCAGCTTGTCTTTTGGACCCAGGTTGCAAGCTGCAAAATTGTACAACGAGAACAGTGTGTGAGGTGTTTGCAAAGAGGGACGCAAATATAATTAGAACGAAAGCAGTAATTGAACTTTACATTTTGACCTTTGGAAGGCCAACAAAAGATACCATACACAGAGTTGTCCGGCGCCACATGGGCGCTCATTGAAAAGTGTCTGTCAGGTATCCAACTGATGCTGAGTGTGAGAAAAAGGAATAACGAAAGTGAAGTGGTCAGGCAACGGGTCAAGCAGAACCCTTTGCACTTTCGATAGTCTTCGATAGTTTAGGGTAAATCACAATTGGTCCAAGGCCGGCTGAGGGAGACTAATTGACCGGAAGAAAGGGATCTGAGCGCGGCTGAGGGAGACTAATTGACTGAAAGAAAGGGATCTTAGCCCGGTAGAGGGGGATACGGGGTGAACCATGATACACCCGAGAAAATAATTCTCTGAACATTTAAAAGGGATCTGAGGCCGGACGAGGGGGATCCTCCTTGGAATGTTTACGTATTGTTTTTGTACAGCAGGCCCTTTTGAGTTCACAGACTTACAAGTAGTAAAGAAACTTCAACCCAGTATGTCCTATACTGTAACGATTGAACTATATCCTCTATATCCTCATGCCGCAGAAGCCAGAGTGTGCGATTCGCTCAATGAATTGCCTTGCCCAATACTGAAAACGTGGGGAATTGAGGCCAACGGCCCAATTATCCTGACTCATCATTTTGTGGACACTTCTTTCTTTTTCATGAACTTCACCCCACACTATTTTACATAGTGCAAGACACTGTGCTCCCACACTGTCCAGGCAGGGAGTGCTGTTGAGGAGTGGGCCCACCACACTCTGTGTATATGCCTTATAGAGACATTTGTGCATAGACCTCCCACTCAGGAGTGGACTGGTCTATAGGGAACTCTGGAGGCTTCCCAGTAGCCCTCAGCACCCTCGGCCTATTTTGTGCAATATTTCTACATTTTACCATAGGCAAAGGGTTGGACTTACTGAAAGTGTGTACTCTGGGGCCAAATTGACATTTTTTGCCAGGGCCTCTTTTGGTTCCCAGTTCACCCCAGCTCCCACTGACTGTAAACCCCAGAGATAATGAGACGGCCAGTCATAGATAACAAGCCCCGAGCTATGCCACCAGCTCAATGAATCCAGATATTGCTTAAGTGCAAGCCATTCATTGCAAGTGGTGCTCACTCAGGCTCGGTTAATACTGAGCTGTGGTCCCGGCCTTTCAGGCAGAGACATCTTTATGTGAGGGCAAATGGGGCACATGCTCTGGGCCCCCATCCTAGGACCCTTGGAAGGGCCCCCACCTGGGATCCTGGAGGGGGGCCCCACGTGTTAATATGCTGTTTAGGCAGGCTGGGCTGGACATGACATGATGTGCTGAGAGTGTGAGACAGGACACGTGCCTCCAGCAGGCAAGCACACAGCGGGCTCCACTCCGGTGACTTAAAGTTCAAGCAACAAATGTAATTGAGCCAGTCTCGGATGATCCTGCTCCTCTGTGCTTTTCTTCCGTTTGCTTTGGTTCGTGGCTTCTGTTGTCTTCCTTTTTTTTCCCATCTCACAGCACCCCTCTACTGGGTGACCTTTGGCTTGCAGGCCGTACAAGCTCGTAGGCGATTCCTGCGGATCTCCGCTTCAATGTTTCACTTTGCATCTATGCAGTGTGGCACCTGGCAGGACTTGTGACTGGAGGAAAGTCGCAGAGTAGGAAGTGGTTAGAGGAATGCCTAGAGTGCACATAGGGTAAAGGGGGTGGGGTGAGGGTTCAGTCGAGCAGTGCCCACGCTCTTCTACATGTACTTATGTTTAACTCACATTAGCCCTATAATTGGTGTCATGGTGTGAGATGATATTCGCATTGTTGCTTTCTAAGTGCGGTGGGGGCTTGTTTCCCCTCCAGTCTTTTGGATTTGTGCGAGGTGTGTATTTCAGTAGCTCGCTTTGGTTTGTAGTCCATGCCACATCTACCTTTTACCTCAACGAAGTATGCGCTAGTGCAAGGTGACTCGTTTACAGTTTCACTCCATGTTCAGGCACTGTACTTGCTATTTTTTGAGGGCTCTGTTTATGTGCATATCATCATTAAGGTCCTGATTTGTGGGCACGAGATACGTTTTCCAGGCACTACATTTGGAATCTGGGGCCTGATTTACAAATGCTTTTTTCAATGGTGGAATCCCATAAAAAACACTTTGCAAGTCATTGCCTCTGTGTTTGGTTTGTGCGTAGCTTTTTCAAGAAAAAAAACAATTCTGGTGCACTCCTGACATTAAATTATAGATTCAGAGAATGTCTTATTCAGTATAAGAATTTTTAAGGTGCGAGGGAGGTAAAATGGTCCTGGCACAGAGCCACAAATATGCAAAATGAAGAAAAGAGGGTTCTAGATTGGAACCCTCCCGTTCCCTGCACACTATTCACTACCATCAAAAGACGGTTAGAAAGGCATTTCCAAGTTTAAAGTCATAGAAAAGAAAGTTATACTCAAAGTTTCCATATACAATGCTCTTAGAGACAATTTTTATAAAAGAGGAGAAATGTTTAATGAATACACAATTCTGTTCAATTAAGAAATGCAGGTGTCCAATATCTATGGCTGATGCGTTTCGAGACTTTCTATCTTCTTCTTGCGCCGAATTGGACTGCGAATAAATAATACAAAAGAAATACTATAAGGATGTTTCTTAACCTTGGCATGCATCACACATCTCAAAAGTAGTATGCAGAGTACATTTAGTATAGGTTCATCATATATTATCACTCCAATTACATCAACAACTTTACTAGAGCATTTATTAAAGTTGAGCTTCTATATTGCCCTTAATGCCTCTAAGTGTGGAATGGTATTCAAACCCTTCCTGCCAGAGCCGGCCCTAGGGGGGACGAGCCGGGGAACCGCCCGGGGGACCGCACCCCTCAGGGTGCCATTGGCCCCGCCACCCCAGCTCGGAGTCGTCTTTCAAGGGCTCCCTCGAGCTCGCGTAGTGGGAGAAGGCACGGCAGGCGGGCTTCTGCATTCAAATGTGCCCGCGGTGGCGGGCGCATCCTATAACAATACGGTGCTTTTGTCAGCACTCTATTGTTACCAAATGCGCCCCTCCACCGCAGGCGCTTCCAATGACAAAAGGGTGCCATTAGCCCCCCACCACGCCAGCTCGGGGGAGTCTTTCAAGGGCTCCCCCGACCTGGCGTAGTGGCAGAAGGTTTGACAGGCGCCCCATTGTCATCAAATACGCCCGCGGCGGCAGAGTGCACCCTACTCATATCATCACCTCCTCGCCAATTCGCCCAGGGTGCTAATGCCCCTAAGGCCGGCCCTGCTTCCCGCTCAGTATTGTCTTGCTTCACAAATGCGTCAGTGTTGCCCCCGAGCTAGCCATTCTCCAGTAAAGCAGGTATACCCTTTTGAAGTAACACAGATACAATGAAAATCCACCGCTGTTTCCTTGTTTTATGTGCTTCCTTTCCGTGCTATTGACGGACATATCTTTTTTCCGCAGACATCTATGTAAAGCCTGCATGTAGCAGACCTCAATTCCTGTAATATAGCTCATGGACCTAATGCACCTGTCGTAGAGCACTGCGTGTGAGCTGTTTTCTGTGAGGCTAGATTGCACAGAGGAAAATGGTCAGCAGCAAGTACATCTTCGCTTGTACAGATAATTTACAGCACAAACATTAACAACCCAATTTTCTTTTGCATACAGAGCACATGCAGGTGCACATTGAAGCTTCCACGGCTGCCCTGCTTGTATTGTGTACGAGGAGAGTTTGCACTGTTGTTTCTTGTGCTGCACTTGTTGATTCTGCGTGGGATGTTTGCACTGCTGGTGTCAGGGTCGCACTGGGGCATACAATTGTCTCAGGCACCAATGGAAAATTGGTCCACAGTTGCAATTGCTAATTCATTCCTTTTGTGATAGACTGTTTGAGTGGTACCCAAGGGAGAGGTTTTATCATAAAATATGATGCAAATTGTGCATTTTAAAGAATGTTTATTCAATAACACTGGTCAAAACTACTAGACGCAGGGTGAAGTAACTTATCAAACTGGCGCACATGAGTCAAAAAGGTGGCCCATTTTGACCAAAAAAATTGGACCACACTAGCATTTTGTGGTTTTGGTTCGGGCATTTCCCTATTGCCCTATAGGCCAGTCCGAGCCTGGCTGGTGTGTATGTATCTATGTATGTGTGTATGTGTGTCTCCCTCCCTACATTGTGTTTCAGCGAAGCTTGCACTGCTGCTACCTTCACCAGTTCACGTTCCTGTGTGCGTGATGGATACACGCCTCAGGGGGCCACATTTCTTAGCTAGGGCCTGTTAGTGCTCTAGTAGATTGTAACATGTATCTACTGTGTGGAAGAAGTCTGACTTATATGTGATACCCACCTGAGCAAATATACACAAAGTGACATGACAACCACATCATCTTTTATACCATGTTGCTTGGCTAACGGGTGACAATAGCTTCAATGCTTGTAAGGGGAACAGCCAAGCTTAAGAGAAGAGTTTATCCACCAAGACATCCGAGTTATGTTCTTCAGGAAGGGCATGCCCAGGCAGGTAATGAGATTTCCCTCTACCCCATGTCCTGCCAAAGGTGGGTGACCACTGGTCGATAAATTGGGCAGAAACATTTAGGGGCCACTTAGCTTCAATTCCCTACATGATTCCAAATTGCATGCCACCTACTTTGGAATTATTTTATAAGTTGTAAGAGCCCTGGAAAGAGCTGAGAAAAATTCTGGATCGGAGCAGTCTACCTTCAGATCTGGGGCTCTGGAATCTTCCCTTCTACAAGCACTTCAAACAAGTATTCATAGTGAAATGTTCTCAAATCGTGCAACTTGTTCGCACAAGTTCTGGATGTTTGTGTTTGAAGACGGACCAAATCAACAGAGAGCTGTCTCTGCTGGTTGCCCAGGACACCTGCTCTAGCGCAGCATGTACCGTACATACCCTTGGACTCTACCTCTACCAAGCCTGGAAAAAGAGAAGCCTTGACCAGTCTTGATTGTAGTTGCCCGACCCAGTGCTTTCACCATTCTGGGGATTTCCAATCTAACTTTGTGCGTTGATCGCCACACTGCTTTCTCAGCACTAAAAGGCACATGCTCTAAACAGACCCAAAGCTGCAGAGTTCATTTTCGTCAGTGGCCCAGATTTCATCATCTTCAGCACTCTCGGGTTCATAATTTTCCCTCACTGCCTCCCCTATGCAATGCGAGCATACACCACTCTCCTTCATGAGAGAACCATGGTCAGCTTAGTGGGCAAGATGCTGTAGTCTTCATTTTCAAAATTGATGTTGATAAAAAGTGAGCTACGAAATCATATGCTTCAAGGCAGACTGAATTATTTGGCTCTGTTAAGCATTGGGTCTGAAATGGTTCAAGAGAGAGCATTTTTTGACATAATTAATGATTTTTAAATAAATAAATCTAAAAGGAAACATAGTTTAATCTTGTTAGTGTTTCAGGCACATCAGCCATGGCCAGTAGAAAGCACATCCTTACTGCATGGATGTCATCTGGGGGTCTATAGGGGTCGCAGTTGCGACTCCTGAGGTCTCCCTTGCTACCCCTGAGGTTTGCCTTGCTTCCCCTAAATAAAGAAAAACTTTTCTTTTTAAATGTGGCCAGCGCCATATCACTCTTTATTTTTGGATTGGCTGGCTTTCTTGTTCAGGCCTCTTAAAAAAAAAAAAAAGGGTTCCACATGTGTAATACTTTGAGCAGTGATCCTAAATAAGAAAGAATAGGAATAACAAATAATTTGCCTTTCTGAAATTCTATACAATAATTGCTAGACTCATTAAAGGTTTAATTCAGGCACACTACAGGGGGTGAGTCACTAATTTAGTCTGTTCTTAAACACCTCAACTCAGCCTTTCATCCTTCTGAGGTTGAAAATGAGTACCAACGCAGGTTGGGTGATATGTTTTGTATATTTGTTCTATATAAAGCGCTTATGCGTAAGTGCTTAATAACAACACATCATTATCATTTGGCCTTGGAAGTCTGCTTGTGTTTACATTTATTTGGTAATATGGGCCCATACACACTGATCTTAATGGTACATATGGTGATCCATTTTTGTATGAAATGTATATCACATTATAATAATATTGTAACCATATTTTTCATAGTGTACTTAGGAACAATGCTATGCGATGTTACTTCCTGTTTTGTCAAGGTGTAAAAGGTCGTGTTCCTTCACTTCCCTTGATGTCACTTCAGGTAGGTGGTCAAATATCATCACTTCCTGTGATGTCATCGGAGGTCAAAGGTCGTGTGATGTCACTTATGCTACCTCTGGCATTTTGGTGAAATAACATGCCTGCCTCACTGTCATCTCATTCTTTCTACGATTACTTGACTTTGTTTTCTGTGTGAGCATGAACGAAAATGCTAAATGAAAATAGAACATTGAAAAGTATAATGCTAAGTGAAAAGTTACATTTTTTTTTTCATTTCTGTGCTGCCTTGTCATGCCATGTTTTTCCAAGTGCGTGTACTTTGGAACACATTCATTAAAGGAAAAAAAGTTCATATTGAACTGTTA
Source organism: Ambystoma mexicanum (assembly GCF_040938575.1). Taxonomy (NCBI): domain Eukaryota; kingdom Metazoa; phylum Chordata; class Amphibia; order Caudata; family Ambystomatidae; genus Ambystoma; species Ambystoma mexicanum. The sequence goes on from NC_090935.1 coordinate 434,717,056, forward strand.
GGTTTTCATTTTGTTAAATAAATGCTTGCTTAAAATCTTTTCCCTTCATTTTCATTCAAAATTAATATATTATTTAAAAGAACAAAGATAAATGTCTATAATATAACATCCTCTTGGGTAAACAGATCACAGAGATGTATAATGTTTATATTTTATTAACAACTAGAAAATCCATTTAAAGATTAGAGAAGTAGCTGTTAAATTTGACTTATGGTATGTAATCCCTTCTTTTTTCACACTGGGAGGGGGCATCGGTTGGGGGGCGGGCACCATGGCTTTAGAGCGGGGGTAGGCCCCAGAATCAGTAAGATGGCACTACTTTTAGGGCACTTTCACCCAAGCAGCAGTTATCAAAAACGGTAGTCGATTTTGTGCTTCTCGCCCTCTCTCCTAATTCCTGCTGATTGCCCCGCTCCCTTTCAGTATGTATTTTCTCACTTATAAGATATGTTTTATGTTAGGTTTGTTGTTTTATTTTACTACTTGTTAATCACTATAGAGGGGCAAATGGGTTTTATAATTCACTATTTTTATCCATTTGCCAAATGTTCTTAGGCTGAGAGCCCCCTGCCCCTACATAGAATGGGGCATGCTCGCCACTCTCACTGACATGGTGTAATATGGGGTCACTTTGAAAATATTCCCAGGGCCACTTTTGTTTCCCAATCAACCCATGCCATGCGAGGAAAGCTGGAATTGTGAACCAGGGCCAACCTGTGGGAATTATCAAACAGATCCACTCTGTCAGGGCTCTGCTTCAAATCTGCATTCACCAAGCGGCTCACACTGGCACTTCCATGTGCGTCTAACCAGAGCAATTCCTGCCCCAACAACGAGGAAACCTACTAAAAAATGTTCTGCCTTTGTGTTCTCTACTTGCAACGCTTCACAATGGGGCTATTTTATGGAGTTATGCTTGTCACCTATAACTCTTTAGGACAGTGTCTCTCCAACTTTTTTAGGTTGTGCCCCCTTGAAAAAAATAATCCTGGCAGGCCTGGAAATGTCCAGGGTATTTTTGCTTCTTTTTCTATTACAGCAGATACGGTCCTCTCATGTGAGGTCTGCAGAGCCTTTGTGACTCCCTCTCACCAACTACAACCTATCGTCTGGTCCTTCAGGGGCGGGGGGGGGGGTGCATCTCGACAGTTTAAAAACCACTTATTTAGCAGTTCTATTATTTGTCTCGTCATTTTATTCAGACTGTTAAATGAGTGGGGATTTAATTTCAGAGTCCGAAATTAACATTCGATGAGCAGGTGCTAAAACCAGCTCCTGTGTGTCGGGCATCATCCAGTCGGCAGAAGCTACCTCAGGGGTACCAGGAGCGAGTGCACAGCACGCAGTGAATATAATTTCCACATGAGATGCACACATTTTATTTTTGTTTTTTATTAAAGGTTTATTGGTTAATTCTCAATTAGTCACAACAATTGAAGAAGCACAACTATTTATTTCAGTATCTATTCTCCTGTTAAAAAACAAAGGCCCATTCCGAACGCAATTGAGAAGTAAGAACATGAATAGAAAAATGAAAAAACACCAAGGAAGGGTCATACAGAATAAAAAGGGAACGTTTCGGAGGAAAGGAACATCAGGATATATCGCCCCAAATAAAATTGAAATAAAACAGGAGTAAGCCAACTCCAGCTCTTCAGCCTTATCCAGTCCACTATTTAGAAGTCAGCTCCTCAGTATCCACCATTCAGTCCAAGTCTATAGAGGATATGGCAGAATTGCTTCAACCCTTTCCATTGACCCTCAGTGCTCACTCAGAATTCATTCTGCAACTAATTAACTAGTCACTTTTGAGTCTACAATCACCCGTTCCACCAATTTCAAAACCTCTATGACTAGGTGAGGTCTATCCCCCATCATAATTCATTCCCACCATTGATTGGCCATCATTGTTGTTGGTTCTGGGAAAAGCGCCTTAAACATTTCACATCCCTCCTCAGCCAGAACACTACATGAAGTAACAAGATGACATAATGTTTCAACCACTCCTGGGGTCCCACAGTATCGACAGATGGCATCCTCTCGATCAATCATCCTTCGTGATAACTACCTCTTTAGTAGCCAGAATATTTAGGCGACATCGGAGCAGGAGATCCCTATAGTGTGGCGACGGAAACTTCAAAAGGTAGGTGGGAGGGTGGTTCCAGCCTCTACGTTCTAGTTCCTGACATGGCCTCAGTTTGACCCTATTTCTCATATTGCTTGTTTCCACCCAATCCATATCGTGGAGCTTTATTTTCACCCTCTAAGGATTTGAGATCAGATCATTAATCTCAATCCTCTTTTCGCTCAAGATTGTCTCGATCTTTACTCTCCACCGAGTTAGGCATTTATCTAGCGCGAAATTCCCTGGTTTAAGATTTCAAACAGTGCCATTGATTCCCCCAACCTACTTTTCCTATATAGTGTTATCGATTTCCAAAACACTATTGACTGTATTGACTGCAGCCTTAATTCATGCCTAATTGTTGTCATAGCCAAAGAGCCTGGGAGTCTAAGGGTCCTGCGCCAAAATAGACACTCTAACAAAAACAATAAGGTCCATGGCATGCCAAGCATTTCCTCCGATCCATAACTCACTACTGGTATCATTTTCCATCGATAGAATGTTAGAATTGGCTACAGAGAGTATTTATAGTATTTGCAGTCTATGACCACCGCTTGAGCTGCCAGATTCATAGCCTTCCTTATGAGAGATGTATACTGAGCTCTCTCATCTATATTTTTGTTAATGGTAACCCCTAGGTATATCATTGTTTCTACCACCTCAAAGGCCTCATTCCTCACATTCCAGTTCAAACCCCTTTTTGGTTTCCCGTACACAGGAGCCATAATGGGAACCAGGGAATTTTTAACATTCATTTTCATTTCTTGGACTTCAAGTTATTCATAAAATGTGTCTATCCTGATCTGCAATCCCACAGGTGTAAGATCCAGGAACACCGTATCATTGGCATAAGTGATCCATGGGATTGTCGTACTGTTAACGGTTGGGGGGAAAGCTCTAACTGTTTTTTGTGACATTCCCAGGTCGGAATTATATAGGCTAAACAGAAGTGGCACTAAGGCACACCCCTGCTTTAGCCCATGATAAGTCGCAATATTTTTAGATAAGACCGCAGCCTCAGACAGCCGGATAATACGCACTGAAGTATTAGAGTAGAGTGCCACAGGAGCTGTTGGTTGACACAGTCAAAGGCCTGCTCCAGGTCTATAAAATCCATGTAGACGCAGGTCCCCGAATCGAGAGTTCCTTGTTTTAAAATCCTGATTATGAAGAGGTTAAGCGAGGTTCCCACACCCCTTACAAATCCAGTTTGCCTAGGATCCAGCCCCTCAGTCTCATCATCCCAGGTGCTCATATCACGTAGCAGAATAGAGGGAAACATTTTCTCCAGTGAATCCAGGAGGGCAATCAGGCGATAATTCTGGGGGGTCACCACAATCTCCCTTCTTATAAATCGGGACAATAATGGCCTCACGCCATGTCATTGGGAGTTGTCTCATCTGTAGAATTTGTTCAAAGATCGATGTTGCCAATTTGCCCCACTAGACCGGGGGATCTTTAAGCATTTTATTTGAAAGGCCATCAGGGACCACCGCCCTTGAGGAGCTAAGTTTCCTTATCATAGATTCTATCTCCTCTTTATAATACTTAATGGACCAACTAGATCTGCTCTCTTTCGGGGCTATAACCTCCTTCAAGCCTCTAGGGCCAGCAAACAAATCAGAATAGTGGGTGTTCCAGGATTCTTTATTTACTTGTCCAAGCATATGGCACGATCTAAACTGGCCACCATTATTAAGTAGATCCCAGAGGTTACGTGTGTTTTTTTTGCAAACTGCTTCCAACATAACCTCAGAATCACATTGGACTCTTCTTGTGGCTATCAGCAAATTACAGAACCTCTGTTTCAGATGGTGAACTAGTTCCAATGCATCAGGTTTCCTAGATGATTGCATCTTTCATAGGCATGTTTAGAGCTGATTCCTATGTTTTTATTGTTTATAGTCGGCACCATGTATTCTTTAAGGATCCACAAGTAATCACATTTAGATGAGTTCTTTCCAATAGCTTCCACATATAGCCCTGTGATGGTGTTTTTCTCTTGCCTCCCTACCCTTATTCGGTTTTTAGTCATATTTACCTCTCCCGAGCCCATCCGGGACCTAGGTTCAAATCTCCCACATCCCATTAATGAGATTGCCACCAGGTCATGATCACTTATGGTCTGCTGTAGTATTTCAAATTTACTGACACTCTCAGCAATATTTGCCAACTGTAAAACAATAATCCAAACAAGATCTAGATAATCCCCTGCCCCAGGAACAGGCCCCCGGTATATCACCCACTAATCACGAATATTGGTCTGTTGGATCCACTGTAGCACTCTACCAGATAACACATGCTCTTTCCTAGGGTAACCCCTTTCATCTGGCAAGCACTCATTCAAATCTCCACAAAGAATAATATTCAACGACTCCCCTTCACATATGGTTTTATCAATTACATTCATTATTGATTCCACAAAATGCAACTTTCTGCCCATATTAACCCCCAGTAGAGATTTTATCATAGGAAAAACTCTTTCTTTCCAGATATTTCCCTCAGTAGCTTTATGTACTGAATATAAGGGCTGGGATTTTCTTGGCTTATTAATGTAAATCCCTAGTCCACTTTAATCAGGGTTAAAAGTCCTGAATATGGTCTACCCAGGAAGCCCTTGCCCTCAGGATTTAAAGAAGGTACATAGCCATCGCAGGCAGGTGTAGTTCTCAGCCAAGTTTCCTGTAGACAAAGTATATCAAATTTGCCCAGTTTGTTTAACTTTTCATTGAATCATGGTTTGAACCCCTGCATGTTCCACAAGCCAATACGGATGACAGGCTCATCAAGGGTATGGGCAGTCTATTTCTTATTCTTAGTGGCCAGAGCTCCAGCCAACCAGTCCCAAGTGGTTTGCACCACACCATTGTGTACTCCATCCTTAGGCTTACAGCCTAACTTGCCACGTGTTTTAAGATTATCCACTGTAAATTTTAGCAAGGGCATTTCCTCTGGTGAGTCTGACCTTCATTTCTTGTTGTCAAGCTCGCTCCTCTTATTTATCTCCCTCCCAGAAAAGGTCATTTGATCAGAAGGGCGACTAATTGCCCTTTGGATAATTGCATCCACTGATCTACTTTTTAGTTGGCGGTTATTTCTCTCATCTTCATTAGATGTTTCCATATGCTTACTCCTTCCCCATTCTTTGAAATCTCTCAAATCATACCCCAATGATCGTGGCTTCTCACTCTGCGATAGCAGTTTGGCCATGATTTCTAGAGAAGCAAAATGAAGGATTACCCAGTCCATCTTATTTTCAGTAGCAAACTCAACCACTTTGATGTCGTCCAAAGAGACATGTCAGAGAGCAAATAAATGTTTAAAGAGCTTGATCATATTATGACGACTCAAGATCAGACCATTGGGACTTTCTATGACCCTTTCTAATTTGGCCTTTCTATTATCCTAGCGACCAGTCTTCCCCGCCAAGCGTGTTCTTTTCGCTCTCAACTGAATATCAGGGAAGGCTTCAGTCTCACAAGTTGGTTTTTGCTGCCGTCTTTCCTCATCCATAGTCAAAAATGTCTCCATTGTTGGATTAGCAAGCGCTTGCTTACTTTCGACACCTTTAGCCCCTTGATCACACAAAGCGGGGTTGTGGGCAATTATGTTCACTTGCCGTTCAATTTCAACCCATCCCGAATCATTCAAATTATTCTGTATCCTCCATCACATCCATTTTCTCTTCCGAGTTGCTAGGTCTCCTGAAACGTCAATTCTTTCCTGGATCTCTTTGTGGATCTCTTTGTGCATAATAAGTGGTGGAGGTGTTCAAAGTTTATGCAAAAACATCCTTAACCCGTAAAACCTGCCCTTACTCCTTGCCGATTGATTCTTTCTTTTCTTGCCCAATACGCAGGATGTTTCTTTCTGGGCCTTCGTTGTTAGCCCTAGGATAAGCTTCTCTTTAAATATGGAAAAGATTTAACCTACTTTTCAGGGAGGGTATTTACCAATGGCTCATTAGTTGAAACATTAATCACTTCAATAGGTTCCTTGATATAAGTTGGTTTGATCCGAAAGGTAGATACTGTCTGTTCATCTTTCCATTTTGATCGCATCCATTTACAATCCTGCAGAGGGCGTCAATTAGGAGGGATTTATCCTTTGACTCTCTTCGAGGCATATCGCAGCAGGTTGATTCTGCCATCGTAATGACGTTTCTGCTTCTTTGTTTAAACGCTCTTCCACTTTAACAGCCAATCCCCCCAGAGAACTTATTTTTGTTTGAAACTTGACAATCAGGGTTGATTGATCTTGGAGGGAGCCATGAATAGACTGATATAGTTTTATGAAAGTGATTACATATGTTGAAAGGGCTGCCATGATCATTGTCATCTATCCCTTGTATCCCTTGTGTTCGTTTTCGTAATTTTGTTTTCCCCAAGAATAATTCCTGCAACTTGATTCCAAGGATTCCACAGAAGTGTTGACCTGATTGCCATTTTCACATGAGTGATTCATCAGCTGATTCACTTCAAAGGCTGAGTTGGACGTCGGCCGCGGGGGATCGTTTCCTTGATTTGCCCCATCAAGGCTGCCCTCATGATCTTGTTTGGTGACCTTCTAGCATGGAGGAATGCAAGTTTATGTCCCCTAGATCTCCCGTTGATAGATCAGATTCTAAGGCCGTTAGCCTATCTTGAATCGTAAGGCCGTTAGCCTATCTTGAATCGTTGCCAGACTTTTTTTGCATGTAAATTTTGACCAAAGAAAGCTGGACGGCCAGTTCAGAATCTTTAAAGACGTTCACAGGGGGCATCACCATGTCAATTGGTGCACCATTTCCCAAAGCATGATGACCCCTTTCCTTTCCTTTCCATTTGCATTGACTTCAATTGACTCTACATTTCGGTGCTCATTTACGTAGTCTTCATCCACAGAGATCCTTGGGCCTGTGTATTCTGCTTGTGACACACAGCTGTCAGTGGCCAACAGTTTCTTCCCGTCTTTATAAGTCACCACAGCTGGAGTGTCTCCTTCCGACCAAGGACTCTGCAGCTAGGTTTTTTATCCGAGGTAGCCTCTACTTAATCTTCAGTGGGCTTTCAAAGATGCTTTCAAAGGAATTCCAGAGGACATCCAAGAGAGCACCCGAGACATAGTCATTACCTCTCGAAGGCAAGCATACTGTCCTCTGAGACGCTGGCAGGAAATCATCAGGTTCACTACCAATTGTCCTGATAATCCCTTTTGAGGGTTTGTCAAATTCCCAAGACGCTGCATCAATAAGTCACTATCCTTTGGTTTTTCTAATACCGAATGTTGGGTGCTCCCCCTTTTACTGGAATCATAGTTTATGTGCTCCTCCTCGGGTGACTCGGATTCCCCGCTCAGTCTTGAGTACGGCCGGTAATCACTGAGGGCCATTTGTCTAGATTGTAGTCGTGTTCGACTTCTCTGGAGATTTTTATCATGGGTCTTGCAGCAGTATATTCCTATGGCTTACCAGTTTCCCAGGTCCTGGTAAAATCAGAAGTCACTCTGTAGTGTGAGACCTCAATTAGCATGCCTTCCACTCCCCTTTATTACTTGTTTAGACAAAAATCATGCAGCGTCTGAAGCCACCATATATCATATAGCCATACCAATGCACCCACCTCTTCCCCCGTGTCAATTTGAGTGCAGTCTTTCACCTTCGACTCAGAGTATATTTGGGTGATCCAACCAATAACTTTTCAGCACACACCAATGTTCAGAGACAACGTGCATGGAATGCTGTGGAACAAGCCTGTTAGTTCACCCGCTTGTAGACGAAGCTGCAGAGGTGCCGGTCCATGCTCAGACGACCAGCCGACCACTGAACACCAAACAATTGGCCAATCACTTTGCGCAAACGCTTCACGAAGTATTCCAGTATATATCTGCATGCCTCCTGGCGTTCTTAAAGGAACAAACACCAGCTGTATTAAGCAGAGTTTAAAATGGCTTGCTTCTCGTAGCAGAAGCTCTGCAATGAAAGCAGGTCAGCAGCTAGTGACACACGGAACACTTGGCCAATCACTTTGCACACTTAAACTTGTTGTCCATTTTTGTATGATTCATTATGTTTAAAAGTGTATTAGGTGTGTTCTAATTATTTTTTATTAGCATTCTAAAACACTCAATGTTAATGACATATGTATGTTTGAAAAGCACCATTTGGCCTCCTGAGCCATTAGTAGCTGTTGGTTTCCAGCTACCCAGGTTCTGCTAGAGTAGCTTCTTAATATCACGTTGAAACATTTGTGAAATGCCTACTTGCTTAAGGATGTGGCAAAGGTGTGTTATGTACATTAGAGTGTTGTTTTTGAGTTTTTACAAATTTGCTGGCAAAAGTTAACTCCAACAAAATCATACACATGTTGAGTGTTTCACTCGTGTTGACATTTTGAAAACAAAATGTGAAATATTACCATTACTCACACAAAAACAGTATTATATATGTGGGGATGGGGTTGGCTCTGAAATGTAAATTATATGTATTACCAAAACAGGTTTGGCCTAGGCAGGCACTTCAAAGGTGCTCTGCCCCCTATGGGAAAAGAATTCCCTCCACAAATGGACCAGCCCCGATTGTTAAACCATAATTATATAGTGCCTCCTTATATTTAATATTGGCCTAAACCCAATTGCGTTACACGGAAAACCGCTTTGCAAAGCTCCGATTTCTGAGTTTTAACTTTACCGCCATTTTAAGATTTCTCCTCCATTTTGATTTTCACTTATGTTCCTTATTCTAAAATGGTGGTTTGTGTTTTCGTTTTGCAGTCGAGCTGATCGAACTTTGAGTTCTGTTAATGTTTAGGTTGTCTGCGAGCCGACTGTTTAAGCAAAGCAAAGAAACCTTGTGCTTCAAATGAACTACTATTCGAGTGTTGTCTGCACTCACAAGCCTCATCCTTGTATAAACACTGAAACAATGAAGAGTAAACGACGATCGTATGTTTTAGGTGAACTACATTGTGAAAGATTCTTGAAGCAAGGCTTACCACAGATCCGAGAACCTATACCACCATTGTATTGTCATGGAAATGTAAACTCATGTAATCCTTCGTTTAATATTGTAAAAACTTATGTGAACTAGGTACGAACTCTAGACCACAAATTATTAACATGAAGAGAGGCTGGACAATATTGTAGGAAATGTATAAAAATGCCAGTATTTAGATGTCCAGTACCTCACTCTCCTCACTGTGTCGGCTGGTACACACTGCGAGGTGTTGGGGCCAGATAGCTAACTGTTTCTTTGTAAACTGTACAGTAATAAAAGATAGTTCTATCTTTTTCAGCCCGTGATTGGTTATTTCATTTGTGGTACTCAGCCTTGATATTTCTTTGTTCTTTCAGATAGCACCCGAATAGGGACCCTCAAATATTGATGGCACCTTGTTGAAGGAAAGACGCGGCTATCGGACCGGGGTCAGATGGTGAGAAAAAGGGGGCCCCTTTTGGATGAGATGCGATACCTCAACAGTACTGCACAAACCGATCCCTGGACGATGAGCACACGGTCCGAGACAGCATCTTGACGAGGGTCCATACATCGAGGTGGGCAGTTTTGCCGAATTCACCAACCACGAGGGTCCTTTGTCCTTTGTAATCCGATCAGACCGCCTTAGTCCTTTGTAATCAGGTGAGTCGTGCCCCGATACCTAAGTATTCTGATATTTGGTTGCAGATTTGTCCTCATGAGCACAAACGACGCCAGGTAACACCAGTGATCTGACATGCCTTGGAAATTGTCTGCCTGTTCCAGGGCGTTATTCTGCAGAGACAGACAATCTTTGATATTTGGTCGACCAGCGCCATAGGACGGGTTGCCTGCATGTCTATGTACTGTAAGAACGGCATTTGGTAGTATAGTATTCAACGATATTTGGAACAGACTAACTAGACATGCTTCCTAATTTCAGTGGCCAGTCAATGGTAGTTTTGAGATTGCCCGAATAGAGTATTTAGAAACTATATTGTTAAAGAAAAGTAGCTAGACCTGCAGTATTTGATGTAATTCAGAATTGGAAAAAAAAGAAGCTATGCAGCAACTTTAGAGTAAAGAGAAGCATACACGTTGTCATATGTCAAATTCAGAAAAAGCATCATTGTATGATCAACAAAAACAGTCAGAGTATGTTAGAAACATGGATAGGGCTTTTTAACTTGGTGTACAGAAAATATATCTGTCTAAAGATATTCATGTCTCAGATGAACTAATTAACAAACTCTTAAATGAACATAGGCCTGGTGCCACTGTACCACCTCCTTATGTACCTATTCCTGTTGTCTTACCTCTTCCAGCTGTTGCACCTCCTCCGATAGCAATTCCTGTTCTTCCCGTTGCTCCTTCGCCACCAGTTATTGCTCCTCTTCCTATTGTTGTTCCTCCGCCTATACCTCCACCTTTTCCCGATTGTTACCATTAGAGTAATTCTGTCGTTGTTACCAGCGGTAGTATTTCCACTACCTGCTGTACAGGATCTGTCTACTCTCTCTTTTTCAAGCGGTTTTGCTCCGCTTGTAGATGATGAAGGGGCAAGTGCTGAATCAAAAATAGTGACTCAAAGTACAGTTTCTAAAGATGAGAAGAGAGAATTGTATGCATGGGCTAAGCAATGTACAGAGAAAGGTGAAAAATCAACTGTTTTAGCTACACTTCTTAATTTAGAAAGTATTCCCGAACAGAATGTCTTTATTGAGGGAATGGGAATGGGAATAATTTGACGGACATAGATGTCCCACAAGGGTTGAGGGACTTTAATGTTTTAGCCTATTCAAGGGATTCTGCAGAGAAAGTAAAAGAGCATGTCGAGAGGGGTTTTTTGAGTTAATAAGGGAGTTAGAACGGTTATAGAATGATGAAATAGATGGTGATAGTTTGGACACTTTTTACGTGCAGAAACGGTTCCTTCCTCCTTGTAAGTCAACGAGTGAAGAAACGCAAATTTGCAAAAGGGATGCGCTTAGATGGATTTCGGATGTGTCGATATCTCCCATAGAAGTATATGATACGTATAGTCAGTATAATCCAGAAATGCAGAGGAAAGTGTTACAGGTAATGGTAGAATACCTGAAGGATGAGTGTACGAAGAAAAAGATTTGTTGTCCCGCAGAATTGATGATTGTTTAAAAGAGAGCCTTTGTACCCGATACTGTTCCTACCACTTTAGCGCTCGATCTGGCTTTATTGCTCAACAAACCTTCGAGTTGCCTACTTCTCAGTTGCCTATGAGGGAGGGTCCTCTAACATTTGTTATTAAAGTTGAGATTCAGATAGTTAGAAGGACTAGAGGTGGGAATACACAGTATCGAGGTCAGTTTGTTCCACAAAATAATGTGCAGTTGGGTCCTCTACACGTGAACCAATGTGCTTATTATAGACAAGAGGGTCATTGGAGAGCACAGTGCCCGATCCTTCAGCAGAGGTCGAATAGAATATATGGTGTCATGGGTAGACGATCCAGAGGCTGCTGAGGGGTAGGGGTTCCTGATAGAAGCCAGTTCACTCAAAATCCACAGTCACTCTCGCAAGATAATCAGCAACCTAGTATAGATAGCAGAAATATTTTCGATAATCCTTCAACTGCCTATCTTTCTGAAGATCTTGTCTTCGACGATATATTGTGTCATTAGGACAGCCCCAAGCAGGGTCTGGAACCGACGTCTATTCCCGTTAATCAGAAAGGTCCCTAGGTTGAGATGAAGGTGGGGAATAGGAAGCATCTATTTTGATAGATACAGGTGTACAGAAGTATTCCATTGATCATTCATGGGTTCCAAACATTCTACTGTCAGGGCAGAATAACATTTCTGTAGGGTTTTCTGGCACACCAGTGGTTAGTCCGGTTTCTCTGCCGGTACCAATTTCGCTGGGGCCATTTACGGATTACTGTCTGTTTCATTTGACAACGAACTGTGGAGAGAATTTGTTGGGGTTGAATCTGTTGAAGGAATTAAATGCAGTAATTAATTGTTCTTCGGATGGAGTACGTTTGACGATTTCACCCAAGCAATCTTCTGCCTCACAGTTTTTTTACTAGACCTTTGCCGCCAGAATTTTGTGAAGTTCCGGCGTGTTTATGGGCGGTTGACCACAATGATGTTGGTGTTTTGCAAATTGAGCCTGTTAAAATTGTCTTGAAACCAGGAGTTTAGTTACCACGTATCCCAGAGTATAAGATTTTAGTTGATGGTGGCCAAGCTTTGAAGAGTATAGTTTCCAATTTTGTACACTGTGGAGTAATTGAAGAAATTGCAGGAAGTTTGTGCAATAGCCTGATTTTACCAGTGTACAAGAAAGGGGATAATGCGATTCCTTTTTGTTCCATTATCGATTTACGCACTATCAATAAGGTTGTTGCTCCGCAATTTCCAATTGTGCCTGATATAACTACGATATTAACAATGATCCCAGCTTCTGCTACTCATTTTAGTGTGGTGGATCTTAAGAATGCCTTATTTAGCACTCCCATACACCTGGATAGTAGATATTTGTACGTGTTCACCCTAGGGGGACGCTCATTTACATTTACCTGTGCACCACAAGGGCATGCAGAGAGTCTGAGTATTGATAATAGGGCTTTGAAAGAGCAGCTCGACACACTTGAGTTAATTTACACTTGTACATTGTTGCAGTATGTTGACGACCTTCTCTTAGCTGCAGACTCAGAAAGTAATGCAAAGAGGGTATTGTGTTATTGCTTATTCATTTATCAGAGCATGGGCATAAGGCTTCATTAAAAAAGTTTCAGTATTGTCGACAGGAGGTCGCCTATGTAGGCTATCTCCTGTCTAATAAGGGAAGAAGATTGACACCTGAGTGGATAAGAAGCATTTCTAGCATGTCTGTCCCAAATATACAGAAAGAAGTTAGAGCCTTGATAGGAATGGCTTCTTACTGTAGACAGTGGATCCCAAAACCAATGTTGGCATTGTCAAAGAAGGGCATTTCTTTGCCACTACCGTGGAACTTGGAACACCAGAAAGCTTTTGATCTGCTCAAGACTGCACTGTGTTCAGCACCAGTTTTGGGCACACCAAATTATGATAAGGCCTTCGTGTTGTATGTGCACGAATGTGAAGGATGTGCTTTGGCTGTGTTAACGCAGGAACATGGGGGAAGAATAGACTGTGCGGTTATTTTTCCTCCACACTTGATCCTGTTGCATGCACTTTGCCAAGATGTCTGAGAGCTGTTGCTGCTGCATCTGTAAAACAAAGTGAGGGTATGGTTTTAGGTCACACTTTAACCATAATGGTACCCCACTCCGTAGACGTTCTATCAAACAGAACACAAACACAACACCTTACTTCCGCATGATTAACAAGATACAAACTGATTCTATTTGCACCGCAAATCCAAATTAAGAGGTGTTGCGTATTGAATTCGGCTGAATTGTTACCTCTTCCGCAAGATATTGCTTGCAGTGACAAAACATCACACGACTGCCTCTATACCACAGAGCAAGAAACCAAAGGCAGGATTGATTTAAATGATACACCTCTGAATGATCTGCAAGGGGAGCTGTTTTGTGATGGCTCCTGCTTCAAATTTTCGGATGGTACATCCACTTCTACTTATGCCATCACTGCACTTAGCACGATTGTGGAAACTAAGAGAATTTCGCATAACTCTGTGCAGGCCACAGAGATTATCGCACTGACTCGAGCTTGTGAACTTTCCGAAGGGCTTAGAGTAAACATATTTACAGATAGCCAGTATGCCTTTCGGGTGGTTCACAACTTCAGTAGACTATGAGCAGAACAAGGTTTCTTGACCTCACACAGAACAAAAATCCAACATAGCACCCTATTAGTTCAGCTACTTTCAGCACTTGCGCTTCCTGCTCAACTAGCAATCATGAAGTGCGCCGCACATCAGAAGGTAGTAGATGATGTAGGGAGAGGAAACGCTTTTGCTGACAGGATAGCTAAACAGACCGCCACCGATTTTTACTCAGAAATGTATGTCAGGAAAGAAACTATAAATATCTGTACAGTAGATGAGCAGATTGACTCGATAAAGAATATTCAAGCTGATGCCACTCCAAAAGAACTAAAACACTGGGCTGAGGGTTTAGCAAGTTTGGATGAGGAAGGTTGTTGGGTGGAAAACAAAAGGAAAAGATGGATGCTACCCGATGCATATGTCACTGCTATGATCACAATGGCTCATGGTCCTACTCACATATGTGCAAGGAAAATTTCTAAATTGTTAGAACCTGTCTGGATAAACGTAAACATCTCAAAGACTGCTGAGCGTTTTGTTCAAAGCTGTATGGTATTCTTACAGCACAATGTGGGGAAGGGTACAATGACACTGAGGTGTAGTTTTGGTCCCCCCTCTATTCCCTTTTGAGGTGATTCATTTCAACGTCATTGAGATGGAGCGCTGCTATGACTAAAAATTTGTCTTAGTAGTGATTTGTGTCTTTAGCAAATGGGTCGAAGCCTTCCCTGTGAAAGATGCCACAGCAATGATAACGGTGAAAAACATGCACAAGGAATATTTTCCTAGGTTTGGGTTGCTGACGGTCATCTTGTCGGATAATGGTCCACATTTTATCGCTGCTGTAATCTTGCAAGTATGTGCGGGATTACAGATCGATAAACGGTTCCATTCGGCTAAACACGCTCAGAGTGCTGGACTTGTAGAATGCCATAATGGTATCTTGAAGAACAAGCTTGCGAAAGTCTGTGCCAGCAGTAATTTGAAATAGGCAGACGCTTTTACTATAGCTCTACTGTCCATGCAGACGATCCCACAGACTAGAACTGGACTCTCCCCGTATGAAATCGTGGTGGGGAGGCCAGCTAACATTTGGAACCTGCCGAAACCCAGAGCATTGAAAGATGTGGAACATTTGCTTCTTAGTGAATACTGTGACCAGTTAACTCAAAACTTGTATTTGATTTATCAACAGGTGCGAGAAGCCCTCCCAGTTAAGTACGAGTGGCCAGGTCACAGAATTCGACCAGGTGAATGCATGCTCACAAAGTCATTTGAGAGAGCATCCAGTCTCGCACCGCGCTGGAGAGGACCGTTCCAGGTCCTGTTGGCCACACAGACTGCTGTACGAGTAGCAGGAAGGAGACACTGGATCCACGCGACACACATCAAGAAAATACCTTTTTCTTTGTCACTCGACGAGGAAGAAAAGAAGGAAACCACTTGTTCTGTTTCCAATGATCAATTTACTTTGAAAGACATCAAGGGTGTTTCGGAGATACTTCCTGAGACTGTGGGGCCTGGGGAGACAGCTGCTTTGTCTTTGAATAATTCTTCAGATCTTTTTGCACCCTTGAGCAATCTTTCCTCTGTTTCACCACTTCAATCAGGAAGCAACAACACTTTGTTCGCAGATCACATAGTGCCTGGAGTATTAAGGTACGATCTGTGTCCATGGCACTAGACTTACAGCACAGCATGGCTGTGCCCACAGGAAATGACTGTTGAGCTAGTCCTTTACCACTCTCTCACTGAAACATAAGTAAGTGGCTGGGACTGACAAAAGCTATCTTCAATCAAGATACATCACGTGATCAGGAGATTACCAACGAACGAAAATAAGGAGTCAATTGCAGAAACCTTCCGGAACAAGCTTTTGAGGAACAATGCCTGTCACTACTCCTACTCTTACGGAGCAACCGATCGATTGTGTGGCTAACAAAGACATAGGAAATAAAAATTCATGGTCCTTGAGGACTTATTGTTTTCTCTTGATTTTGTTAATTGGTCTAACAGTAATCATGGCTTTAGGGTTTTGGTATATTGAGGGGGTGCGTCGACTTGAGACATTGATACCCACTGAGAGTGTTCCCACTATGTCTTCTCCTTTCGTGCATCTGCACACTCTATCTCCTGGGGATTCCTGACACAGACAGAGTTATCACAACAATACACTTTTGTTAATTATGAATGCGACCCATGCAGTTTTGAATAGAACTAATTGCTGGATATGTTTGCATTTGCCACAAAACATGTAAAACGGGTTTGGGCTGGTATATTCGCTCTTTGCCTTTAAACTACTGCATGCTACGCCTCTCTAAGGGCACTATTCTTTGGTCATTGGAATTATAGCATCTCAGGGAATTTCGATGGGACTAATTTAAATAAGTTTGAAAGGCGAGTCCCAACGCCTCTGGGATGTCCTCTTTTTGCAAACAGGAGCAAGCTTAACGTTGCTTCTATTAGGCCTTCTGATAGACTTTCTAGACCTTTCTAATCATTAATCTCTTTCAAGATGGCTCCCCGTAGGCACCACTTCCTAGAAAATTAATCACAGTCCCAACTCTGTTTCCTGCTGCATACAAAGGAATGGTTCTCAGTCAATGGGTACTTTTGAGGGTTGTACCAATATTGCAAATTTTATTAGTGCGGAAAGACCTTTGTATGTAGATGATCCCGTTTATTTCATTTGTGGCAATTAAGATATTACTGTCAAGGATCTAATGGCGATCAATATATCTGATGAATGTGATTCAGGATGTACAAACATTGAAACGTGGAGTTGCGAGTAAAGCGAATATATTTAGTAAGCTATTGGCTTAGGCCAAAAGGAGGGTTTGTTAAACTGTAATTATATAGTGCCTCCTTATATTTAATATTGGCCTAAACCCACTCGCGTTACAGGGATAACCGCATTGCAAAGCTCCAATTTATGAGTTTTAACTTTGCTGCCATTTTAAGATCGTCCGCCATTTTGATTTTCACTTATGTTCCATATTCTAAAATGGTGGTTTGTGTTTTCATCTTGCAGTCGAGCTGATCGACCTTTCAGTTCTGTTAATGTTTAAGTTATCTGCAAGCCGACTGTTTAAGCAAAGCAAAAAAACCTTGTGCTTCATATGAACTGCTATTCGAGTGTTGTCTGCACTCACAAGCCTCATCCTTGTATAAACACTGAAACAATGAAGTGTAAACAACGATCGTATGTGAAAGATTCTTGAAAAAAGGCTTACTGCAGATCCGGGAACCTATACCACCATTGTATTGTCATGGAAATGTAAATTCATGTAATCCTTCACACAATATTGTAAAAACTGTTATGTGAAATAGGCACACACTCTAGACCACAAATTATTAATATGAAGAGAGGCTGGACAATATTGTAGGAAATATATAAAAGAGCCAGTATTTAGATGTCTAGTACCTCACTCTCCTCACTGTGTCGGCTGGTACACACTGCGAGGTGTTGGGGACAGATATCTATCTGTTTCTTTGTAAACTATACAGTAATAAAAGATACTTGTATCTTTTTCAGCCTGTGATTGATGTATTTCATTTGTGGTACTCAGCCTTGATATGTCTTTGTTCTTTCACCATGAGCATTTGAAAGGGCTAAAGTGTGGAAGTTCGCGCCCTCGTCAGACTGCTCTGCCAGAATGAACAAAGGAGGCCAGGTTGAGCTGGGCATAACAGTAAGGTGTGATTTCCTCAAGCACCCCTCTGAAGGGGGAACTGTCAAAAACTTCTAAAGACATCATAAAACTCTTTGTTGCCAGCCAAGCTTGGCAGACACAGTTGCTGTGGCGGGTGGAAAGACCGCCCACATTTGGGACAAATCAAGCCCATTTGATTTAACTACCTTCTCATATTAAGACATTTCTCCCAATGTCCTAAATAAGCAGTAATGTTATATTATGCCAGTATTTTAGGCGTTATGGACAAACCCAAAGAGACTAAGCACTTGTTCCTATCACCTGGGGAACTGGAACGGCAGAAAAAATGCAATCATGGGGGAAGCGTAAATGGCACAGATATTAAACTTGTAGAAAGTATGACAAATACTATTATGCATATGTGTAGCCATTTGCAGAAATTTAGATAAAACATTTCTCCTGAAAACAGTTAAATTGTATCCAAGGACGAGGCAACATCGCAGAGAATTGGCATTCAAATCGGCATATTCCATGCGAAATATGGGATTGTCCTATCTGATTTTTATGATGGTGACTATTGTAAATATGAAGTTTTGTTCCATGACCCTCGTTTGTGAAAAATAGGCTTGTGAGACAAAGGGAGTCATAAAAATGCCCACACCTAAGGTGAGGTCACTTCCGTTGGACCAATCAGCCCGGAATCAGGAGGTGACCCCAATAGCCTGGCCTATCCCATTCAGGGGGTAAATCCAGGATACTTCCGCCCATATTGTAAAATTCTCTGATGTCATTCTGGCTATATAAGGGATAGACAGGAAGACACAGGGATATTCAACTTTCAAATTTCACCCTTTAAGTTTCCAAGACTCCAGATCCAGGCAGAACTATCTCTCCAGACCCGACCCAGGCATAACCAATAATCCAGGGAGAAAGATGGAAAGGCAACTGATCCCCTTTAGGAGAATCCAGTGACCAGACCTTTTGCCCAGCTGGCCCATTCTGCTGTCCACAGTGACCAGAGTTTGCCCAGCTGTTTTCCACCAGGAGAGCCCAGCTTTTCCAGTAACCAGAGCTCTTGACCCCGCTGCCCATGACCAGATCCGTGGCCCCACCATCTAGGGACCCTGCTGGCTGGCTGTCCAAATTACCAAACCCAAGCTTGCCTTGTAAGTATCCCATCACCCAGTACCCAAAAACTGCATATCCCGCTATCTTACTTTGCATCCTGTTCAAACCCTATTGAAATCCCATAAAAACCCTATCAAAATCCCATAAAAACCCTAGTCATTTTCCAAATTACCAGTATCTGTTTAGTGTATATCTGTTAGCATATTTGTTCTTTATTTCTTTCAGTTACCTGTGTAAGTCCCTAGTATCATTTGGAATAAATACATTAATTCCCCATTGAAAACTCACATTCATTATTGTTGCACTTCAAAAGTAACAATTATATCCAGTGTTTTTACTATTTACATCCTTAAAATATAGCTTCAGTAAAACTAATCCTTGTTCTAACAAAACTGATTTTGCCTGTATATTTGCTTTCCTTTTAAAAATGTAATTCGCACTTCCCATAATAAAACCCATATCATCATCCCATAAGAGTCATCCCTTCCCCTTAGCATCCTATCTCTTCTGTGTCTTTGTTCCCATCCCAAAAACTGATTTCCGATTTTGCCTGCTGAGCCAATTTTCTAAGCTCTTCGGCATTTTAAAGCCTGTGTGAAATAAGAAATTGCAATTTTGTCACGTGATTTTTGTTGCATTGTTTGCCTCCCAAAATCGATCTTCTCACCTGTGTCCACGTTGCTTTAGTGCTCTGATGAGTAGCCCGCAAGCTTCCTTGTCTCTTTAGTGCAGCCACACGAAATCCAGTCCTATCTATCTTAAAACTGATCTCTAAGTAACAATTGCAATCCGAATATGCTATTTAGCTCAATTTGAAGGTTTTCAGTTTTTGGCATCCCATTCTGGGGTGGTGGGTAAAATTTAAAACAAAAAAAAAGATTTTCCCCTCTTCTTGGTGACACCTTGCCACTGCTTTCCATCCACAAAGAATTTAGTTAGCAGGTGTGTGAGGGAATTTTGCAGGCAGAGTGCATAACATATGTGCATTCTATGAGTGTGAAAAAAATTATTTTGCTTCCATTACTATTTAAGGTTTATGTAGAAGTGTCAGAAAGTTGAATAATTGGATTATAACATTTTGCATTGTATTTTCACCACAATGGCTGGGTGCCTCTTCAAGAAAGAATCCAGGGTAAAAAAATAAATGAAAAGGCGTGTTTTATTGTGCGCCACCTTCAGTGTTAGTAGAAGAAGTCTCTGGCTGGAGTGTGCCGTGCCATCAAATGTGTTACAAGACCTTCGACAAGGAGATGGGCAGGTTTGTTGGCACTTATACATAGCTGGAGAAAGCTCAAGCATCAATACGAAATGTTTTCTCAGGCAGAGTTTTTGCCAGGACGGGCCACTATCGTGGTCGAGCAGCCGGTCGTTTCAAGGAGGAAGAAGACCCCAGAATTCCCAAGCACCGTACTGCGAGAAAAAGCAGCAGGACTCCCTCTTTCCAGCCAGAGGACAATTCCCAAGAGGTCGCAGAGGAAGAAGAGCCGGCCGAGGCCAGAGCTTTACCCCAGGTGAGAAATACCCACTAATGGGGGAAGAACAGTGATTTACTCTGACTTTTGGCACACGCTTTCCAGCGATACTTGGCTTTTGCAAACCGTCAGAGTTATGCAGCTGCAATTTAGCCAGCAGCCCATACAGGCATACTGGCCACACCAGCCGCACCTAGCGCAAGCAGAGCAAGAGAGTCTAGACCACAAACTGGTCCAAATAGCGAAGCCATAAAGAAGTGCAGGGCATCCCCCAGATTCATAAGCAATATGTTCCTGGTCCACAGAAAGGAGAAAGTGTTACCAGTCATAAACCTAAAAGAGCTGAACAGCTGGATTGTATACCGCCACTTCAAGATGGAAGGGATACACCAGCTCAGAGACTCCCTAAGAGAGGGGGACTGGTTAACAAGATTAGACTTGAAGGACGCGTACCTGTCTGTCCCAGTACAAGAGGAATTCAGGACTTTACTGGCTTTCCGCTGGAACAGGCAACTATGGCAATTCAGAACAATGCCCTTCGGGCTAGCCTCAGCGCCTTGGGCTTTCACCAAGTTGATGAGACCAGTAGCAGCAGCAATCCGGAAGAAGGGTATCAGGATCATTATATACCTGGACAACCTACTGCACCTAACAGAGGATCGAGAGACTCTGGTATACCAGACGGCATGGGTATTAGACCTCCTAATGTCTCAGGGATTTCAAGTGAACGTGGAGAAATCAGACACCACTGGTGCTGACACACTTGCTGGTGCAAAGACTGGACTCTCTAGGTTTTGTCCTAGGTACCAGGAAAGCGACACTAGAGTTACCAGCCTGAAAAATAAGAGACATCAAGAGAGCGATCAGAGTGCTTGAATAAGCAGACGATATCGATCAGAGTGCTAGTGAGGATAGTCGGAATGCTAGCAGTGTTGATTCAAGCTATCTTCCCAGGTCCTCTGGACTACCTTAGATCGAGAGTCCATTACAGAACTGAAGTGGTGGTTGAAGAGTATGGATCCCTGGATTGGTCGTGCCATTTTCAACGATCGGCTGGATCTAGTGATAGAATCAGATGCCAGCCGAATAGGCTGGGGGAAGAGATGCATATCTTTGTATAACAGAGGGAAGTGGAGTGAAGAGGAACTCTGCCTGCACATAAACTGTTTGGAACTCCTAGCGGGTTCCCTTTCTATCAAGGCATTCACAAAAGGAAGAGTGAGTCCATGTGTTCTACTCAAGATGGAAGATGGACAATATAACAGCGGTCAGGTATGTAAACCAAATAGGGGGAACAAGATCCAGATTACTAGTGGAGCTAGCCAAATACTTTTGGCATGTTTGCCTTCAGTCAGTCAGTCAGTCAGGGACTTCAGTGACAGCAGAATATCTTCCAGGAGTACTGAAGGTAGTGGGCGACTGGAACTTGTGATACCTGACAGACTCTAGCAACTGAAGGCTGAGCACAGAAGTATTTCAGCATCTGAATAAGCTGTGGGGTACAGTTCACACCAATCTGTTTGCGTCACGCCTCAATGCGCAGACACCCAGCTAAAACAGAGAGCTGCATTATGCATTTCCTCCCTTTGTGATGTTGAGCAGATCCCTAGCGAAGTGTCGGAGAGAGAAAGCAGAGTTGATTTTGATAGTGCCGTTGTGGAAGTCACAAGTCTGGTTTCCAACGCTGATGGAACTGACGATGGACATCCCTCGAGTCCTCCCAGATGGGGAACGACTTATCACGGACCCAGCTGGGTTGTCTCATTCTCTGAAATCGGAAAGTGAGAGGGACTCTCCCGTTAATAGCGTGCATGATATCAGGAGACTCTGGGCACTGCCAGGCATTTCGCCTCACGCTACAGAGCTCATCGCAGAATCTTGGGCTCCATCCACTAGGAGGAGCTATGACGCGGCTTTGGCCAAGTGGTCGAGCTGATCTAGAGGGAGACATTTTCATCCTGTTTCGGCCCCTATAGTAGCTTTATTGAATTTTCTGGCAAATCTGTTGCAAGATTGGAAAGCATTCCGTTAAATCAATGTTTACAGCTCGGCTATTTCAGCAGGCCACCTACCGATTGAAAGAGTCCCTACAGAGGAGCATCCAGCAGTAGCCAGGCTCATAAGAGGGGCATGATATAAAGCACTACTGGAGCCGAGATATAATCAAGTGTGGGACGTGACAGTGGTACTGCACCTACTAGCAAGCTGGCCAGCAGATAGGTATCTGTCACTAAAGCAACTATCCGGCAAATTAGCAATGCTTTTATGTCTGGTATTTTGCAAGCGAGTAGCGGAGGACAAAGCGCTGGAGATTAACAGGAAATCTTAAGGTCAGGAAGGAGTGACCATTTCAATAGTTAGAAGGACTAAGACGGGATCTACCACATTACATTATCCATATTTCCCGAGCAATACCAAATGGTGCGTAGCGAGGTGCATCAAGGAATACGAGAGCAGGACAGTGGAGTACAGGGCAGCCGGTACTACACAGCTGTTGATTGCACGTAGGAGACCTTTTCAGGCACTAGTGACAGCCACCATAGCAAGGTAGGTGAGAGATGTGATGCAGCTAGCAGGCATTGACTTCGGTATGTATGGGGCACCTTCAGTGAGGGGTGCAATGGCGTCCAGATCGTTCACAGCAGGGGTGTCTCTGTGGGATATTATGCAAGCAGCTGATTACCATAGTTGGTCCAAATTGATATTTATTCCTATCTTTTAAAAGGGACAACAAGAAGATCCATGGAATTATCGTCTGTTGGCCAGGGTTGATACCATGACTAAATCTTCTCCAGCGTTTTATTAGAGAAGGTTAATACTTGAATAGATGAGATGAGAATCCTCAGTGTACAACAAACAGGACTTAAAAAGGGTGTAGGTACCCTAGCAAACCTCTGGACACTAATGTATCTGATTGGCAACTCATTATTGGCTAAGGAAGCACCTCTGTATATATGTTTTGTAGATTACAGCTGTGCTTTTGATACTGTGAATAGGGACATTTTGTGGTCGAAACTGAATGGTGGGGGTCTTCACCCAATGGTTTTGTATTTTGTTAGATCTCTCTACACAGACACAAATAATGCAGAATCAAGAAGGTAAGCTTAGCCCTTCGATGAACCATTGGTTAAAACCAGGATGTACTATAAAACCGTATTCTTTTCAACCAATATATTGCACAGTTGGGAGAAACACTGACCAAATATAACAACTGTACCGCGTTGGATGCCAGCCTATAGTGTGGTTGTCATATACAGATGACATTGTACTATTTGACGGCACTAAGCTAGGTTTACAACGCAGTCTTTTTGCATCAAGCCAGCATGCAGAAAAGAATGGTCTCAATATTAACCACAGAAAGACAAACATCATGGCTGTGAATCCTAGCAGGAAAAAGAGCACTAATTTTAAATGAAGCCTTAAGAATGAGCCTATAGAGGTTGTTAAGACATATATGTATCTAGGTGTTCCAAGCACTAATTCGCAAATCACGAATATACCTGCTTCAGCAATTATGAGTAAAGTGCAAAAGAGATTTCACACTATGAAAACATGCATCTCCAATCATTGCAGTTATTCTACGCAGGGTTTGCTTAAGGTGTACAGATCTAGCATTACCTCCTGTGCCCTTTATGGCCTTAAAATATTCACAAACATTGAAACAGCATTGGTGACAATACTGGAAGGCAAACTCTGGAGTCCGGCACTAGGCTTAACACAGTTCACTCCAATTAAGGCAATTCGGAGTGCACTGGGTTTACCATCAATGTCTGTTCCGAAGTAAATTGCAACTGGAATATTCATGCAACAAATGCTGTTGGAAAAGTGTAATGTGTGTAACAGTTTATTGAGAAGCCACCCTCAACATGGGGAGATCCTTCCCTGCCCACTTAAGTGGTTATGCAACAAACTGTTTAACAGATTCTATTTCTAGCCCTATTTCAGACACATATCATGCCCCTTTAATTCCTCCCCCCTGAGCTAACAATGTGCCAAGATCCAGGCCGGTGTACGGGAAAGATTATGGTATTTATTTAAATTAAAAGTAATAGAAATTAGCACTAAAAGGGCAAAACCACTTTATCCGTGCCCCAACACAATCACATTTTCTCTCAGCATTAATAATCACAAAAGAGAGTTAAAAAGATCTAAATCACAATTCTTCCCTTTCTGCAAGTTGCAATTCAGGAAATAATTACACTAATCAGTCACGAAGGAAGTTATCATGTGATGCTATGCGATTTTGATTTTCCTGCCTACTTAAAAGGCTAGCAGTGGGATTTCAAGATTGGCTCAAATACATATTGCAATTATGATTTCACCCATACTTTTGGTTTAAAATACACAAAGGGTGATTTAGTGTTTGGTTTTTTAGACCACCCTTGCTTTGGGCTAAGTTGGGAAGTCAGACAGAAAAATGTGAATAATTTGGGGAATTTTGGATTTCAGACCCCCGTTACTGAAAGGCCTGTCTTGGGGAAGCTGGATAAAAAGGTTGGACTGATTTAAGAACAAAGACACCCCTCTTCCTTAAAGAAGTCGGGGGCAGCTGGACAACAAGGATTATCCAATTAATGTATAGGCTACGGATGTCAGGGCAAACTGGGAAGTGAGCTTTGTTAATTTTGAATTTTAACAAAATTCACCCTGTAGTGTTCTACCAAATGGGGAATTAATTAAATCAATATGTTTGGTTAAATAGGGTTAGGATCTACACAGTTTTGCTCCCCTGCCCACTATAAAGTGAAGGAATTCAAGGCATGCAGGCTCCCCCAACTTTTGGTTTCCTAGGGCTCAGTTCTACTTACATGGCAAGCCTCTGTTTAAGGTTCATGAAAGCCAGCTGCATCTCAAGACAATCTGTAAAGAGAGGGCAGGGGTCTGGTCACTCCACTCTCAAAGATGGCCTCCCGCTTTCCAAAATAGGATCCAGTCAGCTTGCATTCAATGGTCCAGAAAGTATGACCACTAAACCCTATCATGTTACTGCAACGTCCCCTCCCCTTGCTCTCTTTACGCCATGAAACGAATGCACGCCTGCCCCTTTCCATCATCTATGAAACTCCCACATTATTATTAGGAGCATCACAGCAAGTTACACACCCATTTGATGCTTATCCGGCAACCATGATGGAGCTCTGCCCTTTGGGTTTCCAGTCCTGATGAAAGGGGGCTACAGACTGCCACGGTAAGGCATATTAACTTAAAGGGGTTCTTTGTTAGCCAGAATGTAGATAATTACATTATTTTCTCTGAGATTTATTTCTCCTTTTGCCAGAAAAGACATGCAGCCCTAAAATAGTTTTTCTACTGATATGTGTATTCAACAGGGTCTTCAAGCCACGCCCTGACGAAGGAGGCCCACACAACTATTTCGCTGCTGAAACGTGACTCTCTCAGGGACATTAAGTGTGGTCCCTGTTAGACCAACTCTACAAACATTGGATATTCTATTTCTTTTGCTTGTTGTCCCCCCCACCGCGTTGGCAGACCATCTTGGTGTACGCTTCCGAAGCTGAGGAAACAACACAAAAAATAAGGAAATGTACTGGTTACATGTGATTTTGGTCCTCTTCAAATGTCCAGCATGAGATTTGCATTTATATATATTGGACTTTGGTTGATGCTACACCATTATGAACCACTACTAAAGTAGGGTTTTTCTGTCTTCAAATCAACAGCATTCAGTGTATATTGGTTTTAATAACAGTGATTCAATCTATACTTGTTTAGACCTTTGAATGGCATGGTCTAATGACATTGTTCTTTTTCTCACTAAGTGAATATTTATCTGAAGTGTGTCAAGAATAAGATTGAATCTCTAGATATGCACCGGCACATTCCTCTTTGCATCTATGCACCTTTTCACGACCAGCTCTGGTCCTGCACATCTTCTGTATAGTGGGTCTAATTGTGCCATTTATA
The DNA here is from genome assembly GCF_040938575.1 of Ambystoma mexicanum. Classification (NCBI taxonomy): domain Eukaryota; kingdom Metazoa; phylum Chordata; class Amphibia; order Caudata; family Ambystomatidae; genus Ambystoma; species Ambystoma mexicanum. The sequence continues at coordinate 434,743,063 of NC_090935.1, forward strand.
TTTCATTTCAATTTTATTTTTATTTGGTTTTGTTTGTGGAAGACTACAGTTCATCCCCATACTGTAGATACACTTTTAGAACACTAGGCACAAAATGTTGAGTATTGAATCCTACAATTTGGGCAATATATCTTGAAATGTTTATGTATCCACTTTTAAATATTTTTTTATTACTAGTAAAAAAACATTTTATTTTTTATGACTATCTGAATTAGGGTATGTGTGTTTTTTTCTGGCCTATAACCTTTTTGGATTGATTCAATCATTGTTTAAATTACTAGTTGGCACAGGTAGGTTTTGAATCAGCAACCACCTTGGTATCAACTTGCGGCAGCAGCCCTTCTTTTTGGTTAAAGATCAGCCAGAAACACATCTTAGTTAGATATTACAGTTCCATAAATCGCAAGTGGATGAATTTTATATCCCCAAAATTGCCTGGAAATTGCATTCAAAATGGTACATACATGAAATCCATCCACCTTATGATGGCTGAGAAAAAGGCCTACATGATAATAGTCCTTTTAAATTCATTGTGAATCTTCATGTGGAACAAATGGCTGCCTTCCGGCCATTTGTTTTCACTACGTCAGCCTGTGCCCTCTGTTTTTTTTTATCAATCTCCTTTGTGTTGGAAGCTTGCTCTTTGAAGTGGGTGCCCCCAGTTTCACACATGTTAGTCCTGCTCTAGCCAAGGGTGACTTTTTCTTGAAGTCAATTCTTTCAGAGCGAGCAGGTCTGGAGAACACTGACTTTTCTACACCATTAGCTGGAAATGTTATTGCATTTGGTCATTAGATGGGAGATGTGACATCCAGGCTGAGAGTGGGAGTTTTCCTTGTGATAGTTTGCCCACAGCCAGCAAAAGGGTCTGCCTTGGGCTGCCATTTTCCATGAAGACACAGTGGCTCTTCAAATGTCACTGGAGTTGTGCTAGGTGAAACATAATATGCATTGCTTTTGGTCCACCCGCACATCATGTTTTGTTTTCCTGACATTTGTCTCTGAGCAAAGATATTTTTTTCACTTTTAAATTTTAAAAGCATTTTTATTTTCACACACATGTACGGAACGTTTTTGTTTTCAATGTTTGAAAATCCTGCTTTCCATGTGACAGAGATCTTTCATTCCTCCTTCTTTTGTAAATACAAATTCTGCTTATCCATTGGTATTGACAGGTAGGCCCCTTTCCACAAGGCTATTTAATTTAACTTGAAAAACAAAAACAAATGGCAGGCAATTTTTATTTCAGTGTTTAAAATCCTGTCATTAATGTGAAAGGGACTTCTGTTTGGGGCATTTAAATGTGTTCTCTTTATATTTGCACTTCAGAAAATGATTGGACAATAAAACCACATATAATGCTCTTAGAATGTGGGTGCAAGAAACCATCATGTTTTTTAAAGATCTTGATTTCACAGTAAGTAATCCCATAAATGTAGGCGTGGATATGAAGGAGTTTAAACAGAAGGCCTTGATATCGGATAGAAACAATAATATGGTGAAATTAAGTAAGAAGACTTCCCTGGTAAATTATATTCAGCAGAGTTTTAGGATTAATATGCCATCTCTTATAATATTAAAATTAGTAATGCCAAAACTAGAAGATTCATGCTACAATTCCGTTTAGAACAGCTGCCCACCATGGTTCGCCTGGGCACTTGGGCTCATACTCCCCTTCAAGAGAGACTATGTAGGATCTGTAACAGGGAAATAGAGACCTCGAGGCACCTATTAACTTGGTGCCTAAAAATTAGGGAGATCTACAGAAGAAGCTATAAGTACTACATGTATATAGATAATTTGGAAAGTGAGCAGACATGGGTCTACATAAATACTGGGGAAAATCGGGTTTTAAATTTTAGAATGTTATCACGATTTATTAGGTGGTCACTCTCACCTCAGGAAGTCCCCCCACAAGCAAGGTGGCACGCACCCAAAGTGCTTACATAGATTCAACTTTAGTGAGCCCTCCAACCTATTTCGCACTCTCCCTATTGAGGTTTGACAAAGAACCATAAAGCAACCAAAACATCAGCCACCAATGCCATAGCTCAACAAAGTATCACAATTTCAAATTACTTGCACCAATTGTCTGACTTGTATTTCTCATGAATTTACAGATACTACAACACGCAGGTAAAATTTAGAGACTTTGGGCCTCATTCCAAGTTTGGAGGTAGCCATGCCGCTATTTGCGGCTTGGTTGCCTCTGGGTTCCCTGAATGGGGGCTTACCGGGTCATTCCAACCTTGGAGGACCCGGTATTTCCCCATTCAGGGAAGCCATCCCCATTCCCATTCGCGCCCCCATAGGGCTCAATGGGAATGGGGGGGGCTAATAACGGGCCCGTTATTAGCTCCCTGGTCCTTAGCGGGACCCGCTAAAGGACCTCGGAATGCGGCGGCAAGGGGTTAACGGTACCAACATCCTTACCAGTGGTGTTAAACACCTTAAGGCCGCACTCAGAATGAGGCCCTTCATGTCAAAACACACACAGAGCATTTCTTGCACATTCCCAATTTTGAAATTTGAAATAACCCCCAGGCATTACTTGGCTTATCACAATGCTCTTATCTCCCAACAAACCCCAACCTCCAGCCATCAGTTATATATGACCCCTTTATTTGAAGGGTAGGTACAGGGAGTGGGAATACAGTAGCAACAGTGTTTTGGATTTTTATTAAAATACAGGGTTTAAAAAGTAGACAAAAAGAAAAACAATTGTTTTGGCTTTTTTATTTGAAAGGCAAAGTTTAGGAAAGAAACTCAATGGGAAAATCATTTTGGGCTTTTTATTTGCATACAATGCAGGGCCTTGGGAAAATCTATTTGGGATGCAAGTAAAATAAATAGGAAATGTTGTTTTACACACTCTACATTCACTTGAATGGCAGCATTTTAGGGTTACTTAATTATGGACACCCCCCTTTTGTACAGAAGACAGGGGTTTCATAAAGGTAGAGTCACCCAAGCACTTTATTGTCTATACTGGCTATAACACACTGGGCATGCAGTTTGTTAGTTAAGAACTCTAACAACACTGATCCTGTGATTTTCTATATGGGAATTAATTGATTTAACTTCAATTCAATGCACTAATGATCTACACAGCTCTCCCCTGCCCACGATTTAATGGAAGGGTTTAGGGCAGGCAGTTCCCAACACAGTTCAATTTAAATGGATATGGTGATTTATTTTTTATAGTGGAATTGATTTAATTTAGATTTATTAAAATGTGCCAAGGGTCTCCCCATTTCCACCCCCCTACCCACTATGCCAGATGGAGATTAAGGCTGGCAGATTCCCCCCACACATGTGTTGGCATTTGGATTAATCTACTTACATGGGAGGCCTTGGTTATGGGGCATCCAGGGACACAGCAGGACTCCTCTGAGGAATGCACAGATTTGGTCAAAGGCTTCAGTCAACGGTAGTCCCCAGCACCCAGACTTCCTTTGGCTCCCCAAATGACAGGCTCAGCTAGCGTCTAGATTTCCCAGTTTCTGTCTCCCATGCAATGTTTAAGGACTTGGTAGCTCCCTATCTCTCTTGCAAGAGCCCAGAAGTAGACAACCTCCAGCAATAGAGTGGGAAAATCAAGGGAAAAATCAAAAGTCCAAAGAAAGGGCCCACGAGTCAAAATTCAATGAAAGATTCAAGCAAGTCCCCTCTCAGATTGTAAACTGATCTCTTATAGGGCTGATGACACTCCATTATTATCATAATTCCCATGCTATGGATTGGCTAGCTCTCTCCTGCCCTCTCCCCAAACATGCCCACTGCCTGATGATAGGACAAGGAGTTTGGAGGTGTGGATGATGGAGGCTGAGGGAGGAGCCCTCAAATTAAGCAAGTTATCGGTAGTTGATCAGGATTAGATAGAATATGTCCAGAAAAAGCTAAAAGTGAAATCGTTTTTTCTACTCAGATGTTCGTGGACATTAATGTGATGTTTACAAACTTGACAATTGTTCGAGGACAATAACGCATAAATGTGCATTACAGGATCGATGACGAGCAGTAATTAGATGACTTATAACTTTGACGCTGTCCAACAAAACTGCACGAAAGTTAGCATTTAATATGTGAACCCAATTTTGAATCTTGTCATCATTTCATCAAGAGGGGGCAAAATTAGAGGGGGAGGACCCAACATTTTAGATGTCTTTTGTATTGTCAGGCTGGGGCCTGCTTATTGTTCCACGTATGTGAACCCTGAAATCAGGCCAAATCCTAAGGAAAGTACCTTAAGCACACATCATAAGGTTAGGAGCTATAAATACAACACCTTTAGAGTATGTGTATCATGTTTTCAATGCAGTATGACCAGATCAAGTCCTCTGGTTAAAGCTCTCACTGTCGCTGAACAAAAGCAACCACACACATATGTGATGTCATCAGTGATGCCATTTGTGACATCATCTTTGATGTCCTGGGTGTTAGTTGTAGCAGTGCATGGCGGTGGAATTAAATTATAGTTGCATAGCTTACCATAACTGGTGAATTTCTTTGGCTTCTCGATTTTACCTTGCAACCATAATGTCTCTTTAACACATTGGGCCTCATTACGACCCTGGCGGAGTGGGTTTACGCCAGCGTTATTCGCGGCGGACCCGTCCGCCCTACTACGAGTTCCCGTAGCGCCATGGAGCGTTTTCCGCCTGGTTTTTCCAGGCGGAGAAATCCATGGCGCTACGGGACCTTGTTGTTAATTACGCCACCGTATTTTACGGTGGCGTAATTAACGCCTTCCCCACTCCCATTATACCCTATGGGGCAAAAATGGGAATGGGGAAGGGTAAAATGGGGGATGGGGATTTACCGCCCCGCCAAGGTCGGAATGGGGCGGAAAATCCGCCAACCCCCATGGCGCTATCGGCAACTTTCCGCCGTGCTCCATGGTGCATTTTGCACCGCGATTTCCGCCAGGGTCGTAATGAGGCCCAATGTCTTCAATGAATATATTGCCTAATTATAGTTAAGGTGAATATCGAGTAGCATAGGAAACCTAAAAATTGAATTGTTTACCACATTTGACTCATATGAGGGATTTTGCTGAAATTCTGCAGACAGAATTGTACTGACGCCCACCCCCAGCTAGAATGTTTTGGGAAAGATCTGTTAAAATAATAAAGAAGTTATTAAGAAACCAAAAAAAATAAAGTTCCTGTCTGGTCCTCAATCAATTTCCCATAGAGGAAAAAGACAAATTTTTGCTCGACCGCACAGCCAAAATCGCTGGATGGTATTGGATCAGGTACAAAACAACTTGGGCACAAAGAGAGGACTCCATATCTGTGGGGGCGGGGGTGGGGTACTGGGGTTATTGAGTCCAGTTACTTTTTAAATATTAGACATAGAAAGGAATGCCCCCTTCTACCAAAATTATAGTGATATCTCACATAATGCTTTGCAGAAGAGTGGCTTTTCAGGATTGAAAACCTGATTTTTTATTTACTCGATGCGAGAGATAACCACGGCGATACCTGCGACTAGATGAAAATGAAAAGTAAAAAAATGCCATTTGGACAGGGGAAAAGCATGAAATGGCATCACACTAGAGGAGAGGAGGTTGAAAGAGGACACCATGTGAAATTGTGGAGGCTAGTATGCAAGAAATAATGAGATTGCCAAGAGGAATTTTCCCGATAACCGCGGCTGTACTCGTGTGTATACCCGCAGCTTTACACAGGTCGAGGTGTATAAAAAAGTGGAAAAAGTCATCTGGAGAGGGAAAAAAGTTGTAATTACATCAGGTTAGAATAGAGGCGGAGAGGGGGAAGAGGATGCTATGTCAAATTGTGGAGTATAGGATGCAGCAAATAATATTGTCAAAAATAATTTTTCTGATAACTGTGGCTATAATCGCATGTATACCTGTGGCTATCGGCCCATAATGTGAAATATAAGAAATGTAAGTGAGTTGCAACACACATTCAATGTACATGAAGAATTAGTGCTGGGGGCATCAAAAGGAGGGAGGGCGAGTGTGTTTGGATTTTGGGAGGGTAACTGGGTGTCAATGAGTTGTTATGGGGGCATGAACACTGGAGAAATTACATTTGCAGTTTTGATCAAATAACTGCAGTTAGAAAAGCATTTTCATTACCGTGGTTATAGGAAAATAAGTATACTTTACTCACACTCACACTCACACATACTGTATAAAATGGATCATATAAGGGTTATTGATCCATTTATATAGTCTGTGTGTTTTTTCTTCTTCATTTTTTTTGCTTGAAGGGTGGTTCTAACAAGAACCATTTGGGGGTGGAGGGGTGGAACGGTGGCACTTCCCATGGCAATCTCAGTGTGGCAAAGAGGCAGAGGACCATGCACTCATCTAGGTTGATTGCCCATCTTAGGACAGCAGGTTGGGTCACAGGTGGTACTGGTGCTGGTGGAAGGTGTTGCAGCAGCTGGTCTGATGGATGATGCTCGAGACATGTCCAGAGCTGATGCTGAGTAGGTGGATCCGGCACTAAGCTATCGATGTGCCACTTGAGGTCCATTGTCCTTGACCTTCTGTATAAAGTGGGCCCAATGGTAGGGCTCATCCACCTCATCCCAGTGCACCCTCATGAGATGCTGTATCATAACAGAGGTGTCCAGGCTCAAGGATGGTCCAGTAGTTAGCCCCAATCACAGGACCTTGTGACAGAACGTACACCAGACCTCCTCTGCCTCCTTCAGAGTATTTTGCTATGGCAAGAGTAAATACCTCAGCTGTCAGACTCCTTAAGCATGCCACAGCTCTTCTTGTGAGGAGGACGGAGTGGTGACCCAGATGACATCTTCAGGCTGTGTTGGAATGATGACCTTCTCAATGTCGTAGCTGCTGCTGTCACTAAAGTGTCTAGACAGGTTGATGTCATTATGGCAGACAGTGAGAAAAGTATTTAAAGATAAAACAAAAAGACAACACACCCTAAAAGAAAAAGTTAAAAAAATAAAATAAAAAAAGCTAAAATAAAGAAAATACAGAATTTACAGCGTACAAGACAAGGGAGAGAGGTTTAGGAACAATGGAAGGTAAACAGGACAAGAAACATTGATTTGTGGTTTGCAAGAAGTTCATGCATGTGTCAGTAAGCAAGACAAAACAGCAATTAAACAATCTTACATGTTTCCTTTGGGTGTGGTGGGATAACTGTTGGTTATTACAGAGAACCAATCACAATCCATGCTGCATAGCAGTGGTAAGGATCATTGCGTTTATGCGGTGGGTGTGGTTCATAATCGCGAATACAGAAAAGAGGTAAAAAAATAAAAAGACTTAAAATCAAATTATTGTAACTGCTCTAACGGTGTCAATGTGGCTGAAATGATTGATTTGTGTGGTGAAGCATATGGATGTTGTAGTAAAAAACACTATTTTAACAATTCGGTATACCTGCGGCTATAACCACGTTTACAACAGTAATCCAGCCCAAATAACCGCAGTTATCACACGTGTGTGTGGTGTAGCCGTGGTTATTTGTCTGCCAATGGTTGTGGTGTTTTGCAGGGTTAATCCTGGCTATATCATGACCATTAAACCTGCGGTTATAAATCCACCAATGAGATGTCATGTATTTTGGCAGTCTGCCATAACCGTGGCTATAACGGCCGGGTTGATGGACGCGGTTATCAGATTCTATCTGCTCTATTATAACCATAGGTATACAGGTAAATGTTAAATGTGTGCACCAATGACAATGCAAGTTTCAAAAGAATGTGTGATTGGCTCACCAAAGGTATATATTGAAAGATGTTATAGGATTGTTAGTTGGCATTGTATTGAGGGAAATGTGTGTTACTCTTTGATGTGGAGTTGAAGAGTGCATACATACTATTAATTGGCTGACATTTTTGAAATATTTTTTAGACGTGTACAAATGGAGACAATCTCAGGAGCAGATTCAGACAACTCAATCACTGGATTGTGTGAAGAATCCTGCGGATCCTTCACTGATACCCTGCCTAAAGTCTCCTTCCAGCTGGCCAGGTGAAGGCAGACACTTCCTGATCTCAACCCTGGGGGTGCTGTTCTGCAGGAGGATCATCTGGGTGGAGACAAGACCCAGAGTAGTGTGGATATTCCGTGGGGTGAGACATACCATTTTTCCTATAACAGGGAACTCTTACCACTGTACCAGAAGAGGTTATGGCTTACTGTCATTTTATTGTCCCTCAACCACCTTTGGAATTTAAGGTGATAACCCTAAGGTTGCAAAACCAAAGCATTTTGTACCAAAGGAAATTATTTCGGTTTCTAAAATCAAATGCCCTCCTCAAAACCAAAGGTACACTACAAGGAATGGCAAATGTGTTGTCTTCTGTAAATCATTTTCCTCTAGCAAAGTTAAAACATACAGCCCCTCTGTTACAATTACTAATGGAATGAAACCTGCTCTTAAAAATACTCAAGAAGTAGAAAAACCTGATTTTAATTAAGTAAACTATATGTCCCAGAATCCTATATAGACTGAGATGAAGAAGAGGGCTAACAAAGCATGTAGATGTAGTAGTCGGGCAATTAGGCCTAACAGACTTTACAATGGTCAGGCAATTCAAACCAATGGCACGCACCTGAAGCCAATTGTCAAACCTGTGAGGCAAAAAAGGCTGCAGCAGGATAGGGGAGAAGGAAGGAGTAGGAGCAGGAGTCGGAAGGCTGGCAGCAGTACCAGAGGAGCACAATCCTGGACATTGTTGTTCTGAATAGAAGAACAAGCATTACCCAAGCCAAGAGGTGAACCCTTTCCGTTGCGAAAGCAGTCCTATCAAGGTCCATACGCCTGATCTGTGAGGTTGTTAAAGGTCCAGTATCCTCTGATACAAGTGTGAAATCATTATCTTAAGCTAGAAGAGTGGTACAGCTTCAGGATAGTTATTGGAACCAGGAAGGTGTGAACAAAGGTGGGGAACGGAGTTGCTTGTAAAAGAGTCATGCAGAAGAAGATACTCTTCAATGCTGAAGACTTCTGAAGTTGAGTGAAAGTCAGTCTTGGAGCAGAGGTAGGTTATACTTGTCGTAGTAAAACAGACAAAAGAAGCAATTAGGCAGCCCTTTTTTGGAGTATAGGAAACAAGCATGCCTTGCCTACCTGTAGAGGTCGAAGTGTCTTGTCCTCATATGCCTAATAATTCTGAAGTGTAAAATTGTAGAAGAAGAAGCAGAAGTACATGAACTGTGGTGGTGTTTAATCTGTCAGTGGATGTCACATTGAAGTTGGTCAAAGTATTAGGATACTGTGGAACAATGGATACTGTTCCCATGGTAACAGTAGTAGAAGGGTGGTGGTCACAAGAAAGCAACAACCCAAAGAAAAGTATTCTGGCAATTATTTAAAAAAGTACTGCAGAGGTCATCATCAATTTTAAAGTTGCAGAAGTAGCCGTTGTTACCTTAATCTTTGAACTGTGGTCATTAATCTTGAAAAGGATACTTCCAGGATTACCATTAGTGCTATTTTCTTGGCTGACATTTGAAGGGTGTGTTTTCAACTGCAAGCTGAAGAATTGTTACCACTGGAGGTTTGTTTGAACTTTTGTGTTGACTTGGATATCACAAGAACTGGGTTAAGACTTTTTCTTTCCTTTTGAACATTTTTGAAGAACTGATAAGAACGGTTTAAGACTTTCCTTTTCCTATGAACATTTGGAGAATTGACTTTGGAAAATACTGGGGAAGGAATTTACCCAGAAAAGGTGAAGATCATCCAAAATACTGGTTAAATATTGTTCATTATTTTATGTTGTTGAATGATTTTCTTGGAATGTTTTGTTGTTTAGTGTGAGGCCCAGCTTATTTATGTAAGGAGCTATTCCCTTAGCCTTCAGACCAGGCAGGGATTTCCCTGAAAGAGTAGGAGTAGCAAGGATTAATTTGCAATTTGTTTCTTTAATAAAATATTTAATCTTAAAAACAGAAGCAGTTGTCCGCCTCGCATTACTGACCCCTCACAATTGTCAGTTGATGAATCTGATTGTTCACAAGATTGTGGAGGAATAGACAATTTTGAGAAAGGGAGTAATATTGATGTGGAAGATGCAGGTGACATACATCAAACGCATCTGCTAACTAAAATGTTTTGGTTTTACATTATATTAGAGTGTTTGAAAACAGAGGTCTTATTTATGTATTTATTGTTTTGCTGTTTAGGCTCTTATACAGCAAGTACATTTGGTTTCAAAGTGCTCACAGGACGACAGGGGGGTACATGGGAATGAGACACATTTAAAATACATACAAATATTAAATACAGTGGAGGGGGGAAAAGGATGAGCCTACTATGCCTTGTTAGTATTCAGAACGTGCAAGTGCTGAAGGGAGGAGGCAGTGGCAGCAGGTGCTGGGGTGCCTGTGCTCAAGCTGTTGTCAGATATTTTTGGTAGGGAGCACAGTATATTTATTATTTTTCGGGAAAAGAATGAATAAAGGAAGAGTACATAGAAGCATTGCAAGTTTTTATGAATTCTTTGAAAGAATGTAGTAGTGGAATGGGAGAAGTAGAGAGCTTCTCACAGTAAAATTATATTTTTCAGGCATAATTTTGATCTAAAAACACAACACCACCCATAGAAGGTATTTGATCATAAAGGAAATTTAGAATGTGTTATTTTCATGTTTTTTCAAATAATCGCAGCTATTTAGTAATAGTCACATAATAATATTTAGTTTGTCAATTTATATATAATGTATATGTGTATGTTAGGTAGTCCTTAAAAGGACTGTTTTGGGGAACATTGATTGTAGCTTTTCAGCAAAATTGGATTACTGATTTAATGTTGTCAAGGAAGAGTGCATTTCCTCCATCAGTTAGATGTACTCCATCATGTCTAAAGATTAGACATGTAAAACTGGATGTTGTTGGATAGCCAGATATGTTTGTGATCTCTGATGAATGCAGAAAATACTTTATTCAAATGGATATGATATTTCTTAATTTTAGAAATAAATCTGGTAGTCAACTTCCATTTTTGCAGCTGAGTTATGTTTGAAAAAATGTAAGTGGTGCGAGGAAAAAGTTCCTTGAGTTTTTCCACATCTTGTTTCATAATGATATGGTATGGCATTTATAACGTGCCTGTACACAAGTTTTTCTAGGCACCACAAGACAAGGGAAGGAAGACCAAGGCAGACAAGATACACCATCTTACTAGGCTTTGTGTCTTTCAGATTGTGCAAGTCTGACAAGAGAAGTGCAGTGGGAAGGGAGAGGCGGACGTGCAAGGGAGAGGGTAGGGGGGAAAGTGCGATCATGGCAGCAGGCTAAGAGCACGTGCGGCTAGAGCACTGCAGCGCTGGGTAAGTACAAGGAGGCAGTGGGTTTGTAGGGGTCACAGTTACAGACCCTAAGTGCACGGTAGTGCAAGATGAACTGATCATGGAGGAGCCTGGTACTCAATGAGACTCTGAGGGTATCAAGCAACCAGTCGGCGTAGCAGACAGGTAAATTAGCAAAGATGCGCGAGAGAGAAGGCAGAGGAGAAATGAAAGGTCTTCAGCTGCTTCCAAAACCTAAAGTCTGAGAAGAGCAGGCAATCCATTCCAGAGGGAGGTGCTGCAAAGGAGAGAGATCTACCCCCACTCTCTGCGTCTGACCCTCAGAGAGTTGGAGGTAGATCAGCAAAAGGCTCTAGAAGGAAGGTATTTCGGCAGAGAGGGTTGGATGTGGTACATGTCCTGCTCCCAGAAAGCCTTGTGGACGATGCAGCGGGTCTTGAACCTGATCCTTGAACCACGGGGAGCCAGTGGAGTGATTTCAGGGCTGAAGAGATACAGTCACTGGGCTTGAGGCCAAGAATAAATCTTACAGTCCTGCTCTGGATTAGTTACATGGGGCGAAGAGTAGAATTAGGCAGATTGAGAGGGTAGCTGTTGCAGTAGCCCAGCCTGGAGAGAACCAGGATGCTGGAGACAGTGAGCTTCTGGGGGAAAGTGAGAAAAGGTAGAATACCTCTGAGGAAGTGAAGCTGGAAGTGGGCCTTCTTGGCATGGCCCGTGATGTAAGGAAAGAAGGAGTGCATGGGGTCAAACATGAGACCAAGGTATATTGCATCACAGGAAGGTGAGGGAAGAGGGCCAAGGAGGGCGGCCAGAGAGAGAGAGGGAAACCGGGAACGGGGGTCCCAATGAGAAGGATCTCTGTCTTCCTGGCATTAAGGCAGAGATCGTTGGAAGTGCACCAATTCTGAAATGTGGCTAGACAGTCAGGAATGAGTGAGGGAGGAGAGGAGCATGAGGGAAGCCTGAAAGAGAGCTGAGTGTCATCTGCATAATACTAAAAGTTACAAGAGAATGTGGAAATCAGGTAGGCCGAAGGGGCCTGATAGAAATTGAAGAGCCAGTGTGAGAGGATAGAGCCGTGGGGGACAGCACATGTGGAGAGAGAGGTGGTGGAGAGAAAGGACCCAAGTTGGACCTGGGAAGGTCAGTTCAGGAGGAAGGAGGTCAGCCACAGCAGAAGAGTAATCAGGCTGGTGTGATTGACCTTGTCAAAAGCAGAGGAAAGCTCAAGGAGGAGGAGGACATAGGGTGAGCTGGAGTCAAGATTAGAGAGCAGATCTTCACGGCTGTTCAGAAGAGCAGTTTCTGTGCCTCTTGCTGCTGTGAAGCCAGACCGATGATCATGGAGGCAGCCAACAAATTCAGTGTGGAGAGTTAGCTGGGAGATAGAGGCATAGGCATCCACTAATATGATCAGTTATTTTTATGATATGATAGGTAATTTATAATGCACTTAATACCCAGAGGTTTCTCAGCGCGGACCCAGGGATCGAACCTGTGGTGCTGCGTTGTGTTGCTTCCAAGGTGAGCACTTTGCCCCTGAGCTATCCTCCCGAGATTTACACTCGCTTCATGAGGTGAATGACCAAGAAGGAAGGTGGCAGTGCTGGGGTAGGCTTTGCCTGGGGGACAAGAAGTTTCAGGTGGGAGGAGAGCAGAAAGTGGTCAGTCCAAGAGAAAGGAGTGGGGAGACGGTTAGAGAAGAGGATGTCTGAGGAGATGAGTACATCCAAGGTGTGTCCAGCAGAGAGTGTCGGACCAGAGGGTAGAATGGAAAAGGAGAGAGTGTCGCAAAGGATGCAAAAGACCTTGAGGTGGGATTAGAGGCATCCAGGTATATGTTTAGGTCTCTGAGGAAGAGAAGTTGTGAGATAGAGGCAAGGATAGGTTGGCCCATTCTGAGAGGAAGAGGGCTGCCTGACCAGGTGGCCTGTAGATCGTGGCCACAGTCAGAGAGAGGCCTGCAGAGATGGAGAGCCTGTATACTAGTCATTTAAACAGGAGTAGGCCTGCATAGGAATGACAGAAGCAGGGACCCACTCTGGAAAGATCAGGGCCACTCCACCTCTGGGCCGGTTGGTTCTGGGCTTGGAGAGGATATTATAGCCCTCAGGAAGGAGAGTGTCAATACTCATGGCAGAGCTGGACATGAACCATGTCTCAGTGAGAGCGAGGACATCCAGGTCAATATCTTCAAGGAGGTGGCAGATTTCAGAGGAGTGTTTGACAGCAGAACAAGAGTTGAGGGTAGCGACATGGAGCAGGTTACCATATTTAAAAGATTTCCGGGGTGGGGGACAGGCATGAGGTACACCCAGTGGAAGTGGTAGATGGGCCCGAGAATGTTAATGTTAATGTTAAAGGTATTTGTACCACACACTGTGATCACCGGAAGTGGTCCCTAGGCACTCTGGTGGATCTGAACAAAGGGGAATGGGGGGTCAGTAGGGTGTAGTGGGAGTAGGCGAGTGAGAGCGAGATGAGAGCTGTGATGTTCTGTTAGCAGCTTCAGTTCGGATTTCACTGTGTGATGAGCTTGGGTGTGGTTATCGGATTGGTAAGAGTTCCCATGTGCTGTTGATTCCGGTTACGTGTTGTTTTTCTGTTGTTGCGATGTGGTGAAGTACATGCAGATTGCTGTGCGGAGAAGTGGTTGTATGGGTTTCTGTGTGAGAAGTTCTGGGGTAAGTTGGGGATTTCTAGTTGGGCTTAGTGTTTTTTTCTTTCTTGGGTCTTTCCTTACCTCGTAGTCCTTTTTCTTTGTTCCACATCTATGGTTATCCTGCTAGTTTGGTATTGTAATTTGTCCGTCTAGTTGGCAGGTATGGTGGAGTGGCAATTTTCCTCTGTGCTACTTTATCGGTTTCTGTACCTGGTTGAAGAAGGCGTGTTCCCCCAGCCTGGCGTTGGAGATAAATAGTTTACAGGATTCAGCTCCCTTCCTGCCCATATCCATGTTGGTGGTCATTACCTGCCTATGTTTCCTCTGTGGACGAGCGGTATGTGGACATGGCGTCTTCCCCCAGCTCTCCTTGCCCATTACCAAGTGGGATCCTAACCTACCTACGTTTCCTCTTTGGTATAGTGGTATGCAGTAATGGCATCCTCCCCCCACCCTCCGGTTAGGGAAGATAAGTTGGGAAGATAGGGAGGAAGGGTTCCCTCTTTGGGATTATTGTTTCCCACTGCGTATATGTTTCCTAGTTGTTTTGTTCTGGTTCTGTCACAATCCATGACCCTAACCCTCTCAGGTATCACAGCCCCCTGGCATCAGTGGGGCTACATCCCTTCATAGTGGCCCCAAGGGCCTTTAAACTCCATCATAAGAATACATGGAGTCAGTCCTGGCGCCTTTGACTCCTGGCTCATTATCAGGAATAGGGCAAGTACCAGCATTGGACCGTAATCCAACATGGAGGTCTGGTACACAGCTTAGTTCCTAGAACTGAGCTATGCAGACCAGTGTCTTGGGTGTGGTCGGGCCTTCAGGTGTGGCTGGCTATATAAGCCACACCCAAACTGGACTACACGCTTCGTGTTATTCTGCACTCTTGCAGTGCAACGCTCACCTTGTCCAGCTCCTGCTTATCTGCTTCTCTCCGTGGCCCGATCCTGAAGTCATCGATCTGAATTCCATCACCGACCTGGAAGAACATAAACAGCATTAACAAGCAAGTACACTTTCCTGAGTGGGCAGCGGATCCTGAATCCATCCTGCACTTTGTTTGCCTTACCAGTCTCCGGATTTCAATGCAACCTGCAAAGGTAAAGAAACAAGGACAGCCTTAACAACAGCTCTTACCTGGGCAAGCAGCGGATCCTGACATCACTCCACGCTACGCTCGCTCATTACACCGGAACATCCGGCAACCTGCAAGGGTGAGAAACAAGGACAGTATTAATAAAGCACTTACCTGGGCAAGCAGTTCCGCGCTTCGATCGCTCACCACTCCGGAACATCACTGCAACCTGCATGAAGAAGGGAACTGAATACAGGTTCGCAACTAATTCCAAAATAAACAGCACTGCCCACCGCGCATCAACAACTTAACGTAGTCTTCGCCATCCAGCACTGCAGCTCCAAAATCGCAACCATCCCTGCGGAAACAAAAAGACATTATTAGAGAAATAGCATAGGAGAGAAAAGCAACACAGAGAAGATGGATAAAACGAAGAGAGGAGAAAGAGACAGAGTGGAGACTGAAAGACACTATAACTCACCTGAACACAACAAGCATAGTCGGAGTCACAGCCGGTCTGGACCCGACACAAGGGCACAGTGAAGAAACTGGGTCCACCTACCGCGCGCCCCTGCACAGAGACGCAGGACGGGAAGTTCAACGCACAAAAACCTAAGGTGATAAATAACCCCAGGGGAGGGGATTGGATCAGAGGGAGGTGGGAGTCCACCCATCACAGGCCCAATATCGTAACCCTCTATTCCCCTGTTATAGGCGCTACCCACCGTCTGGCACATAACCAAGCTGAGAAGGGTCTGGGATAGTGCACAGCCTCCATCCAGTATCGTGTGGCACCCCTGTGGATACCAGGTGAGCGTCACAGAACGCGAAGCCTCAATTAAACATCCACCTGGGCATCATGGAAACGTCAGAGACTGACCAACTAGCCCAGTTACTGGGGGAATTACAGGCTGAGGTGCACACCGCCCGGCAAGAAACCAACGCCCTTAGGAGGGAGTTGATTGTCTCCAAGGACCTCACGGATGAGTTAGCCAGACAATTACTACAAACACAGGCTGGACAGGCTCTGTTGCCAGGAAGTATTCCGCCGGTTTCAGCCACATCCATCAATCCAGTGCAGGTGGTCCTCCCTGGGGCAGTTCCTCTGGCCCCACCGGAACGTTTTACTAGGGACACAAAAAGATATGCAGTGTTCATGAAACCAGTGCCGCTTCCACTTTCTTTGCAGACCCGGAGTCTTTTCTAACAATCAGTCGTGGGTTGCCTTCGTACTGTCATACCTGAGTGGCAGTGCCACGGATTGGTCCGTACCATTAGTGAGCCAGGATAACCAACTCTTGCAGGATTTCAGAGGGTTTCAACAGGAGATGGAGAAGCTGTTTGCCCGACAAACCCAGGGCCAAGCTCTGGATAACAGACTCCTGTCTCACCGCCAAGGCAGCCATGATTTGTTAACATATATCACCACTTTTAACAGACTAGTCGTTGAAACTGGGTGGCCTGAGGAGAAACAAACCATGTTATTCCTGTAACGCTCACCTGACTCCCAGGGAGGCGCTGGCCTGGTTCGCGCTGCTGTGACCTCTTCTAAGGTGATGCGCAGGGTTTGGAAGACGGACTGGACCGGGCACCCAAATCTGGCTTGTCTGGCTCGCAGAAGTATCCTTCTGTAGGCGAAAATAGGGGATTAACTGTCTGCGGGGTAATGCAATCAGCCTCCCACTTTCCCCTCTCACCCTCCTCGAAACCCTTCTGTGATTCCTCGTAGCGTCTCACCTTAGGGTCTGGAAGGACGAGCTCTCCATCCTGCTTCTGATGCAGGGGCGCGTTGGTATCCAGTTACTTCAGTGGATTTTCGGATTGGTGAGAACCAAACTTGCTTGGCTTCCAGGTAAGTTTTTGGATAAGAGGTTCCCCTTGTGTCCATGCATTAATGTACTAATGCTAGTGTCTTTTTCCCCATAGGGACCGGGGTACGGAATGCCGGGGAACAGGCACCGACCCGGGATGAGAGGTGAAATCCTTGTAGAAATCAGGTAAGTCTTTAATGAGCGTTTTTTGGTAATGTCTTTTCATTCGCTCATTAACGCTGATGTCTCTTTTCCCCTTAGGGGCCGGGGTCCAGAAATGCCAGAATGCGGCACGGACCCGAAATGAAGAGGGAATGAATCAACAGGTAAGTCTTAACATGGAGATTTAGCTTTCCTTATTCCCTTCTCTCTCTCACCTTTTGTTCTGATCTTTTTCTCCCTAGCCGCTGGGGCGTGACTGCGAATCCGGATGATCGCTGCTGAACATGGAGGCACCTTGTAAAGGTGAGTGAAATGCGGCGCTGCAGCGATCGACGCGATGAGCTTTTAAATAAAAGTCTTCCTTTTCAGGATTGTCGGCGAGATGTCTCCGGGATGCGGATTTAGCAGGTAAGGACTTTTCCTTCTTCTGTTCTCTTCTTCTCTTCCTTTGCAGATGATCCAGGATGCTGGCAGGCGTGGTAGAAGTCTGGATGCAGGAGCAGACACGGTGAGCGTCCAGCTGCTAGATGCAGAACAACGCGAAGCATGTGTGGCTGTTCGGGTGGGGTTTAAATAGCCTTGGAAGAGGTTCCAGGTATGTATTCTTCCTCCAATCAGGTATGTATCCTTCCCTGGCCACGCCCGGATGGTAAATTAGTCCCACAGGTAAAGTAGTTCCTTTCAGGCCTCAAGGAGGCCGGGATCCTGCAGCATGGTCTGCATCAGGTAAGTGCACCCAAGCACTTCCATAATGAGCCTGGCGCCTATGGCGCCAGGACTGATGTCTTTTATGAGCCTGGCACCATAGGCGCCAGGACACTGTCCAAAGGGCCCCTATATGGGGTTGCTGGGTCCTTCCTTGGGGACTGGATGTCCGCTTTCGGGGACGCAGGGCTTGAACCGGCTCCCCGGGAGCGGGCATCATGACAGCACTCCCCCCCAAGGCCCCTCCCAAGGTTGTTCCCTCCAGGGGTTTTGGTTTGTCTGGGAAGAGTCGGTGGAATTTCCTGACTAATCGAGGTGCATGCACATGGTCGCTGGGTTCCCACGACCTCTCCTGAGGTCCGTACCCCTTCCAATCAATTAGGTAGAACAGTTTTGACCTAAACATTTTTGAGTCTAAAATGTTCTTCACTTCGAATTCGGGCTCCCCATCTATTAGAATAGGTTCTGGAGGTTTGAGTAGTCGGGTTCCGGGTACCACTGGTTTCAGAAGTGACACATGAAAAACAGGGTGAATTTGCATACTAGCTGGTAAATCAAGTTTAACAGCCACTGGGTTAATTATTGCCGTAATAGAATAAGGTCCCAGATATTTTGGGTTAAAAGTTCGAGGCCCTTTGAGTGGTAAATGTCTGGTAGCTAACCACACTTGATCCCCAATCTGATACGGAGGTGCTTCACTCCGATGTAGATCAGCATTCTCCTTGTAGTTTCTCTTGGCTTGTTGTAAATGCGTAGTTGCCTCTTTGAAGGCTTGGGTAATTGTAGAATGCAGATGTTCTACTGCAGGCATTCCGAGGTTCTGAGGTGAGTCAAGGTTTGAGGTTCGAGGGTGATGCCCAAACAAAGTATAAAACGGACTGTGGCCAGTTCCAGAGTGTACCGAATTATTATATATATATATTACTATCCAAAGAATGTCTTTCCAGTTGCTTTCAGATTGCTGTAACATACACCGTAAGTATTGCTCAAGGGTCTGATTTGTCCTCTCGGTCTGACCATCGGTCTGAGGGTGGTGACTGGTCGATAATCTTACGTCGATCTGCGCCATTTGACAACATTTGCGCCAGAAGTGGGAAATGAATTGGCTTCCCCGGTCAGAGATTAGTATAGATGGGAATCCATGTCGCCGAACAATATTTTCGAGGAATTCTTTGGCTAGGACAGAAGCTGAAGGTAAACCTTTCAAAGGAATAAAGTGGGCCATTTTGGAAAACAAATCCACAATTACCAGAATAGTATTGTACCCCGAACAAGGAGGCAGGTCCGTAATAAAGTCCATTGATAGGGTGTGCCAGGGTGCTGGCGGTATGTCTAGAGGTTGAAGGAGACCGGCTGGTCTTTTCTTTTGACTTTTATTTTGGGCGCAAACACCACAGGACATCACAAAGGATTTAACATCTTTTCGCCAAGAGGGCCACCAAAATTGTCGTTTCACCTTTTCCTCTGTCTTGGCAATACCGGGGTGTCCCTCTATTAATGCATCATGATAACCGGAAATAACTAGTTCGTGTTATTCCTTATGTGGCAGGAATAAGCGTCCTTGGAAATAAGGTAAACCATTATCTATAGTAAAGTATGATCCCTTTTGTATCCAATCCTGTAAGGTTGTAGGGTCCAGGAGTTGTTTCACTCTGGCTTGAATGTCTTCAAGCGTCTGTAACGAAGTCATGCCTAGAATCCTCTGTTTGGGAATTATTGGTACTGGTTCTGAGTTTGTATCAGATTCTCCCATTCCAATTCGGGATAAGGCGTCTGCTTTGCCATTCTTGCAGCCAGGTCCATAGGTAATCACAAAATCAAATTCAGCGAAAAACAAAGCCCATCAGAGCTGCCGTGATGACTGAGCCTTGGCGGTTTTCAAATACGGTAAATTCCGGTGATCAGTGATCACTGTGATGGTATGTCGAGCGCCAAGCAGATAATGCCTCCAGGCTTTAAAAGCGGACTTAATGGCTAACAGTTCTTTGTCTGTGATTGCATAATTAACCTCGGGTGCCGAGAATTTTCTGGACCAAAATGCTACGGGATGCAGTTGGTTGGTTTCGGAATCTCTTTTGGGACAGGACAGCTCCCATGGCTAGGCTGGATGCGTCAGTCTCGACGACATAAGCTCCCATGGCTAGGCTGGATGCGTCAGTCTCGACGACATTAGGGAGATCTGGACGCGGGTGTTTCAATATAGGTGCGGAGGTAAACTTAGCTTTTAAATCCTGAAAGGCCTGCTCGGCTTCTTCAGACCATTCAAAACGTTTATTTTTCCTCAAGAGTGCAGTAATGGGTTGTACCACGCGTGAAAATTCCGGGATAAACCTGCGATAGAAATTGGCAAAGCCGAGCATGCTTTGAACCCCTTTTACAGAGCTAGGTGATGGCCATTTGAGGATGGCATCCACTTTTCTTGAGTCCATTCGGACTCCTTTGGGTGTCAGGATGAAACCTAGAAACTCGACTTCTGTGGTATGGAAAACACATTTCTCCAATTTAGCAAATAGTTTGTGTTGGCACAGTTTTTCAAGTACTGCCCTGACGTGTTTTCTGTGATCAGATTCCGAAGAGGAGTACACCAGAATGTCATCGATATATACGACAACACAAACATCGATGAGTTCCCGAAGGACATCATTCATGAAGTATTGGAAGGCAGCCGGCGCGTTACACAATCCGAAAGGCATCACCTGGTACTCGAATAATCCGTATTGAGTACGGAAGGCAGTTTTCCATTCGTCGCCTTCTTTAACTCGTACCAGATGATAAGCCCCACGGATATCTAACTTGGTGTATATGCAAGCGTCCTTCACCTGGTCAAGGAGTTCAGGGATCAGAGGCAGAGGATAACGGTTTTTAACCGTTATCTGGTTCAATGCGCGGTAATCGATACAAGTTCTAAGGTCGCCTTCTTTTTTGGGCACGAAGAACAAAGCCGAGGATGCCGGGGACTTTGACGGGCGAACAAAACCATTAGCTAGGTATTGATCCAAATATTGTCTCAAATGCAGATTCTCAGGTTCGGTAAGGGCATAAATCCTGCTACAAGGGGGTTGTGCACCGGGCACCAGATCGATTTGGCAATCGTACGATATGTGAGGAGGTAACGTGTTGGCCTGTTCCTTTTGGAAGACGTCCTGAAAGTCTTGGTATTCCAGAGGTAGTTGCATGGAGGCAGAGGTTACAGATGCTAGATTAATCTTCAGGTTTTCTGGGTAGCAGGTTTGTGTACAATCCGGGAAGGTTATTCTCTTAGCTCGCCAATCAATTCGAGTATTATGTGTCTCTAACCAAGGGATTCCAAGAATAACCTGAAACTGTGGAGCCTTGATTACATCAAACACAACACCCTCCCGATGGCCGTCGGGACCAATAAGAGTCACCTCAGTAGTGGAATGTGTTACCGGTCCAGAGGCAATTTCAGTTCCATCGACTGTGGTGAAGACATCTTTGCTGGTTTTAGGACGGAGAGGGAGGTTAATCCTAGAGACCAATTCACGATCCACATAGTTTCCAATTGCCCCACTATCGATGTATGCCTTTATTGCATGCAACCGCTTAGGCTGTTCTGGATCTACGAGAACCATTGGCACAATCAAATGCGAGGTCTGAGAGTTAGTTTTCAAGCTCGGCAAGCGGACCCCTACACTTGTCGGGCGGAGTCGTTTCCCGAAACAGAGTCTTCATGGTTTTTATCAGCGGCTCCTACCGCCTTTCGGGGCGGCTTTGCCGGGCAATCTCGTAGAAAGTGTCCAGAATTCCCACAATAAAGACATCATTTTAACTGCCGCCTCCTTTCACGTTCCTTTTGAGTTAAGGGTCCTTTAACCCCTCCAATTTGCATAGGCTCAGAGACATCAACTCCCTTGGGATTAGCATGGGTCTTGACCAACACCCGGGTCTCAAACATGGACCGATCTGCTTTTCTGTTTTGAAGTCTGTGATCCAATTGGACCACTAAGTCTATATACTCTGTGCATTCTTGGGGCGGATTTA
Organism: Ambystoma mexicanum; assembly: GCF_040938575.1. Lineage (NCBI taxonomy): Eukaryota > Metazoa > Chordata > Amphibia > Caudata > Ambystomatidae > Ambystoma > Ambystoma mexicanum. Next base: position 434,764,758 of record NC_090935.1, read on the forward strand.
CAACTTGGGCCAAGACATCTTTAAGTTCTCCGCATAGGCCTCGATAAAACAACGTGACTCTTTTATCCTCTGGCCATCACGTTTCCACAATTAGTCTATTAAAGGTTGCAATATAGGATAGGAGGTCCTGATTGCCCTGTTGCAGGGATAGAAGTTCGTCATCCAGAGCCTGCCCCTGAGAGTGTCGAGCAAATAACCTTTCCATGCTTGCTTGAAACCTTTGAAAATCACGGAGAATCGGGTCATCTTGAGTAACCAGTGGAACTGACCAATCGGCAGCGCAGCCGCTGAGATATGACAATACAAAGGCTACCTTGGTCTGATCATTAGGGAAGGCCCCAGGTCTGCATAGGAAGTGCAAACGACACTGATTCATGAATACGGCGAATCGTTTGGGGTCCCCAGCAAAGCGTTCGGGTGGGGCCAGCGGCATATTTCCAGGTAGATTAATCTGCACAGGGTTACAGGAAACCACAGGAGCGGGGTTCCCTCCGGAACCGGGTAGAGGAGTTTGCCCAGCTTGACCTTGCAAAAGCTGTCTGGCCAGGTCATCAGTTCTTTCCTTTGATATTATTAATTCCCTCCTGAGGGCATTAGTCTCTTGACGAGCGGCATGTACTTCGGCCCGTAATTCCCCAGTAATTGGGCCAACTGATCAGTCTCAGAACTTTCCATAGCGCCTGGGTGGGAATTTGTAGGAAGGCTTCGCGTTCTGTAACGCTCACCTGACTCCCACGGAGGCACTGGCCTGGTTCGCGCTGCTGTGACCTCTTCTAAGGTGATGCGCAGGGTTCGGAAGATGGACTGGACCGGGCCCCCAAATCTGGCTTGTCTGGCTCGCAGAAGTATCCTTCTGTAGGCGAAAATAGGGGATTAACTGTCTGCGGGGTAATGCAATCAGCCTCCCACTTTCCCCTCTCACCCTCCTCGAAACCCTTCTGTGATTCCTCGTAGCGTCTCACCTTAGGGTCTGGAAGGACGAGCTCTCCATCCTTCTTCTGATGCAGGGGCGCGTTGGTATCCAGTTACTTCAGTGGATTTTTGGATTGGTGAGAACCAAACTTGCTTGGCTTCCAGGTAAGTTTTTTGATAAGAGGTTCCCCTTGTGTCCATGCATTAATGTACTAATGCTAGTGTCTTTTTCCCCATAGGGGCCGGGGTACGGAATGCCGAGGAACAGGCACCGACCCGAGATGAGAGGTGAAATCTTTGTAGAAATCAGGTAAGTCTTTAATGAGCGTTTTTTGGTAATGTCTTTTCATTCGCTCATTAACGCTGATGTCTCTTTTCCCCTTAGGGGCCGGGGTCCGGAAATGCCAGGATGCGGCGCGGACCCGAAATGAAGAGGGAATGAATCAACAGGTAAGTCTTAACATGGAGATTTAGCTTTCCTTATTCCCTTTTCTCTCTCACCTTTTGTTCTGATCTTTTTCTCCCTAGGCACTGGGGCGTGACTGCGAATCCGGATGATCGCTGCTGAACATGGAGGCACCCTGTAAAGGTGAGTGAAATGCGGCGCTGCAGCAATCGACGCGATGAGCTTTTAAATAAAAGTCTTCCTTTTCAGGATTGTCGGCGAGATGTCTCCGGGATGCGGATTTAGCAGGTAAGGACTTTTCCTTCTTCTGTTCTCTTCTTCTCTTCCTTTGCAGGTGATCCAGGATGCTGGCAGGCGTGGCAGAAGTCAGGATGCAGGAGCAGACACGGTGAGCGTCCAGCTACTAGATGCAGAACAACACGAAGCACGTGTGGCTTTTCGGGTGGGGTTTAAATAGCCTTGGAAGAAGTTCCAGGTATGTATCCTTCCTCCAATCAGGTATGTATCCTTCCCCGGCCACGCCCGGATGGTAAATTAGTCCCACAGGTAAAGTAGTTCCTTTCAGGCCTCAAGGAGGCCGGGATCCTGCAGCATGGTCTGCATCAGGTAAGTGCACCCAAGCACTTCCATAATGATCCTGGCGCCTATGACACTGTACAAAGGGCCCCTATATGGGGTTGCTGGGTCCTTCCTTGGGGACTGGATTTCCGCTTTCGGGGATGCAGGGCTTGAACCGGCTCCCCGGGAGCGGGCATCATGACAATTCCATCGAGGTCTACGGGGGGGAACTGAAGGACGTTCTAGCCCAGGTGGTAAATCCGCCAAAAGACTGTGCAGAGTTCATAAACCTAGTTGTGCAGCTAGACCACAGGCTGCAAGATCAAAGAACAGACCAAGCCAGAATGGACAATCGTACTGTGTATATCAGCTCAAAGGAGAATATTCCGCGTTTATCAGAGAACTCTTTGGAACCCATGCATATCGGGGTGGGTGCAGAGTTCATTAACCAAGGCCGAAAGAGACAAAAGGAGACAACAGCAATTATGCCTGTACTGTGGGAAATCAGGTCACTTCCTCAGAGAATGTCCAGTGAAGCCTCCTAGGAGAACAAAGCTACAGAGAAAGAGGGAGAAGAACAAGAGTCAGAAAACTTCCAGGCCCGGTAAGCATAGAGGTCCGTTTGTCGAGCGAAAGGAAGGAGCCACAGACCTCGCACCTTGCCCTGAATATGATTTTGATCAGTCACCAACAATCATTTTTGATGCATGCTTTGGAGACATACATAGACAGCGGAGACATTGGTAACTATATAGACCAAGGCCTGGCAACAAGGATGGGGCTTCCCCTCTGTCAGAAAACGACAACTGAGAAGGTCACCACTGTCGACAGCACTGAGATAGCTTCTGGTCCTGTAACACAACGCACAGCGGAATGGACCCTTCTGTGCCAAGACGGACATCGGGAAGCCATTGCCTCCGACCTTATCAAGGCCGCTCACTTCTGGGTGATTCTAGGGATGTCGTGGTTGGTGGCTCAGAATCCTAACATCGACTGGCGTGCCAAAAAATGTTCTCCAACGAGTGTGCTACCGCGTGCTACCAAGTGGAAATGTCATTGTCAGATCCAAAGACACCTGTCCAAGGTAAGGAGGCGGTGGTACTAGGTGTAGGCCAAGATTTCCAAGACGTTTTCCAAAAAGAACAGGCCAATACCCTACCCCCTCATACGCCATATGACTGTCAGATCGACCTTGTACCTGGTGCATAAATCCCATGTAGTCGAATTTATGCACTCACCGAACCTGAAAATCTCCATTTGAAATCCTATCTGGACTAATATCAGGCAAACGGTTTTATCCGCCCATCCAAGTCCCCAGCAGCCTCACCCCTATTCTTCATACCCAAGAAGGAGGGGGGCTTGAGAATGTGCATCGACTACCGTGCACTTAATCAGGTAACAGTCAAAAACCTCTATACTCTACCCCTTACCCCTGAACTGCTAGACAAAGTCAAGGATGACCATATTTACACCAAATTGGACCTTAGGGTGGCATACCATCTCGTGCATGTAAAGAAAGGAGACGAATGGAAGACCGCCTTTTGTACCGAGTATGGGCTGTACGAATATCAGGTGATGCCCTTTGGGCTTTGCAACGCTCCGGTCGCATTCCAGTACTTCATGAACGATGTACTGCGGGAGTTGATCGACGTATTTGCCCTAGTTTACATCGACAACATCTTGGTGTACTCCTCTTCTAAACATGATTATGTCAAGCACGTTAGCTCCCTCCTTGCAAAACTCTGACAGCACCAGTTATATGCCAAACTTGAAAAATGCTTCTTCCATGTCACCAAAGTCGAGTTTCTTGGTTTTGTCCTCACTCCCAGAGGCGTCCGGATGGATATGCACAACGTAGATGCCATCCTTAACTGGGCATCACCATGATCAGATCAAGGGTCCAGAGAATGCTCGGCTTTGCAAACGTTTGTCGCCGATTTATCCTGGGTTTCTCCCAGATTGTACACCCGATCGCTTCCTTATTACGAAAAAAAAAAAAAAACATTTCCAATGGACAGAAGAGGCGGAAAAGGCCTTTCAGGAACTCAAGAAAAGATTTACCTCAGCCCCGGTGCTGTGACATCCCCGTTCAGATCTCCCGTATGTAGCGGAAACAGACGCCTCCAGCATGTCAATGGGTTCTGTTCTTTCCCAAAGAGATCCCGAAACCGGCCAGTCACATCCTGTGGGCTTTTGGTCGTGTACGTTTTCTACACCCAAACTTAACTATGCCATAACAGATAAGGAACTCCTTGCAATGAAAGCAGCCTTTAAGGCATGGTGACATTACCTCTTAGGCGCCAGACATACCATCACTGTAATCACTGATCATCACAACCTACATTACCTCAAGACGGCAAAGGCTCAATCATCAACTCTGACGGGCCTTATTCTTCGCAGAGTATGATTACGTAGTCACGTACCGACCTGGAGTCCAGAATAGAAAGGCCTACGGCCTATCCCGCATGGGTATTGATGAGAACGCATATTCAACACCAGACCCTGTAGCCATTATTCCGGGTGAAAGACTATTAGGGCTTACAACAATGTTATCTCTGGATGAACTCCAAAAAGAATTTCAGCTCCTAATGAACACCGAGGCGTTATAAGAATGGACCACTCAAAGTGAACATCACACAACAAAGGACCAAGTCCCATATTTCAGGGGGCGTTTATAGCTACCGAGTAAGGTGTTACAAGAACAAGTAATTTCTGGTTATCACGACTCCCTGATAGAAGGACAAGCAGGAATTGCCAAGACCCTAGCGAAGGTGAAAAGAAACTATTGGTGGCCGACTTGGCGAAAGGACATTACACAGTTTGTGCTGTCATGTGGCATTTGTACACAGAACAAATCCCAGAAACAAAGACCTGCGGTCCTTCTTCAACTCCTGGAAATTCCGCTTGCACCTTGGCATACACTCTCCCTCGATGTCATTACAGATCTACCTCCCTAGCAAGGATTCAACACTTGACCTTTTCTCTAAAATGGCCCATTTCATTCCGCTTAAGGGTCTACCAAATGCATCCAGTTTAGTGTCATGGTCACTAGGCAAGAGCCTAGTTCTCCACCATAAACAAGGTCCCAATGGACCCAATCTTGGCGCATATTGCGACAAGCTCATTTCAAAGTGTGCTCAGCACACAGAACATCAGGGGCACGTGCAGCAAGGACGGGCGGGGCCCGATTACCACTGAGAAGGCACGTGCAGAAGGCTGAAGGAGGAGCTAGGTGGGGCCACAAGGCAGAGCCTACAGGGAGTGGCTCAGGCCAGGCTATATAAGCCGGCCCCACCCAAACACTGGCACTTCGCGTTACTTTGCTATCAGCAACGTAACTCTCACCACAGACCAGAAACATATTACCAGATCCAGCACGTGTGCTCCCAGTCTCCAGAGCCCTTTGCCACCTACCTGACTCGACGCACGCACATCCAGCCACCTCGACCATTTTACCTGGAAAGCATCCTCACCGGAGGCCTTGTCATTCGCTTCATCTCTACAGTTTCTGCGCTCACCTTACCTGAGATCGCACCACCGACGGAAGCACAGCCATCTGCCTTCACTCAGCTGTCACAGCGTAAGCCTTACCTGTGATCGCCTCATCGCTGGAAGTCTTGCCATCAGCTCCCGACTCGGCCGCATTCATACCCACCTTCTCGGAGTCCTCGACAGGTACTTCCAACAACCTTACCTGTACCACATCCCATCGACTAGGACCTTCCTCGGGTGCTGTCTCCATGCGAATCTTCGTCTTCCACCACCATCAGGAGCCAGGTACCGGCCGCCATCCATCTCCAACCTGCCACATCTGCAAAGAGAGAAAAAGACATAAGGTGAGCAACTTACGAACTTGGTGCAATCTCAGAAATCACCAGTTTACCTACCAGTGGTGGAAATTCCCGGAGCTGCTTCCTTTTGCCATCACACACTCCTGGGTCATCTTCATTGCTACAAAGGGGAGAAAGTACAACATACCCTTACAAACAATAAGTATCATTACAAGGACACGGACAATACGAAAGTCATAAGAACACTTACCTTCAAGATGGTACGGTCGCAGCTGGTATGGACAACCGCAATCAGGACCAGTGACGTAACTAGTTCCATCCGCAGCACCCCTGCTGAAGGAAAGCAGGACAGAGAGCTCACCCTTAGATACTATCTGGTGAGGCTGCATGGGTAAACTTCTGCGCACCATATTCTGGCACGAAAGGGTGGAAGAGGACCACAAATCCACCACTCAGGCCTCATTGTCTCTCACCTTCTCGCCGGAAGAGGTTCTGCCTTCCAGGCCCACAAAGTGGCAGTTGTTGGGGAGAGAAGCGGTCTGAGGGAGTCAACTACAGGGAGGGCTCCAACCGTGCCCCAATGCCCCCACAGAGACCAGGTGAGCATAAAATCTGGCAAATATATTTTTAGAGAAAATCGTATGATTTCATGGTTTCCCCTCCATCCTGATCTCAGACCAAGGTAGTCAGTTTGTGTCTAACTTCCGGAAGAAAAGTGGTGCAATTGCCCAAATCGATATCCGTCTATCCACTAGTCACCATCCCCAAACTGATGGCCAAACGCAACGGATGAATCAGATACTAGAGGAATACTTAAGGTGCATGCTACATCAAGTGGAAGGAAGTTGGAAGGATGTGCTGTGGATAGCTGAATATGCCTACAACAACTCGCTACACACCAGCACGAGTTAGAGTCCATTTTATACCGTGCATGAAAGGCATTCACATACTTCCAAGTAGGATTCCTCCATGACCTTGGAGATGCCAGCGGTAAAGACCTTACATACAACCATCACTCAGGCCTTCAAAAAGGCAGCGGGACACTTGGTCCAAGCCAAAGAAAGAATGAAAAGATTCTCTGACCAACACTGAAGAAAAGTCCCAAGTCGGAGATGAAGTCTGGTTGGCATCTCGGCATGTGCCCATAAGAGGAACTCGAACATTTCGTCCCAGGTACCTAGGACCATATACCATCAAAGCTATCATAAACCCTGTGGCAGTAAAACTAGCTTTACCACCAAAAATGCAGATCCATCCCATATTCCACATATCACTCCTAAAACCTGTTCAGCCTGGAATTCGGGTCAAGGCACCACCTAATTCGGTACTGGTTAATAGAGAACCTGAATTTGAAGTCAGAGACATCCTAGATTCAAAACTCACCAGGTCCAAGTTATATTATTTAGTGGACAGGAAAGGACACGGCCCTCAGGACAGGACATGGGAGCCTAGCAAGCACATCGAGCGCCACATTTGGTAAGATGATTTCATCGGAACCATCCAACCAAACCAGGGCCAGAGAGAGAAAATACTGTGAGAGGGGTGTTAGGGGGGAGTGCTGTCACTATCCATGCCCCTAAGCCCCTCAGGTATAACAGCCCCTTGGCAGCAGTGGGGCTACAGCCCTCCATAGTCGCCCCAAGTGCCTTTGAACTCCATCATAAGAATACATGGAGTCAGTCCTGGCGTCTTTGGCTCCTGGCCCATTATCAGGAATAGGGCAAGTACCAGCTTTGGACCTTAATCCAACATGGAGGTCTGTTACACAGCTCATTTCCTAAAACTGAGCTATGCAGACCAGTGTTGTGGGTGTGGTAGGCCCTTCAAGTGTGGCTGGCTATATAAGCCATGCCCAAACTGGAATATACGATTTGAGTTATTCTGCTCACCGTGTCCAGCTCCTGCTTATCTGCTTCTCTCCACGGCCCGATCCTGAAGCCATCGATCCGAATTCCAACATCCACCTGGAAGAACAAGAACAGCATTAACAAGCAAGTACACTTACCTGAGTGAGCAGCGGATCCTGAATCCATCCTGCGCTTCAATTGCCTCGCCCATTTCTGGATTTCACCGCAACTTGAAAAGGTGAATAAACAAGGACAGCAATAACAACAGCTCTTACCTGGGTAAGCAGAGGATCCTGACATCACTCTGTGCTTTGCTCGCTCATCACCCCAGAACATCTGGCAACCTGTAAGGGTGAGAAACAGGGATAGCATTAATAAAGCACTTTGCAGGGGAAGCCGTTCCACGCTACGATCGCAGAAGAGCGTAACAGGTTCTGGGGCAAAGTGCCACATTTTGAGTAGCTTTCTAAATTGAAGATGATTCCTTGAGTTGTGTATGTTTTTTTGGTTGCTCATTAGAGGTTATCGGCACCAGGTGAGAGAAAGATGACCCTCTGAAATTTTGTTGTAGGGTTTTGGTTCTAGGCGGATGTCGTTGCTTGATCTGAGTGGTCTTGTTGTGCAGTAAACATTGATTTTCTCTTTTAGGAGCTCCGCTCCTTGGCCTTGGAGAGTGGGCAGAGGCAGCAGATGGAGGTGCATAGGGGACAGAGAGGAGGAGTGGGAGGTGGCAGTAGATGGAGGTGGCATAGGGGCCAGAGAATAGGAGGAGGGTTTCCATGTGATAATGTCCCCACAGAGACATTATCATAAGGAACATGCAGGGGACGTCCCCGCTACCCCATATAATGTTAATGTTAAAGGATATTTGTACGCACACTATCACCACCGGAGTGGTCCCCTGTTGCTCTGGCGGCTCTGAAAAAGGGAGAAGGGGGGGGGTGAGTTAGTGGGAATATGCTGGAAAAGTGCAAGAGAGCAGTGATGTGCTGTTGGCAGCCTCAGCCCGGTGGGTCCGTTGGCTGGGCTTGGGGTGTTTTACAGTTGGTAGTCGTCGTGTGCTGTTGTGCAAGTCTATGTGTGGTTTGTTTTGTTGTTGCAGTGTGGTGAAGTTTGTGCGGACTGCTGCGCTTAAGGTTTTTGGTTGTGTTTGGTTAGAGTTTGAGAGGTGTATGCAGAGGGATGAAATTGTTAGTGTATTGGTAAGTTGGTATTGCTGTGCTTGCAATTGTGTCTAGGTGTGATGCTTGCTATCATATGCTATTCCATATGAGTGTGGCACTTGCTAATCTTCAGTGTTCTGTCCAAATGCGAGGCAGGCCAGTGATCACCATTCTATTCAAGTGTGGCACATGCTAACATTCACAATTCTGTCTAGATGCGATGTCAGCTTAAGTTAAGAATTCCATCTAAGTGTGGCATATGCTAACATTCACAATTCTGTCTAAATGTGATGCCAGCTACGTTAAGAATTCCCTCTAAGTGTGGCACATGCTAACATTCACATTTCTATCTAGCTGCAACACCAGCTAACTTAAGAATTCCATCTAAGTGTGGCACATGCTAACATTCACAATTCTGTCTAGATGTGACGCCAGCTAAATTAAGAATTCCATCTAAGTGTGGCACATGTTAACATTCACATTTCTATCTTGCTGCGACGCCAGCTCAGTTAAGAATTCCTTCTAAGTGTGGCACATGCTAACATTCACATTTCTATATAGATGCAACGCCGGCTAAAGTTTAGAATTAATGTAAGTGTGGCATACGCTAACATTCACAATCCTATCTGGGTGTGACGTCAGCTAAAGTTAAGAATTCCATCTACGTGTGGCACATGCTAACATTCACATTTCTATCTAGATGCAACGTCAGCTAAAGTTAAGAATTCCATCTAAGTGTGGCACATGCTAACATTCACAATCCTATCTAGATGGACATCAGCCAATGCCAAGAATTCCATCTAAGTGTGGCACATGCCAACACTCACAATTCTGTCTAGATGTGACGCCAGCCAAGTTAACAATTCCATCTAAGTGTGGCAGATGCTAAAATTCACATTTCCGTCTAGCTGCGACGCCGGCCATAGTTAAGAATTCTATCTAAGTGTGGCACATGCTAACATTCACAATTCTGTCTAGATGTGACGCCAGCTAAGTTAGGAATTCCATCTAGGTGTGGCACATGCTAACATTCACATTTCTATCTAGATGCAACACTGGCTAAAGTTAAGAATTTCATCTAAGTGTGGCACATGCTAACATTGTTAAACCTGTCTAAAACGGTGACACAGGGTAATCTTGACTGTTTTCTATATGTGTGGCAATAGTTAACATTGGTTAGTACGCTAGTGTGTAGTGGAATGCAACATTTACAGTACAGCCAAGAATGAATTTAGGCTGATGGTCACAAGATATCTCTAGGTATGCAAGGTGCAATTCTATGACAGTTTATGCTATGGAAGGTGCTATAGAAGGTAAGGTAGAGTGGCGAGGGCTTTCTGGAGTAGAGTGATTGCTCTACACCCCACCCATGCCACACTCACAGTTTTGTTGGTGTCTGACATCCTTTGCCTTCCCTGCGGACACCTGCCGCCAATGTAGGAGCTGCCCTCAGCCGAAGGGGCTTCAATGGACAGAGGGCTGCCCTAGGAGGAACCATTAAGGCCAGGGAACTAGCCAACCAACTAGCCAAGGACTGGGAGGTGGGATTTAGCACGGGGAGGAAGCTGGGCGGCAAGCCAGCACACGGGGGCATGGGAGCACCAAAACAAGGCCCCAGATGTTACAGAGGGCAGGGGGCTTCAGGGGACTAACCTGCTCATCGGGGGATGCCGGATGTTAAACGGCATGATCCGGCACCCCCCAGTGAGCAGGTGAGCCCCTGCCCTCTGTAACATCTGGGGCCTTGTTTTGGTACTCCCATGCCCCTGTGTGCTGGCTCGCAGCCCTGGCTTCCTCCCCATGCTAAATCCCGCCTCCCAGCCCTCCCCCTCCCGTGATTGGATGCCTATATCAGGCACTTGTGTCCATGCTCGCTGCACCGGGGGATCATGCCGTTTAACATTTGGCATCCCCCGGTGAGCAGGTGAGTCCCCTGAAGCCCCCACATCTGGGGCCTTGTTTTGGTGCTCCCATGCCCCCGTGTGCTGGCTTGCAGCCCCGGCTTCCTCCCCGTGCTAAATCCCTCCTCCCAGCCCTCCCGTGATTGGCTGCCTGTATCAGGCACTTGTGTCCATGCTCGCTGCACCGGTGGATCATGCCTTTTAACATCCGGCGTCCCCCGGTGAGCAGGTGAGTCCCCGGAAGCCCCCACATTTCCTGGAAACTATATGTATGGTGACATTATATACGGGGATAAAATTACCAGATACCGGAGGAGGATGGTGCCAGAGAGGTGGCGTAGGAGAAAGGAGGTGGCAGAGGAGCCAAAAAGGCAGTTGAAGGAGTAGCAGGAGAATGGAGGAAGTTGTTAAGATGAGGGAGATGCCTAATCAGAAGGAGATTGGGGTAGGAGCCCTGGGCCATGACGTTACCATTTAGATGGACATTGATGAAGGCTTTGGAGGAATGGAAGGAGGCCAAGAGGACCTCCCACCGGGTGCCACCATCAATGGTAGAGGAGGAGAAAGGAGAGAGAACAGAGACCATATGAGGGGTCCATAGGTCTGGCATGGGAACGACAAAGAGGATGTTGGTGAGAGTCTGTCTGGGGGAAGCGCTGATGTAGATATCAGTGATAGGAATGTCTGGGTTGTAGACCAGGATATCCGCTTCAACTTCTTTCTTACAGACTTAGTGAGAGGGATAGGATAGGAGATAGAGCAGCAGTTAGAGAAGATAGGGAAAATCGAGAGCACCAGAGAGGGTGCCAGGTGTAAAGTTGAGGAAGTTAGAGAGAGAGAGAGAGGTAGGGAGAGGAGCAGAGCCCAGGCCAGTGCAGCGCAATGCAAGAAGCATAGAAAAAGGAGGGGTATGGGTCACACAGTAGAGAACACAAGAAGAAGAAGCAAAGTAGATGAACAACACAGTGCCAAAGGTAACCACCATGGAGTGCAAAACAAACAAGTGGGAGAGATCCTAGAGGAACAGCAGAGACACAGTAACCAACAGTGGCCACCATGGAGTGGGAACCTAGAAAGAGGTAGAGAGCCTAGTGGGAACAGCAACACAGTTACCAACGGATCCTAACAGTGGAATAGGGGCTTAGAAGCAGAAACATACCTAGAGAGCACAACAGTTAACAAACAGTGAAAAGTGGGGTGGGAACCTAAAGGGGAAAATGACCTAGAACACAGCAGTTATCCATGAGGGGGCACAACAGCCTCAGGACACAGCAGTGATTCACAAAACATAAAGTACAGCTAACCACAACAGAGGGAAAGCCTAAGGTTGTGCAGAGTCAGAGCACATTAAGCCAGGCGGTTAATAGAAGTATGGACAAGGCCGGGCAGTTTAGTCGAGAGCAGTAGGGGTAGCTCCCACTGCCCGCACCTTTCTTACCTTTCAGTCACTGCTGATCGACGACTGCGCAGCGTACTCAAACTCTGTGCTGCTACCCCTTCATCACCAAACACCTGCAGTTCACACCATTGCGGCCTTGTCCTGCACGGGCTTTGCCACAGAAGGTCTGATCCTCAGTTCTTAAAGGGTACGCTGCAAATCATTGCCTGAGCAATGAATGAGCATTACATCTGGCTGCTCTGTGCTTCTCAGACTTAACAATGCAGGTAAGATCTGGTACCATAGCATTCCTCACAATCCAAACCGTTTAACTCTAAAATCAGGTAAACCCAGGTTGATGTCAGTATGTAGTGTGGTAAGTCAGAAGAAGGATTCAGCTGCTATTTTATACCAGGCTTCTATTGAAATAATAAGACAAATACCTATTTTTCCTTATGCTAGAAAAGATTATGAACTACCTAACAGCACCCAAACTAGAGCACTCGATTTTCAGGGTACCTTTGTCCAAAATAAAAGCTCTGTCGACTGCTCAAAAAACAAACCCGCTTCTGACCCAACCACTAACCAAAAATGATTCAGAAAACAAAAAGGGGTTCTGGAGAATGACTCCCTTCTCCTGGCCTGGCTGGCTCATCCTTGGTGACTGACCTTCCAATAGTCTGTGGTAACAGTTTGATTAGCCCCTGCAGCTCCTCAAAAGGATTTATTTGGTATTTCTCAAGTTTTCAATGAGTATTGGCTCCCATTGTCCAAAACAGTTCTTTCCTTAACGTTCATATATTCCCTCTCTCCTTTTTTTGGATTTTGACCCAACAAACTGTTCCCCACTGTTAGGACAAGGGAAGTTAGTCTTGTAGTACTGTTGGCTTTTCTTATGGTCTCCACAGTGTCTGTGATGAGGTAGGTTACTCCCATACCACTCTTGACTTCTCTTATGATCTTCAAAACTACTGTGACCAGGGATTTCACTACTGTAACACTCTTGATTTTGTTTATGGTTTTCACAATTACTATGACGAGAGAGATCACTCCTGTAACAAATTGGTCTTTCTTATGATCATCACAATTAATGTGACGAGGGAGATCACTCCTGTAACACTCTTGAGTTTTCTTAAGGTTTTCATAATTCCCTGCCCACCCTCCCCCTTACCGTGGGTCTCCCGCTGCTTGCATTACCTCTGACTTTGCGAGTTTGCATCACCGGTACTTCCTGGGGCAAGAGCTGCCTTGTTTCTAGCAGGCACTCTCAGTGTTTCTCTTGCCAAATTCTTGTTTTATTCTGCAGCTCGTGGAGCCCTTGATTTAGTGGTTCCGGCACTGTTTGTGGACCACATGGTTTACCTCCTTGATGTCATGCCACAGTCAGGATTGTCCAAAGATTCAAGAGAGTCGACTGTTTTGCCGACCCCCGGATTGCTTCTCTGTCAATTCAACATTGTCCCCTGGACTGAGGACCAGCTTCCTTCCTTGGACATCTATTCCCCAGGTTTGAATTCCCCTGGTTGTGCAGGCTCAATGCCGTCTTCTCCCATTAGCAAGCCCTTCCTCTGTTTGTATCCTCTATTGCTGGGTTCTCCCCAGCAGAGGATCAGAATCCCTTGTGTTTCCAAAAGGTATTATTTATGCCTCCTTGAGGTCAACTCTTCCCAGTACTGGCTATCTTCACAGAAGGAGTAGTTGTTATTTCTCCTTCACTGTTCTTCTTCTCAGTACTATTGATATCCAACATATGGCTATACTTCATGTCTCGTTTACTCTTCCGCTTCTCAGTGATTTTAGGTCTTGGTTGAGTAAAAGAAGAGATCTTACAATTGAAACAGTAATTTCTTCTGGTTGAATTTCTTGTGGCAATAAAGGCCTCATGGTCTCATAGGAAAGAGGATTAGGGAGTGTCTTCATGTACTAGGAGTCCCTATCCACAAGAGCATAGTCTCTCCCTTTGAGGTCCCACTTACTGCCACCCCGAGGGTGAATTTTGCTTCGCGGGCTAACCTCACTAGCCTCACAGGGAAGGGCTCCCCTCTGGGGGGAAGTGACGAGATCCCTTGAATCACCACATTAACCAATACAACCAAGAATCACCAATTACCATGCAGTTTTAGCTTCACCCATGATTTCTGCACTCTGTGATTGCTTTCTTGAAAAAAAATGCTGATTCGTAATTCAAGTATTAGTTGCAGGGGGCATGGATGATGCCAGTATTTCTGTGTTGCTCATTGGTAGGTTTCATTGTTTACTTTCTTTATTTTAATTTAATTATTTACATTTATAAAGTGCACAAACAGACCTCGGGCATTGTGGCGCTGTTACAAGAATACTTTTTTAGTTACATTAGATACAGTGATAAGTGCTTAGTAGCTCAGAACATGACATGGGAAAGACTGCCTTAGAGTTGCAAAGACTACATCATCACATGAGGTTAGTTTGAAAGGTCCAAGTACATGTAGGGGGAAAGCCTACCATCATGTTGCAAAGGCGGCTACTTCGTCACATGTGGTTACAATTTGAAAGGTCCAAGTATATGTAAGGGAAAAGCCTGCCCTCATGTTGAAAAGGCAACTACATTGTCACATGTGGTTACAATTTGAATGGTCTAAGTACATGTAAGAGGAAAGCCTGCCCTCATGTTGCAAAGGCTGCTACATCATCAGATGTGGTTGCAATCTGAAAGGTCCAAGTACATGTAAGGGGAAAGCCTGCCCACATGTTTGAAAGGCGGCTACATCATCAGATGGGGTAACAATTTGAAAGGTCCAAGCACATGTAAGGGGAAGGCATACCCTCATGTTACAAGGGTGGCTACGCCATTACACGTGGTTACAATCTGAAAGGTCCAAGTACATGCAAGTAGAAAAGACTGCCCTTATGTTTCGAAGGCAGCTACATCATCACATGTGGCTACAATTCAAAAGGTCCAAGTACATGTAGGGGGACAGTCTGCCCCCATGTTGCAAAGGTGGCTACATCGTCACATGTGGTTACAATTTGAATGGTCCAAGTAAATATAAGGGGAAAGCCTGCCCTCATGTTGCAAAGGTGGCTACATCATCACATGTGGTTACAATTTGAAGAGTCAAGGTACATGTAAGGGGAAAGCATGCCCTCATGTTACTTGGGTGGCTACGTCATTAAAAGTGGTTACAATTTGAGAGGAGGGAGGATGACAAGGGCAGAAAGGGGCTGGGGGGCACAAACTTCATCACAAGCAACCAGGGGGGGGGTGGGAGCACACACATCATCATAGGCAACCGGGGAGTGGGAGCACACACATCATCACGGGTGACATGGGGGGTTGGGAGCACACACATCATCGCGAGCGACCAGGGGGGGTGCGAGCACACATATCACGAGTGAATATGTGGGGGTGGGAGCACACACATCATCACAGGCGACCAGGGGGTTGGGAGCACACACATCATCACAAGCGACCAGGGGTAGTGGGAGCACACACATCATCACTGGCTACCAGTGGGGGGGCTGGGAGCACACACATCATCACAGGACACCGGGGGGGGTTGATGGCAGACATTACCTGTCAGTTGTAAGGTGGTAGGCCATGGCCACATGGCAGAACACAGACAGGCACAGACAGGCCCTTAGATTGCAGCCCTTTGGGTGGCTGGCCGGCTTCCACCTGCCGGCTGTGCATATTGGTTAAGGCAGATACAGATAGCCAATCAGGCAGATGGAGAACCAGGAAGCCTCTAGCGAGGCATTGAAAATGTGGTGGCCATTTTTGAAATATTGCCACACTCTTTCAAATAATAGCAGACAAAATGGGAATGGTTGTTTTGGCAGTGATCACATTCCGAATATGCAGGTTGCTCAGCAGTAGGTAGGTGACCTTAACAACGAGGATAGCAGGGGGATCTCTTCACACGGAGTGTAGAAGCGGGATGGAGCATAAGCACTGTGTGTTCTCACCGGGAAGAGGTGGGGTCACCCGACAATCGCTTCTCGTGGGTGCAGGTAATGGTGGGAGAAGGCTTCAGCCCTCTCTCGATGATGCAGCGTGGACATGTCTTCTTGTGTGTGATAGGTTAAAGGGAAAATGTGTTGGCCATTTTGGTAGATTGGGAAGTTTATTCCTCTTTCATTGCTATACTGTGCTGATGGTGTATGCATGGCTAAAGTGAAAATCTGTGCATTTTTGGGGGAAGTTGAGTGTGGGATACATATTTCAGGGGCTGCCTTGATTGAGTTGGGTAAAAGGAACATAAATAAATATTAACTTTTTGTGTATTGAAGGTATGAAATGTGATTTCTGAAACACCTGGGACATTGAAGATGACATTATAAATGGCATTGCTGATGACATCACGGATGACCTCACATATGACATCAGTTCTGAGCAAGGTCCCTACAAGTGGGATTGGTTTAGAATGTTGCTAGTGTAAGGAAGGCATGGTATCAACAGTAAGACAGACACAAGTGACCACAGTTCAAGGGTGTTTACTGAACTTCAATAGGGTTTGGAAAACACCTATCTAATCCTAAATCTAAAGATGGGAGCAAGCTATGACCATCAAATAATAATAATGCAGTCCTAGTTGTGTCTTGTCAAAATAAACGGGCCTATACTAATAAACCTAATGCCAATCCTTACCTCTAAATACAAATAGTGTGGGAAACAATGTTATGCATTTTCAGCACTGGACAAGGCGGCACACTCGAGGGTGCATTTCAAAACAACAACATCATGGCCTTCTGTGCCAAAGTCTCTTTGCCATTCAAAGTCTCTTCTTTCAGAGGGCCTAATGCAACAAACAAACAACAAAGTTTCACATGTACACAGCTTTCTTAGGTGATTTACTATTCAGCTCGGATCCCCCTCTGCCGGGCTCAGATCCACTTTAACACAATGTTCTCAATCAGTCTCCCTCCCTCCTCCGGGCTCAGACCAGTTTATCCACTTTTACACAAACTTGCTTTAGCCAAATGCTTTAACCCAATGCTTTCAATTGATCTGCCTCTGTTGGGCTCGGACTAACTTATTTAGCCCAACATTTTCGATTGATCTCCCTCTGCTGGGCTCAGACCAACTTCATCTACTTTGCCGCAAACTTTCTTTACTGTATCAACATCGAACACTTTTGACTGTGCACATGATTTTGCTTGACCCATCGCAGGTTCACTTTGATTCACAATCCGTTGCCACGTTTATACAGAGTCTTATGCTCTACCTCATGAAATCCGACTTACCAACCTTTGGGAATCTATCCACCATGGTGCCCTCCTATTTGGCCAATAATACTACTACCAAACAATTCTAAGATATGAATGATTCTAAACCTCTAATGCCAAGTAATCCCTGCACTACCAAGGCTAGGAACACTCGCCTTAGAACTAGGCTAGCCAAAATATTTGAGCTTACTATTAGCTCACTTCCTATGACTATAGGAAAAAGGACTCTCAAAACTTTACCTAGCCCAATGCTGGCAAGCATGAACATAGCGCACAACTGTCTCCCTAGAACAAAAACCGCATAGCCCAGAACTGTAAACCTAAAACCCTACAAGCTCCCCAACTGACAACCATAACTGCTACAAGCCTTTCTATTAAAGGAGCTCTAATAAACTCCAGATACTTAGCAGCACACGCCATGGATATCACCGACCTGATCCAGAGTGGTGACCTAGACTTCCATGCCATCACCGAGACATGGTTACACACTGCAGCAGGTCCTATGCTTATGCTTGCAGTCCCTGATGGCTACATTATGTTGAGACAAGACAGACAAGGATCCAGAGTTGGAGGTCTCGCTATTATCTGCAAACGCAGCCTCTCCATGAGATTAGCCACTCTGATCGATATCCAATCATGTGAATTATTATCAGTTAAAGTACCACTGACCAATGCCCAAACCCTTAATATCCACCTGATATATCGCCCCTGGGCCCATCGGGGACATTTGAAGAGGATATCAACACTATTCTATCCAGTAATCTTAAAAGTTCAACGCAAGTACTTTTACTTGGAGACTTTAATCTGGGATTTAATGACCCTTCAGACCAGCCTGCCTTAGCAACAGCAAACATTCTATCAGAACTTGGATTCACCCAAAGAAGCAAAATATCCACCCATAACAAAGGTAGAATACTCGATTGGGTGGCAGATTACAACTGCCATGCCAACATCCTCTCCATCTCAGCACTAGCCTGGACTGACCACTACTTACTTTCATTCATGCCCTCGACCAACAGACCCCCACCTCCACCCGCCACCAGGGCTCCACCCACACTAACTAGAAACAAAATGAGTATCGCAGTGGATAGGCTTATCCCTGCCGTACTCCCCACCCTTAACTCGCTGCCTGAGAGTACTGACCCTGAGAGCTTGGTCGAGGAGTATAACAAAATTATGGCCTCCTCCCTGGACCAGATTGCCCCCCTCAAACTTAGACCAAGCAAGCCGAAAATCCATCTGAATAAATGGTTTACACCTTTCCTAAAAAAACTTAAGGCAACAAAAAAGAAACTGCAAGGCTGCTTGGAAAATACTACTGTCAGAAGCGAACTAACTCAGGCTTACCAAACTGTCATCCCTATACAAAAAGAAATATGCCTAGCTAAACGAATATTTTTCGACACTCGTATATCCCAAGCCAAGTCTAATATGAAGGAATTATTTACCATTCTTAAAGAAATAGAGGCTCCCATAGCAATACCAGACACATGTACCAAAAATAAAAAATGGTGCTCAGAAATCCAAAATGCTCTAGCCAATAAAATATCCACCTTAGAAAATAAAATATCTAATAAAAAAGCTTCCTTAAATGACCTACCCCCACCTAAAATAATTGGGAATACCAACAAAGTCCAATCTACCCGATTCAACCTCTCCAAAGTATCTATTCTTGAGGTGGAAAGAATTATTCTGTCCCTCAACCATCCAACTGTCAGGGTGGTCTCTGCCCTGCGCAGCTCATCAAGGATGCGTCCCGAGACCTATCACCGTTAATAACTAAGCTTATCAATGCATCCATTTCCACTGGTATCATCCCTACCAACCTTAAACAATCTTGGGTACTCCCACTCCTAGAAAAACGACTCTAGATCCATCTACACCTACTAACTATAGGCCAATTATTACAGTGCCCTTTCTCCTAAATGTTTTGGACAAGGTGGCCTATATGTAAATACAAAAGTATCTGGAATTACACCATTTATTAGGAGCCAGACAATCAGGCTTCCGTCCTCAACATGAAATGGAGAGAGCCCTCATCGATCTCAAGACTCAAGTCGATGAGCTTAGGGATAATGGTAAATCAGCTGTGCTCATCCTCCTAGACCTTTTAGCTGTGTTGAACTTGGTCGACCATACAATCCTTTGCAACCACAGCAGCACACTTCTCCAACAATGCTATCACATGAATCAGCAGCAGACCCCATACCCATCACCTGCAGTGTGCCTCTGGGATCCTGTGTCTCGTCTACACTGTACAACATCTTTACCAAGTCCCTTTTCGATGATCTGGATCATCTCGGTATCACCTACACCAACTATGCAGATGATACCCAGATCCTCCTCCCACTTTCAGTGGATTATGAAAAGGATTTGGCCTTGGTGAACAGAGTGTACATCATCATCCAGGCATGGATTGCCACACATGGTCTATGCCTGAATAATGATAAAAGAGAACTCATCATCCTGGGCACCCCCTCTAACCTAAAAAAACTAGGATCTGACTATTCCTCATTCATAATTGACGGCAATAGCATTAAGATAGAACACAAGGTAAAAACACTAGGTTTTTATCTCACTCAACTCTCTCCTTTGCCAAACAGGTTAATTCACTAGCATCATCTACGGCTTATACGTGTAAACTTATCCGAACCGGTAAGCCATTTCTCTCTAACAGTAGTGGCACCATGCTGGCCAGAGCCCTCATCCTGTTCTGCCTGGACTACTGCAATGCCCTCTACCTAGGCTCGACCAAATCCACCATCAGAAGAATCCAAACCCTACAAAATAATGTCCTTAGAGCGGCATTAGGCATCTCCAGAAAAGATCACATCTCTGAGAGCAGTCGTCAGAATAACTGGCTCCGAACAAATGACAAAATCCTTCTAAAAACCCTGTCACTCACCCACAAATCTCTTAACAAAGCTGCCTCCATCTACCTTGCTGAGAGATTCCACAAACAGACCTCCCTGAGACCATCCAGATCAGTAAACAGAAATCGCCTGTCCATCCCCAGATTCAAACTTTCCACAATTGGAGGCAACAGCTTCCCTGTGAAAGCGGCCAAATTATGGAACTCCCTGCCTCCTACATTGAGAATAGACCAATCTTACCAAAATTTTAGAACTAACATCATTGTGTGGCTGAAATCTAATGACCACTAAGTGTACAATCTTGAATCCTGTATAGCAACTAGCAATGACATTCTACTAACGGCAAACAATTGACATTTTATGTCTTGTATGTAATGCATCCCTCCTCGCGTTTCACGACTGGCTACATCCACGGTGGTAACAACAACTGTTTTACACATTGCCTGTAATATTTGTAAATATCTATGCCTACCCTGTATTATCTGTAAACATCTGTATATACCTTTTCTGTAAGCTGTCTGTAACACTTCTACATACCCTTCCTGTAACTAATGTTTGTACGTAAGGCATCTTATACCATACTCCTTGTAACTAAGCTTTGCATATCCTTGTAACTGCTGCGTCGATACCCCCGGGTCTGATGCACATTATAAATAATAAAACAATCAAACAAACCAACAGTTTTACTTTTGTCAACTCTCAGCTGGATACCTTACAGAGACCTTCGATTGAGCACACACCTGGTGCCAGACCACGCTGTCAAAGGTATTGTATCTTGGTTTCAAAGTTCAATCACTCATATGCAGTTCAACATTACTCGCGTTGTTTATCACACACATTTCAACCAACATTTTTTTCCAGCGCACACCATACAATGTTGCCTCTTGCAACCTTGGCTTCAACACAGACCGGTCTTTTATCTGTCTCCACAACTGACCGGTCTTGTTGATTTCACTGATGCAGCTCTGCTGTTGAAGCCAAGGACAGTACCACGACCTTGAGTGCCCCATGTACCTCCAACACACAATGCAGGATTCTTCAGCCTGTTTTCCTGGTCTTACACTTTCTATTCTCGAGGTTCATGAAAGTAACGGTTCCTTGTCGTAAAGGTCAAGGGAACTTCCATCCCTGCAATCTCCTTCTGGTTCGCCATCTTTCTCCTCTTGCTAAACTGCCAACTTGGAACTGCTGTTTCCTTGTGTGCTTGGCCTCACTCAGAGTGTGCTCTCGTGCTCCGCCTTTTATCCATGTGGGAAGCGTAATGGAATTCAGGTGTGTGTCATGGCCAGTAATTGCCTGACCTTGCCTGACCATTTTATTGGGACACGTCAGGTAAACGGCTCAAGTGTTAGTCTGTTTTCTCTCATAGTGGGCTGTTCGTGAGAAAGTGTTTGTGCTCTAAAAGTATGGAGGTGGGGGGTTGAGTTCCTAAATATCCTACCTGGTAGGATGGGGAAAAGGTGTTATAAGCTAGGGCATACCGCCTCTCACCATCCTTTGTTCCACTCCCCGAAGACCCTTCACCCAGGTGATCCTTGCGCACTGGTCCACCGCGAGCCCCAGGAACTGGATCCAAAAGCAATGGCTGTGTCCTGGTCACCTGGATGACAGAACCCTGGGGAATAGTGGGTGAGACATCTTTTGGTTTCTCACACTAGCAACATATGAAGGGTCACAACAGAATGCTTACTAAAAAGCAAATCCGTGGAGATCAAAGAACATATCTAGCAGATAAAAATAAGAACAAGCCATATAGTCATCTGCTACTAAAACAGTGTATCGAAAACATTCAAACACAACAGCTAGTTACCTCATTTGATGAAACGAAACAAGTCAGCACTAAAAAAATAAGCACCCTTTGAAAAAATAAAAGTAAAACAATGTACAAATAAAAATAAATCTAAAAATTAACCTAACACTATATCTACCAATGTTAACGTAGCCACAGAAAAACAGTCCAAGAAGTACATTTTACAAAACATGTTACAACGTACTGTTCTTAGCAATCTCATAAAAAATCTAAGAAGTCACGTTCAACACTTAAAAACTGCCAAAAAAACAAATCCTCGAAGCGCTGATTGACAGCGCATTTAAACTAACAAAAACATTCTTCATATTGATTTTAAACAGAATGAAACCACTATCTAAATTAATCAATAAACTTCAAAAACACTTCTAAACATGTGCAATGTCAATATAGATACCATTTTCAACTTCCGTGAAGGTGAATAGTTTAACACAAGCAGCACAGCACCATATTTCAATGAAGAGGCTTATAAACAAGAACAAATAAACCCCATTGCTATAGAACAATAATGATTGAGGCTAATCAGTGCTATCATATATCATTATGGCAAAAACCCTTATAGAAAAATCTTCGCCAACAAACTTTTAACTAAATTATCCATTTGTCCAAACAAGTCTTCCAGTGTACAAATGAACCTGCAGCTCAGTATGTAATGTTTACGACAATTCATCAATCACTATGTGAAACTAAAATACAAAATCTGAATTAAAACTTTAAAAAAAACATTAACTGGGGGCGTGGCTTGCGCGCAAAGCAAATGGCCGCCTGAAGGGAGAGCTCCGGCTCGGCCAGAAAATCCTTTGAATAAATATCCTTCCTGAACCGTTCTACACACGAAGAAGTTGAAGTTTCCAGTGGCGAGAGATCTCCTGCAGACACCCTCCAAAAATTGGACAAAATCGCAGCTGTTCGGCCGAGAAATCCTGAATCGAAAGAAGCACCGGCTGGGAAGAGGCGGCGTCGCCGGCCGACGGCTCCGCGGCAGAACCACTAGAGGCCGCAGGAGGGACAGGCCGCAGTGGGGGAGGGGCACGGCGGAGAGGGAAGAGAGGCGTGGAACCTCCTGGAAGAACCAACGACGGCCCGGTTTTGCTGATCGGTGCTCAAGGGAGGAGGGGGGCACGACTGGGGGCACGCCGTTGGAGTGCTGGTGAGCACAGCGGCACGAGACCCGGACCTTCTGCCTAGCGGCCTCTTCCGGAGTCGTGAGGAGCGCGGCCGATAATACCGCCGTTCCGGCGACGTAAGTGAGTACGGGCCCCCATCGCCTCCCTCATCCTCTACAGGCACATTACGTGGCCCAAAATACACGGAAGTAGCCACGCGTCGCAGAAAACAACTCGTAGTGCAACTGGCCTCCAAGGGAGGACATAACCCACTTTAGGGTCGCTCACCATCCTATATGGGCCGCACTGAAAGGAAGGGGGCAGGAGGCAAAAAGGTGGGCCCAATGGACTCCTTCGCTAATTCTCAAGCATGCGGGGTGTCTGGTGGGTCGCAGCACCCCCCGGACAGGCAGGAAGAGGACCCCTTGGAACGCCTGGCGACGATGGTCCAGAACGGGTTCATGGCCGTCAATGTCAAGCTGGATGACATAGTGGCAACGATTGGATCCTTGAAGGCCAGAGTAGAGAAGGAGAGTGCGCGAATAACGGATACAGAAAACAGAATCAGTGCAAGCGAAGATACGATATCCCAACATGGCCGAGATATAGCCCTACTCCAATCTGAACTGCGGAGAACCCAGAGTAAGTGCGACGATTTGGAATCCAGATCCCGCAGGAACAACATACGAATCGTCGGAGTAGCGGAGACCTTCGGCAAAGGGGACATGGAGCGGCAGGTGGAACACCTTTTGAAAACTATCCTTGGTTCTGACTCTCTCTCGGAACATTTTCTGGTCGAAAGGGCCCACCGCATCCTGGCGCCACCGCCGAAGCCCGGAGCACCACCGCGCACCATTATAGCACGCATCCTCAACTATCGAGACAGAGACGCAATCCTCCGGCTCTCCAGGGAGAAAGGCACGTTACACTTCGAGCATGACAGGATCCACATTTACCCTGACTTCTCCGCTGGAGTGCAGGCTCAACGCAGATCCTATGAGCCGGTAAAAAGACAACTCCGGATGCGGAATGTGCCCTATGCCCTGATTTTTCCCGCGAAGATCAGAATTCAACATGGAGGTAGGGCCCATTTCTTCGAAAACCCCAAAGAAGCCATGGCATACGTGGAGGCCTCTATCCCTCTCCCTCCCAGGGACAGAACACACGATAAAAACGCCGGAAACCAGCCAGGGGCAGAGGGACTGGAAGCGGCAGACTGAAAGGCCTGCACTGTCGTACTATGCCGCCGGGAAACATGTCTCAACACAAAGAATGGCCTGGACATAAACTTAAGGTAGGACCGGGCCGTGAGCCCCCGACAGGGTGGTCGGACAGCGACGGCAGCTACCCTCAGGAAAGTTCCAAGGTTATTTCAGGGGTATGCCCATCGGGGAAGTCCCGAATGTTATTGGGCAACATCGTCAAGTTGGGGTGGATGATGTGGGGAGGGATCCAACAGGGTGGGATAAAACCATTTATGTTGGGATATACGGGACTCATGTAAGGAGCTTGGGGAGTTGGGGGAGCTCAGTTGGGAGGGTGTTTCAAGTTAAAAGTGGTGGACACAACGCTACACAGGACATCCGTTCTGGGACGATCGGAATGAATATGATGAGTCTAACACACAGAGATGGCATGTAACGGAGTAAAAGATAAGAGATTGAAGTTGAGACTACTTACTTGGAACGTTAGGGGCCTGAACAATCTAGCTAAATCAAGAAAGTTGGGAGCCTATATTACTAGACACTGCCCACAAGTGATCATGCTGCAAGAAACTCATGCACTTCGCAAAGTTAACACGGCCTTCTTGAAGAACTGGGGTCATAACCGATACTATACGGAATACTCCACACAGGCGAGAGGGGTCCTAACCCTCATACATCCCTCGGTTGGGTTTCGATGTGGGAAAAGTAAAGTGGACATGTTGGGTCGTTTTGTCATAGTATGGGGGAGTATAGCGGGAAGGGAGGTGGTGCTGGTGAACACGTATGGGCCAAATCTGGACGATCCCGACTTCTATGTAACTGTGGCACTTGAAATAGGATGCACGGGTAATGAACACATTTTGTGGGGGGGAGACTTCAACACCATCCTTGACACCACGCTGGATCGCTCCAGCACAAAACGCCGGACACCCTCCAGAGCGGCAGAGATGCTGTCGCAGATCTTGTCACAAATGGCACTGGTTGACTCCTGGAGAACACTGCATCCATGTAGGAGACAATACACATTTTATTCGTCGGTACATGATTCAGAGTCCAGGATAGATTATTGGCTGGTTTCTCTAAGCCTCATACACCAGTTAGACAGCTGCGAAATACTTCCCCGTACTTTTTCAGACCACTCCCCTGTTATGATGACAATCACGCTAGAAAACATAACACCCCCCGCCAGAAGATGGAGGATGCCACCAAATATCCTCAGCGACCCAGAGGTAGTGGAGTCTTTACATATAGAGGTGGGGCATTTCCTCGACACCAACAGGGGTTCAGTGAATAGCTGCCACACTCTATGGGAGGCCTTTAAGGCTTGGGTGAGAGGTATACTGCTTTCTAAGTCCTCGGGTATGTTGAAGGCGGTTCGGATAGAGCTCGAGGAAGTGGAGAAACGCCTGACGAACCTGGAGGCTAGATACACTAAAAAACACGATAGAGAAACCCTTTCGGACATCAATCGTAATCTGCTAGAATTCAACAAACTGGCTAACAGAGAATTATTGTACATGTCAACCCCCAGCAGAGCACGCAGATATGGTGAGGGCAACAGAGCGGGACGCACTCTAGCCAACTTGTTGAAAGCTGAGAGGCAACACACACCGATTTCCAGCATACTGTTGGAGGACGGTTCAGTGGTCACCAGTGAGGAGGGGATAAATAGGGAATTCACCCGGTTCTACTCTAATCTATACTCTAATCATGACTCGAAAACGCCCGAGGAGGTGGAGGCATACCTCCGTGGCATCACCCTCCCGTCGCTACCCTCCGAATACAAGCTGGCAATGGACCAACCCTTGACCACTGAGGAAATCGCCGATGCGATAAAATCTTTGGCCAACGGGAAGGCGCCGGGCTCGGACGGGCTTGGTGCAGAATTCTACAAGGAGCTTAGTGAGGAACTAACCCCGGTGTTGCTGTCGGTGTGGGAGGAGGCTGTGGAGGTGGGTACTCTCCCGCCATCAATGAGAGAAGCCATAATCACAGTATTGCTGAAACCCAGGCGACCATCCAGTGAGATGTCCTCTTACCGCCCCCTTTCTTTACTTAATTGTGATGCAAAAATTTTTGCTAAAATCCTGGCCACTAGACTTCTCCCACACATGCCCACGTTGATACACCCTGATCAGTGCGGCTTCATCCCTACCAGATCGACGGCCCTCAACCTTAGGAGGCTGTTCGGTATAATGGCCCAGATAAAACCGGAGGCCCAGGCAGTGGCAGTCTCACTAGACGCTGAAAAGGCGTTTGACACGGTGTCATGGCTTTACCTGTTCAGGGTGCTAAATAAATTTGGTATAGGTCCCTACTTTCTAAGATGTGTTGGGCTGTTATACTCGGACCCGGGCGCCAGAGTGCTAACCAACCGCGTGCTGTCTGACTGGTTTAAGCTGGGCAGGGGCACGCGACAGGGATGTCCATTTTCCCCTATATTGTTCGCCCTCACGATGGAACCGGTTGCAGCAGCAATCAGGGAGCATCAGGGGCAGAGGGGCATAAAAATGGCAGGTCTGACTCAATCCATATCCTTATATGCAGACGACACACTGTTATATATTAGAGAACCAGATGTACATTTAGGCCCTGCGATAGAGACAATACATGAGTTTGCCGAGTACTCGGGCTACAGAACCAACAGGTCTAAATCCGAGATATTCCCCTTAACCCCCGCCACGAGATGCCCAACCAACACATATGGTTTGCAATGGTCCCCCGCCAAGCTGAGATATCTGGGAATAGTGGTGTCCACTGGAGCAGCCTCTCTTTATGCTGACAACCATGATCAGCTATTAGACAACATATCTGCTAAACTTAAGTTGTGGACACGGCTTCCCATTTCTCTCGTTGGTCGAGTGGCCATACTAAAAATGGTAATACTCCCGAAATTGCTATACATATTCACCAACATTCCGCTGTGGCCGGGGGCACAGTTTTTTGCAACCCTCCGATCACTGGCGGTGGAATTTGTCTGGGGAGGGAACACGGCCAGGATGAAATGGGAAAAGATGGTGGAACCTTATGA
The DNA here is from genome assembly GCF_040938575.1 of Ambystoma mexicanum. Classification (NCBI taxonomy): domain Eukaryota; kingdom Metazoa; phylum Chordata; class Amphibia; order Caudata; family Ambystomatidae; genus Ambystoma; species Ambystoma mexicanum. The sequence goes on from NC_090935.1 coordinate 434,791,941, forward strand.
CAAGGGGGGAATAGCTGCCCCGGATTTCGAATTATATTACCTTGTAGCACAGGCCCAATTTATCAAATACTGGTACGACGACCTGGACACCGCCCCACATGTTGTTATCGAAAAGCACGCCGCTCTCCCTACCGATATAAGGTCCATAATCTTTAATAAAAAACATAAGGATGACTGCCCATTCCACCCGGTTAGCGTTACAGTACACGCGTGGTCTAGACTCTTCGGCAGGCTTGGAATAGTAGCCCCTTACTGCCCGGAAGCACCCTTCTGGAACTTTCCCGGTATAGCACCGTCCTACGATCCGGGTATCCGCACAAACTGGGACCCAGATGGTGAGTTTAAACTCCGGGACATATACCCTAATGGCAAGTTCATAACTTTAGAGGAATTTAAAGTAGGGATGGGAAGAGATCCGCTGAAAATATTGCAATACCATCGCATGCGACTATCTTTTAAAGCTAGATGGCCTCTGTTCCCGGAGGAACCACCTACCCATCCATGCCTGGATGTGTTGACTGCCCAAGGGGGAGTTAGTGTCTCGGGGCTATATGCAGTTATGCAGGCAAACACACCCACAACAAACAGGATCAGACTGACATGGGAATCTGACCTGGGGATCACGATCCCGAACGAGAAATGGGAGAAATATTGTGCTCTGACAAAAGGAGTCTCCATCAACGCGGGTCTCCGCCAAATCCAATTTAAGGTGTTAAATAAGTTACATTATACCCCTCAGAAGGTAGCGAAATTTATACGAGATGGATCGAGCAGGTGCCTGAAATGTGGAGACGAACAGGCCGACTCATTCCACATGTATTGGAGGTGCCCACTCATATACAAGTTCTGGGGTGAAGTGGCATCCATCCTAGAAGATATTACACAGATTCCAGCGGACCTAGCTCCTCAGAAATATATATTTGGCGACATTGGTAAGATCTCAGTAGTGGCCCGGCGATTATTCAACGTTGCGTGCGCAGTGGCCAAAAAATGTATATTGCAACAATGGAAAAGCACGAACGCCCCGAGTGCAAACCACTTCCTTAAAGAGCTGGCCTATGTCAACGAATGTGAAGAACATTACATAATGTCCTTGCCAGGTACATGCAAACCCAAGGACATATGGGGCCCATTCAGGGTATACTTGTGTGAATTGGGGTCGGCTGGAAACAGCCCCGGGGGAACTGTTACTGTGCCAAGTGTGTAAAATCGTTCCACTGTAACCAAGTTCCGATATTGGAGAAACGGAATGTGAAATGCTATGGTATGTTATGTTGTGTAGTAAGTGTACCACCACGATTGTTAAATAAAGTTTAAAAAAAAAAAAAAACATTAACTCCTGGCCAGTAGGCAACCACACAGGACTGCAAGGACATTCATTAGCCTGCATTTCTGAAACTGCTTCCAAAAGCACCTTCCATCACATCAAAATGTCAGCAACACACCATTAAGCTGTGTGAAACATTGTCCATAAATTGTACTGTGCAAAAATCCCTACTCTAGAACTGCAAAAATTAAATATTATTGTCCTACATAGAACAGCCGAAAAACTCCTCGACAATAAGAACACATCCAAAGCAAATATTTTGGAACCAAAGTGAACTTACACAAATAAGTTACTTCATAAAACATTAGCGAAAACCTCACAAACAACAACCTCATTAAAAACACATAGACAAAGAAATAGCAAAGTATCAAAACACATCTGCTGAAATAGCAGAAAAATAATGTGTTTGTTGTCACAGAATGTTTCATAAAAAAGAGTATAAAAATAGAAGATATGCCTACAAAATACTAGACAATGAAAAATCCCAATGGTTCCAATTAGCTTTATATCTAACAGCAGAAAATAAATACAGTATAACTGACCCCTCAATCGTTTGCACACACTGCAATGCAAATCTTGACATCAACCAAATGCCATCACAGGTTATCACTAATAAATGTTCCCTCTTCCAAAAGCTCTCCAACAACTTAACTTGTGGGAGAGCATTATAATTTAAACACTACACTAATTTCAAGCTATAATACCCCTTCAACCCAAAACTGCCAAATTTCCTTCATCATAAGTACTCAAAGGCATTTGTGGCAAAGTAGTATATTTTCCATGAGATCTTCAAGAAAATGTAGAAACTCAAGGATTAGTATGGGCAACAAAACAATTGTTGATTGTTCTAGTTAATGGTGTGCTGGCAAAAGACAAAAAAATGTGGCAACAACTAGGTGAGTAAAACAAAGTTAGACAAGCCCTAGAATATCTTAAACAAAAACAATGAATATTACAGAGATACAAACATTTAAGGGAAACCACCCAAACAATTGAAGATTCACCACAACTGGCCAATTTGAACGTGTCGATCTTGTTCCTTCAGCCAACATTTTAGACCATTATACAATTCACCCACTACATTCCAAGGACACCATAGAAAATGCATTATAAACACATCAAATGCGTCAAGCCAAAGGATATCAAAGGAACTCAAAGGATCTCAAAGGCTCTCCAATGAGCATATGGGAGAAAAGTGTAGAAGCACATTCTTTTCCTCTACTCTTTCCTACAGGAAAAGGAGGAAGATGTGATAAAAGAGCCAGACAAATGAGTGCATCAGAATATTGTTCTTGACAAATGTGTCCTGAAGACCCAAGATTCAGACAAAATGTTGAATACATTTTCCACCTCTATGTTATGGAGTTGCACACACATTAAAAACAGGCTTGCAATTCTTAAAAATGTCAGCTACCCAACTCCTTCAAAAGATAAAAGACAAAGAGGAAGTTGTGCAGTCAAGTATAACAAATCTCTTGCCAAACATGTGTGGTACAAAAGAATACTGGTCCCGACATCACATCATTGGCCTGTGGATGATAAATCAAGCACATTCGATGCCCAATACCCAGTAGTGCTGTAACATGCTGAAACAATGCATTGAAGAAATGTGTGCCATTGTCTGATCTCAAAACCTTGCACACACCCCAGCGCGGGAACCCTTCCTGCACCAGAAACCTTGCAGCACACTTGGCATCTGGGTGCGCACATGGCCCTGCTTCCACCCACCATGAGAGGGACTGACCACCACAATAAGGATCCTCGATCCATTACAACGTTCCCCCATATCGACGTAGTCTATGTGTGACTCACGGAACGGCTCAATAGGGTGGGGCGATGTGCCCCGTAATGTCCATAGTGCCATCCCTGTGCTACAACTTTGACACGTGGTACAATGAACGACCATATCATTGATGCTCTGCTGAATATTTGGTGTGAACCAATCCTCCTGTATGTCTGCGGCTATGTGTTGTTTCGAACTATGAGATGAGTAGTGACATTTTTCCAATGCTCACACTAGCAATTCCTGAGGCATCACTGTCTTGCCAGATCTGTTGTGGACTGTATACATCCTCTCGGTAACCAGAACTGTCTCTCCCGTGCAGGCGCCCTTCCTTGAAGCTCAATAATCTGGGAGATGGGTAATGCGGTGCAAGGCATAGTGATGCTTGTCCGTCAGTGGGGCAGTCATAACGTACTCATTGGATGTCTCACTTGACTAGTACGCTGCCATTTTGGCCGCCGCATCAGCGGCTGCATTCCTCCTTGAGATTCTGTCTGTCCCGTCAATATGGCCAGAGCACTTGATGACCGCTACAGAAGATGGCTGTCATAAGGTTTCTATCAGCTCCTCTAATAGCAAAGCATGCTTTACTGGAGACCTATCTTCCCTCCCCAAATCCCTCCTCTTCCAACGAGAGGGATCAGCGTGTAACATTGTTTAAATATATGCTGAATCGGAATATATCGTAACATGATGCCCTTGCGATGCTCTTAGTCCTTCAATGAGTGCCACAAGTTCTGACGCTTCTGCGGAATAGTGTGTAGGCAACCTCTTCATAACCACTTTCTTGTACTCCCCTCCCTCAAGTCATAAAACTGCTGTCCCTGTCTGTCTCTGCATGTCCACCTGATCAATTGTGGATGACCCTTCAACGAAAAGTACCATACTCTCTGTTAATTCACAATCCCCCACTTTGGGAGTGTCAACCTCCTCCCCCTCGTATGTGACACAGTCGTGTAATGTCAATTCCTCTGCTGTGGGCATATCTGCTAAAAATGACGCAGGATTCACTGTTTTACACCTAACCACATCAATGTGAGGTTTCAAATTGTCATTTTATATGCTGACCACCTTTGCGTAGTCAGGGTGGACTTCGACTTCTCCAAAATAGCAAACAAGGAATGCTCCACATACAACATTACTGAACACCCCATCACAATTGTGTAACTTTTCTCTATAGCAAAGGCAGCAGCTCCTAATGCTTGTTCGCACGTGAACTGTCCTTGAATTACAGCATCCACTGTAATAGGCCAATGGCTTATGGCTTATGGCTTAGGGTCCATAGTGTTCTTCTGTGTCAATACTGCTGTTATAAGCTGACCATCAGAATGTGAGAACAAATAGAATACCTGTGTATAATCCGGGTGGTCTGTACGGGTGCAGAGCTGATCACTTCTTCTAAATCATCAAATTGTTCAATCATTTCTGCTGTTCACATTAACTTGTGGTCCTTTCTTTTCTGTGCTTCCCTTAGAGTTTGCAAAAGTGGCCTAGTGTACACTGCATAATCGAGGATCCAGGCCCTGCAGCAATTGCACAGACCCAGAAACTGCATCTCCTTAACTGAGGCGGGTCCGGGGGTGCCCTGTCAGGTGGTATCCACTTCCCATTCACTGATATAAACGGTCCCAAATAAATTACTTCCTGCTGGAAATATCGCAATTTGGCCTTGTCAACTTTACACCCTTTACAAGTTAGTAATTGTAGCATTGCAGCCGAGTCTCTTCGGCAATGCTATTCATTATCACTACACACTAGCAGATCGTCTAAGTACTGGATAATCATGCTGGGCATCTGAATATTCCCTAAATCAGTGAGCAGTATTCTGTTAAATATGCTCGGGCTCTCACAATACCCTTGAGGTAATCTAGTATGTTCCAACCTCATCTGACCCTGGGTAAATGCTGTAAAATACCTTGAATCTGGATTGAGTGGAATCGAGAAAAATGTATTTTTCAAATTGACCACAGTGAAATAGGTAGCCTCTTTGGGGATGCTGCATAAAATCATTGCAGGATTTGGAATCACTGGAAACTCGTTCTGTAGCACATAATTTGATGCGTGCAAATCTTGGACGATTCTCCAATTGTCCCGCCTTGATTTTTAATGGGGTATATTGCTGTATTCTATGTTGAGGTAGATGGCACGATAATCCCCTGATCCAGGAGAGCCTGTATGGTCTCCCTAATGCCTTCCTCTGCCTCTCTTGACAATGGATATTGCCTTGCCTGGGCCAGCACCGCGCATGGCTTTAGGGTTATACGCACATCTGTTACATCTTTCAACAACCCTACATCATGTGGATTCGTTGTCCACAACTGTGGGGGCACATGCCGTAAATCTTCTTCGAAAAACGGGGATGAAGTTACTACTGCCATTAAGGAACACTGCACTCTACGTTATTGTACCATTATGTCACAGTGAATGTGCATTTCTAGGATTATTTCCCCCTCTTTGTTGTTATCCTCAAACAATTCATCATCCTTCGCCACCTTTAGCTGTATTGTTGGGTCTACACAGAGCATTCTGCGCAACTCACATCCGTCCCTATCCAGCCCTAATAGGACAATCCTTCTGTCCGACACAACCAACCCCTGCAGCTCCATTGATAGAATTGTTCCTGCCACCACCTCGGGTGACAAAGCTAGAGGAAAAATGAAATCAGTGGGCACTCACCAGCACTGCTTAGCAGTCTGCGGCACTGCCTTCACAAGCATAAATCCACATGTCTGGGTCTACTGGAAGCCTGCAGGCCACCACCTCCCTTGACATTGTGTGGATAATCAGCATCGCCCTTATAGCACACATCCAAGGCGTAGAACATACTACTCCATGATCTGTAAAGGATATAGTCATGTTTAACTTACTGATCAGATCCCTACCCAGTAGATTGACAGGTATATATAGTAGGGGCACCCTTGCTATCTTTCCTTATTCCTTTACATCCAACTCCTCAGTGTATGGAACCTTGGAAATAGGCCCAGAGTACCGTTGTGCATCAAGATATTTTCCAGATAGTGGAAAGTTGCCTTCAATGATACACGATTTGGTTGCACCAGAATCCACCATAAATATAAATTGCTTGTTTGCTGTCTCCGACCCCACCAATGGTTCTTCTTCAGGTTGGATAGTCGTTGACAGGACCGGACACGCGAGTGTTCGCTGCGGGCTGTCCAAGTCAGGATACGTCCAATTCCAGGGAACAAAAAGAGTTACTTCCTACTACTGTTTCCCCCCCAAAGGGAGCTGTTGCCCGACCTGGTGCCCTTATTACCACCCTGCTGTTGCGAATGTTGTGCTTTTTGTGTCTGCCACTTGGAGCTGCTGATTAAATGTTTGGTATTGCCCCAAGGATAAACCTGGCTCTGGTATCCTTTGTCCTGTTGCTGGTACCCTAATCCTTGAGGTCCTTGGGGCCCTGGGCCCTGCTGCTGCATCCCATAACTATACCGTGAGAAATGCCCCCACCTCAAACAATTTGAACATTGGGACTGTCTGAACCCAAGTCCTCTGGGTCCAAATCTTCCACCTCTTTATCTTCGAAATCCCAGATACTTTTGCCCCCACCCCACTGACCTTTTCCTCTTTCTGCCAAGAGTGCCGCAATAGTGGCACTCACAACTTGCTGTGTACTCTCTGTTCCCTCCACCTGTACTGGTGTTGGCAACGGCACCTCAACTGCCACCTTTGCCAATTTTTTCTCTACTAACTTTGCTTCATCCCCTGGCACCTCTGCCCTGTTTCCTTTTCCCGCTCCTTAATCCTTTTATAATGATGCACTATTATGCTCTGTATTTTGGGCCACCCTCTCACCTCAATACCCACAATCTTATCCAATGCCTTCTACACTTTCTTTGGCAAACCCCTCTTAACAATGAAATCGAAAAATGGTATTCATTGGTCCCATGGGCCTTACGTCTACGCTCTCCATTTCTCCTGCATTTTAAGAATGAATCCAGCTGGGTCCTCATCATCTCCCATGGTATATTGCATCAAAGACTGTATATAGGGAGTATCTGGAAAGCCATACAGCCTTAACTCATACATCTCCAGCTTGATCGCCAATTACGGCAATCAATAAACACGGTGTCAAGGGATATAATCCCTTGGTCACTACCGGCGCCCCACCTTCCCCTTCTCTCTTCCTGCACTTCTCATTTCTCTGTCTCAGTGCTTCCTCTCCATTCTCTGCATCCTCTGTGTCTTTGAACATATGCCAAAGATCGAGGATCTCTTTTCTCTTTTGTAGCTGCTTCCCCTTGTACTTTGCTACTAAAAATGTGGACATGTGTTCCAAGATGCTCGTATTGTGAAAAGCCCTGCCCTGGCCATGGACAGGGCATCCCCTCTCCTCCTATCTCCGCCATCCACTGCTTATGACATTTCTCCACCCTGTCATGATACAGTGGCAGAGCCTTGTAAATGTAGTCTATTGGTGATCCTCCCACCATGTTAGTGACATTGATCGCTTACCAGCCCGCAAAGCCTCTCTAATGTGACGCGCATGCTGCCGCTTATTTGTAATAATAAACATAAAAGAATCAGCCCCCACCCTTCTCCCTCACCCTTTCAAGTTTAATCTCTTGCGCAGATGAGAGCAACAGTAAAGAACTCTGCTGCCAAGAAATTTCTGCCAAAAAGAGGTACAAGCAGAAACATTTAAGGCAAAAACATCATTATAATGACGCAATACATATAGTACACACCGGCCAGGCTGGTTGGAATGACCCTATACAGGTGCTGCCTTTATCCACATACAATGGCATTTCTTTGGTCCCAGTCCAGTCTGTCCATTTTCCATCATGTGGGCACTGTAGGGCTCATCTACTTCTCAAATCAAAGGTAAAAAAAAAAAATGTAACTATCCTCCTACTGTACAGCTTGTTTATCACTCATACCGTACACTTGGAAGGCTTCAAAACAGACACACAGGACGTTCCAGGGTATTCTAACCTTCCCCCACATATATCACTCACTCCCTCTGCGTCATCCAACTCCCAGGCCTCCACCCTCGTTTGAACTATAATGTAACCCTCCCAGCACCTTGCAATACAAATCACACGATTGTCACCACAACAATACATCCTGTCCATCCTCTTTGAGCGGTTCAGGACTTGTTACTTTGGGGTTGATGTTTAAAGGTCACCTAGTGGAATTAGGGGATCTTAGAGTTTAGTCAGTAATATGGGCTGTAACTCACGGACACTCGGGAATGGGCTGGGTCGTGCTTTGGCCAAAGTGACATATCATGCCCACCAGGCGCCTGTCTCTAATTGCGGCCTGGTAGGGCAAATTCCTTTTAGGTGAAATACACATCTTCTCAACACTTTAAAAAACAATGAACAAGCAATGTAGCGGTGGGGGTGAGAAGTGTCCCCATGTAAACTCAGGCATGACTGGAGATTTCTGTGGCCTTGTGAATTTGGGCATAGAGCATGCAATGCTGCCTTTACCATGTTCACTGTGCAAGCTTTCCCCTCAACCTAGAAATATTAATATCTATGCAAAATATTGATGCTACCCTCACCTTGGGACGCACCATATGTATATGCTATAATTGATAATGGTTTCCTGGGGTCCTATCGGATAGGAAAACAGCCCTTTTGCTGATCCCCCCTGCCCCCTGATTCATTACAGTGCCTCAAACAATGCCGTCTGAGGGAGGGGTGGTGCTGTCCCTTTCCCAACAATCGTACATTGATGTCATGGACAAGTTATAAACAAAGTCACCAAGTCGAAAAGCTGACCAGGACTTAAACCCAGGCTATGAGGCTGAACGATGCCGCTGCACGCTCCTGGGAAAACTTGCAAAGTCATTATTCAGAGCTCAGATGTACACTTTCCAGAGTCAAAAGACTGCACAAGTCTTAACCCAGGCTATGGGGCTATGCAATGCTGCCTCACACTCAGGGAAAGCATTCAAAGAGGTTATTCAGGACTCGCACATTACACCCTTCTTGTTTTCAAAGGAGGAAGATTACATGGGGGGAGTAATAGATTATGCACTCACCCTTAACCAGGCGCTTGTTGCTTGATGTTCTAGCAGGGATATCCCCACTCCCACCTGCCAAACTGAAAACTGCAACACACACGTCACACAACGCGGATGCTCCGCACTGTCTCTCAGATTTTAAGGTGAATAGGCACTCCTCCAAATGATAGACATAGAAGAGGCACTGCAAGGGCCAAGTTCCCAGCTTTAAACTCCAGGTTGCACAGAATCAGCATGATATCCTGCAAACTGCAACACACACACTGCGTGCCCCGTGCTGTCTCTCAGGTTGTAAGATGAATAGTCATGCCTCCAAATGATAGACACAGAAGAGGCAATGCTAGGGCCAAGTTCCCAGCTTCAAACTCCATTTTGCATAGAAGCAGTGTAACAACATACAAACTGCAACGCACACTAAGCACACCAATGTGTGGTTGTTTCTTTACAGAGAATCAACAACAGAATGCAGCCTTGTTACCATATTCACCTATATGTCCACGCCCAATATCAATTACTCTGGTCATATTACTGTGGCCATAATTACTATGCAGAAATTATTATAACCTTTACCAGTGTCCAGAATTTTACATTCCAGCCTTCTTACAATATTCACCTAAACATCCATGCCAACTATCAATTACTAGGAGTATATTACTGTAGCCATATCCACTGAGGACAAGCTATTCTAGCCATGGCCAGAATTCACATTTCCGGGAGGAATATCAATACTGTATACACTTCAATAATACCCTTCCTTCAACCTCGGTATCTTTCCATTTTTATAATCACTAACCACAAAGTATTGCATACATAGCCAGTGTCCATATTCTTGTGGTCATATTCTGCACTTATAGCCCCAAAAATCTGGAGACTAACCATGACCACAACAATACCCTTCAACCATTGTATAAAGACTGTATACGCTTGAATAATACCCTTCCACCATGTTAGAATTACTACATACTGTCAGGAAGGTTTTCCATTTTTGTGTAATTTCCCCTCCAGTTGTGAACCCCCCAACGTTCTGCTGTTGTATGACCATCCTAGCCTGACTTTTGCCAGTGGAGCCCAGCCTTCTGCTGTATTCCACTGGGAGTTTGCTCATTTTTTCATGGGGAAACTGACATTCCATTAAGACAGTCAGTACTGGGAGACTTTGTTTCCCTTAGTCGTTCACATTGTTTCTATTAGTAACATTTTATCAGTGCACAAAGTACCATACAGTACAGTGCGTTGGGGTCCTCTTTTAATTTTTAAGGCCCTATGCACGCTCAAAGGATTTTTTCGGTGAATGTACAAGTGTGCCTTGGACAGAGCTGGTGGGAGCTGTTAATTTTCATGTGTTTTGAACTATTTTTAAGGGTCCATACCATGTTTACCGCATTTAGTCCAGGACAGTGGTCAGTGCCTAAAATAGCCATGCCACGAGGTCCTTTGTTCTGTCCTTTGACCATCTTGTTTCTTTGCCTTCTCCAGGTCAAGCAGACCCAGGAAATTCCTTATTTGGTCATGCAGACCCCCCGCGCAAACCAAAGCCTTTGCAGGCTTCTGCATGCCCTGTGTGAGTGCCTCAGGATGTGGGCTAGAGCTGTCTAGTTCCAATACACATCTTGGGTGCCAGGATGTGTGTTGTGCTGGTATGACTGGTACCACCATGGTTCGTGATTGGTCCACACCTTGGATGGTTGTATGTGAGCAGATCTCTCATTGGTTTCTCTTCGCTTTGGCACGAAGAAGATTTTGGATAAGAGAAGGCATTTTACACCCATTCCACGTCCATATGATATAATATGATATGGCATTTGTAATGCGCCTATACACAAGTGTTTCAAGGTGCGACGAAGTAAGGAAGGGGAAATACAGGGAGGACAGGGGCAACAAGCTTACTAGGCCAAGTGACATTGGGATTGCGCAAGTGCAGGGGGTGGGGGAGGAGAAAAGTGGTGGCAGGTTCAAGGGTAAGTGTGATAGCTGTGCCCCCCTTGCTGCTGTGCCCCCCTGTGCCCTTAGACTCGCTGCAGCAGACCTGGCCTGATCCCTTCACCCAGAGCGGAGAAATTGCCAGTGTCCCACCACAGAATCATTCCTGGGACACAGCCGGTGAAATCTTCAGAACTGCGCAACTGCAGGATTTGAACCTGCGACCGAAGTGGACTTGACTGCCAAAGTTTTGTCTGGATTACGCTGAGGGTTGGTGAGTACTTGTAACCCTTACCAGTGGCCCTGGTGCATCCATCCATTTTTACGCATAAGTGTCCCCTGGGGCCACTCTTCTTTATCGAGGTAGTGTGTGCTACCAAGCTATTCCCAATTCTTGGATCCTGCTCTGCCCTCTTGGGGAGACCTTCCTCGAATAGTGGGAACTTATTCTTACCTGCCTCACCCACCTTCCTCAGTCTCTACAGCCCATGCAAGAGACCCCATTTGACTTAGCTGCACAATCTTGGATACAGAAAAAACCATTCATCACTAAAACCATACAATTGTCAAGGGGATAGCTGCCATGCTCAAGTCATTAAAGACGCGGCAAGAAACTTAGCATCATATATCACAAAACGTATCAACACTTCTTTCACCAACAACATCGTCGCAGGCAACCTAAAACACTCTTGGGTATAACCACTACTAAAAAAAAACATTGGCCCCCTCGATTCCTACAATCTATAGGCCCATCACCACTGTGCCCTTCCTCCTTAAAATTATCGACAGAATTGCATATCTGCAAATCCAGAAGTACTTGGAAACTAACCACCTCCTTGGCTCACGTCAATCAGGTTTCAGACAGAAGCAAGGCACGGAAATGGCCCTCATTGACCTGAAAACACAAATTGATGAATTTAAGGACCAAGGGAAGATGGCCATGCTTCTCCTCCTGGATTTCCATGGAGTTCTATGAAAGCACCCGGCTACGACGGCCCACTTTTCCACAGGTGCCATAGCATAGGATCAGTCCTTCCTTGACAAAAGAACAATGCAAGTTTTCTCTCCTTCTGCATCAGCTGACCCTATACAAATTACTTGCAATGTTTCACAGGGATCCTGTGTATCGCCAACTATGTATAATATATTCACCAAGCCTTGATTTGAGAAATTGGACAGACTGGGTGTCATCTACACTAACTACACAGATTACACTCAGATCCTCATTCCCCTTTCGGGCAATTTTGACAAAGATACTGGGCCTCATTCCGAGGCTGGAGGTAAGGGTTAACGGTCACCGTTAATGGCAACGGTGACCGTTAACACTTACCACCATATTCCGAGTTCCCTTTTGCGGGTTGGCATTTAACACCTGCTTTTAGCAGGCGTTAAAAATCCAACCCGCAAAGGGACCTCGGAGTAAATTACGGCACCGTAATTTACCGTGCCGTAATTTACTCCTTCCCCATTCCCATTGAGCCCTATGGGGGCAGGAATGGGGATGGGGAACCGGTATGGTGAATGGGGAATTACCGGTCCCTCCAACCTTGGAATGGACCGGTAATTACTCCATTCACCATGCCGGATTTCCATGGAGTAAATAGCTCCATGGTTGCTTACCATGGTGCTCTTTACTCCATGGATAGCGCCAGCCTCGGAATGAGGCCCACTGCCTTAGTGAATAAAGTATACCTCCTCATTCAGGCATGGATGGCATCCCATGGCCTCTGCCTGAACGACGAGAAAACCGAAATCCTGATTTTCGGGTCTCCCTTTAGCCTAAAAAAACAAAACCCTAACTATTCCGATTTCACCATTGATAGTAACACCATTAGAGTAGCGAAGGAAGTCAAAACCCTAGGGTTTTACCTTGACTCTACCCTTACGTTAAAGAAACAAGTGAACTCTATGGCCCCATCTACAGCCTACACCTGCAAACTCATCAGAGCCTGCAGGCCGTTTTTATCTAAAACTAGTTGCATCACCCTGGCCAACGCCCTAATAATGTCAAAATTGGATTATTGCAACGCACTATACCTAGGAGCCAATAAGTACATTTTGGATAAAATACAAATCTTACAAAATAATGCCATTAGAACTGCCCTGAACTTCCCGAACAGAGGACACATCTCCACCTTCAGAAAGCACCACCACTGGCTAAATATCAACGATAGAATCATACTTAAAACCATTTCCTTGACCAATAAATGCCTGAACAACACTGCCCCTCCCTACCTAACAGAGAGACTGGTTAGGAGAACCTCTACACGAACCACTAGAACTGCAAACACATTCTGCCTTGAGATACCTAGATTCGAGCGCACGAAAGGCATCAGTTTCCCAGAGAAATTAGCCCAATCTTGGAATGCCTTACCCTTAGCGCTCAGAATTGACCAATCCTATAGGAGCTTCAGGCACAAGGCATTACATTGGTTGTGGTCTAATGTAATTTGACCGATCCACTACCTATCAGAACTGTACACACAGCCAAGACGTTATGACCTGTATGTATTATTTGCACTTGTATAGAATTTACGCCATTGTATCAGACTATCTGTTTTTCTCCAGTATAATTTATGCCATCCTGTACCATGCCGTTGTGCAACTATACTCTTTGTATCAAGCCTTAAGTTATCTTATACTATGTTGCGGCCAGTTACCTACGGGTTCGGTTTGCCTTACAAATGCATAAACAAACAAACAAACAAACAAACAAACAATTGCGTGAGCCAGCACTGAAAGTACTTTTGAGCTCAAGGCTCCACTAATCTTAGGGACTGGACTGCCTCTTAGTTAGGGTTTGAATTGTGAAGGACTGCCCTAGAGATATTCACACTTTATAATCCCTTTCTTTACATGTTGTGGGACTGTACTAAGTAATATCCCTGTTGGCCATTGGTTGATATATATATGTTTGCTATATTAGTGTTGTGTAGCTTTTGTTATTACGGCTTAATTTTTACTTTATGTTTTACTTAAAAGGTCTTTAATAAATGCATCTATATTTTCAATATACACCTGACTAAAAGTAATTTATGGTATCTTTTACTGTATATGTTCATTGTGGGCTTTCGTTCACCCTCACCCCTCCTGAGACCTAGTCTTGACCGCCGCCAATGCTACCGTGATTGGTCTGGCTTGCCCAGAAGGTTACCCTGTTCCAAGAAACTAGACTGGCCTTCTGAACCTCTGCCCACCAGGACAGAGTTCAGAAATCCATCTTAACAAATTGGTGTACAGCGGTGGGATAGGATCAAAGGTGCCCAGTGTTGCGCACTGGTAAAGGTACACAGATTACACTTACCCAGGACACATAGTGACCTTAGTAGTAACATAACAGTAAAGGCTAACAACATATCTTAAAACATGGAAGCAATAACCAACATAACCTTGAATGCTTCCAAGTCAGAAACACTGAGGATGAAGTGTCCCGAGAGAGGCTTATCTGTTCAAGATACAAAAAGTGAAGTGATCCAAAGGATCATGGATTGGCAAGAGGTGCAATGTGATGCCATTACCTCAAATGAAAGTGCAGAAGGTGATGGGGCTGCTCTCACTGACAGCTCTAGCAGAGCTGTCACTGCACTCATCCATGGGGACCAAGAAGAAAGGGATGATGTGGACTCCCAAGTTTTATCTGTCAGCTCTGATGCTGTAGCCATGCTTGAATTCAAGAAGAAAGAACTGCTGTTTAAGCAAAAGGAGCTTGAGTTGAACATGGCAAAGTTGAGAGTTTAGCAGGCAGAAACCCTTTTGTGAGATGTGGTGATAAATGAAAATAGAGAACACGATTATTCCTGCGGTTTGTACTATATAATAACTATATCATAACGATATCACTGAGTAGATCTTGACCATGAGTGTAGATGTCCCCTGACGCAATAGTGGAAGCTTAGGGTTCTTTTCCTATGCGGGCAATGCTGCTCCTATCTCAAAAAGGTCTGCACTTACAAGTCAATGAATTTCAAGGCATCTGTAAGGGCTTGGGATCAATGCTACTTAAATAAAGTGTGTGACCATCAGCAGGACAAGGCCTTCCAAATAGGGTTGATTCCTAAATAACTATACTACCTAAAGTGTATCCTATAGATTATTGTGGCATCAGATATTCCCAACAAGGCAGTAGAGAACCGCTCTTGAGAGGTTAGAACTGTGTATGGCCAGACAATGTGTGGCTGTCCTTAAATAATTATAAAGATAGAGAAATAGGACTTGAATTTTCTGTATATAAGACCCAGAGTGTATACACTTTTTATACTGGACAAATCTGTGGGGCATTTACTTGAAGATGTAGTCTTGTCTATGGGTCCTATAAAAACGACTACAAAAAAAAGTACTCTTAATGCTCACCATGCCTGGAGTTGGTTGGCGCTGGGACTGACCTTATTGCCAGTGCCATGGCACTCCCACCACAAGCTTAAGTTAAGGTATCATAGGTTGATTCCACGCTCTACATAATGTCTGAACCAATCCCTGGGCTATGATAACGCCTACCTTCATCTTAATTCTATCTTCGACAAGTATACTATTGACAAAGGCCTGTGGTACAAAGGGCTTGATTTATAAAGTGTTTTTCAATGTGATACTCTCATTGAACAATGAATTTGTAAATCAGGACCTACGATTCCTAACACCAATAAAGAACACTCACTGCATAAGGACTATGTAGAGTTGAGGATGTCTCCAGCAGAAGGTCAAATCCACCTTGGAGAGATACCTATTGTTTAATTGTTTATAGGAACCTTAATTACTAAATTGCATTTCAACACGTTGCCATTAGTTGTTTTTTTTTTGTCAGCTGCCAATGAAGAGCTTGCACTTATGCAACGTGCAGGAAATGTTTGCCACATCTCTCATTAATATAAGCCCCATGAATGGTTTTTAGTTTAGCTTCGGAGAATATTTTCTTTTTCATATGTTATATTAAAATGTTTCACGAGGCTTGTCAATCTATGCTGGCACATGCTACTGTTTAGCATTTTCACAATTCAGGGTACAAGCTTTCTTCGTTATGCAAGAGTTAAATGTCAGTAGCACAACTGATGTATCAACTGACCTAAAATGGATCTTATCACTCTTGCTCAAACCACGGTCTGTATGTAATTGAGGAAGATTTTAGTTTATCATTTTTATGATACTTTTAAGGCAAATCTATTGCTGATATAAAGTATAATTGAATCGAATCTAGTCTAATACAATTAATATGATGATATCATCTAGAGTCTTGCAAGCCTGTACAGCGAGACCCTTGAGTTGACATTACATGATAATGATTACTGATATTATTTTAAATGAGTATTTATAGGCTTGTCGAAATGTATGCCAAGACATTTGCGGATTAAAATGATAATGATCTCTTGATTGTGTTTAAATACGTGCTAAACATTTTATTATGCCTTTTTTATATATTGTTGATTGTGTATGAAGTTTTATTGACTGCTTTGTCTGAAAATTTTTTTTTTTTTTTAAATATTTTTATTCAAAGTTTTTTTTTTTTAAAACCAAACATACATTTCAACTGTTGCAATATACAAAAAGCGTCATATGTCATTTCGTGTCCATTAGAACTCCCCAACTCACCCCCCCCTTCAACTAGAGCCAAATCTTCCATGTTAGTTGCTGCAGCATTATCGGGCAGAGCAGTGTCTAAAGGGACATTGCCCAAATCTTCTGTTTCGTCGTTACTCCGGCAGGAATTAGCTATGGAGGACACCAATTGCCGCCAGGCCAGCAGGGGCCCCACTTCCTCTCCGCCCCCCCTGGTGACCGCCTCAAACCAGACAACAGATTCGGCTTCCGCCCATTTCAAGAGGTCTGCCCACCACAGTTCCACCCTGGGTCGATGGGCCGCCTTCCAGCCCATTGCGATCCTGCGCTTGGCCAAAACATAGGCCAAGTCCTTCATTTTACTTATGTGTTTGGAGTGCCTGGGTCTGGGAAAGAGCCCTAACATGCATGACCAAGCCGATTCTACATCCAGCGCCACTCCCCCGCCAGCCAGCCTCGTTTTGACCTCGTTCCAGAACTTGAGCACTTCCGGGCAGGCCCAGAACATATGCAGCAACCCCGCGTCCACCTCCCCACACCTAGGGCATTGCTGCGTGGCTGGGCCCCCGAACCTTGCGATCTTCTCCGGGGTCAGGTAGGCCCTGTGGGTAACATACAGCTGAAGCTGTTGGAATCTAGAATTGCGTGACACCTTTTTATGGTATCTCTGTGCCCATTCCCATTGCCCATCCAGCATAGGTCCTCCCACCTCCTCCTCCCATTCCTGTCTTAGTCGAGGCAACTCCTTCCCCGCCCTCTCTCGTAAGAGTTCATATATTCTCGAGATTTCGTGCCCGCCCTCTGACACATCATACATGGTTTCTAGGGAGGTCTCAGGGTCCTTAGCAAGCTCTGTCTCGAGCCATCTTTCTCTAGTCTTATTAATAAGCCTGGCATAAGTAATATATTGGCCTTCATGCACCCCCGCCTCCTCCTGCAATCTCTGGAAGCCCAGCGCCTCATCACCCTGCCATATATCCCCGAGGGTGACCAGGCCTACCTGCTCCCAGTATCTTCGGATTGATTCGAATAGCTGAGGGTCGTCCCCGCACAGGGCCACCAGCGGGGCCTGCCGGGAGTATGGCTCTCGATCACCCATCGTCTTCCAAGTCCTTTGCCAGATCTCCCAGCCCAGTCTCAACAGCCGTCCCCTGCCCACCATTTGATCCCTGCGCAACCACACCACCTCCTGCAGGAAGTACGGGGCTGAATCTCCATGCAAAAGTCGCACCTCTGCCGAGTCTTCCACTGAAAGCCACCTAGCCACATACAACAGCTGCCCCGCAAGGTAGTAGAGCTCAAAATTTGGCAGGCCTATGCCACCTTTGTCGTACGGGTTCTGGAGCTTCCACAGGGCCACCCTATTCCTGGAGCTTCCCCATAGAAAACCCCTGCACATGCTATGTAGTTTAACAAATTGGCTTCTTGGTATCAGAAACGGGATGTTCACAAAAAAGTGCAAAAGTCTAGGCAGGACCACCATCTTGAGCAAGGCCGCTCTCCCCATCATGGTCAGGGGCAATTTGGCCCAAAAAACCATGCTGTTTTTAATCCCTTCCAGCGCTCTTTCCGTATTGTGTTTGTGTTCTGCCTCTATTTTATGGTAGATGTTTAATCCCAGGTACCTGAACGTTTCTGTCTGCCATGGAATCGGTAGGACAGGCAACCTCTGCGGCGGGACGTTCCTGTATCTGCCCAGAGGAAAGAGGCTGGACTTTCCGAGATTCACCGATATGCCAGAAAGGGTGGCATATCGCTCCATTACCTCTAACACATACTGCAGGTTTTCCTCTGGATAACGCAGGTAGAGCAACATGTCATCCGCATATAGTGATATCAGGTGCGTGCCGCTATTCGTACCTATGCCCATCTCCCCGTATTGGTGACGCAGACACACCGCCAACGGTTCTAATGCTAGTATGTATAGCATAGGCGACCAAGGGCACCCCTGTCTGGTCCCTCTACTAAGTTGCCAGGCGTCAGAGATTATGGCCCCAGTTCTAACTCTCGCCAGCGGGGCGCTATAGAGCAGCTGGACCCACCTGAGGTATCCCGGTCCCATTCCGAATCCCTTCAAGACCGCTTTCAGCCAGGGCCATCTCACCGAGTCAAAGGCCTTGACTGCGTCTAGTGACACTATGGTTAGCTCACCCGATTCCCTTTCAGTCTGATCAATAACATGGTGTAGCCTTCTGTGGTTATCTGTAATGTTTCTACCCGGGACGTAACCTGTCTGTCTGGGTGTATCAGCTTCCCAATCACCCTCTTCAACCTGTTGGCCAGCACCGCCGTGAGTATTTTGCTGTCCTGGTTGAGCATGGACAGTGGTCTGTAAGACCCGCACTCGTCGGCTGGCTTCCCTGGTTTCAGGAGTGGGATGATCACGGCCTCGCGGAGGGACGACGGGAGTTCGCCCTGCTCGTAGGCCTCATTAAAAGTAGCTAGCAGTGGTTGGATTAGCTCCTGCTTATATGTTTTGTAGAACTTGCCAGGCAATCCGTCTGTGCCAGGCGCCTTGCATGTGGGCAGATTCTGGATCACTACCTCCAGCTCGTCAGAGGTGATAGGTGCGTCTAACTCTGCACGCTCTAGGTCATCCAGGGTGGGCAACTCTATGTCCTCCAATGTATCCCGTATAACTTGTCCCATGTCCTCCCCAGTGTCCTCGTACAGGTGCCTATAGAACTTATGGAACCGCCTGTTTACCTCCACTTGGGTGTTACACATACAATCTCCATCGCCCTTGACCTCACTGATCACCGAGCGGGGAGTCTCACACTTATATAGCCAGGCCAGCAGTCTGCCTGGCTTGTCGCCACCTGCATGTATCCTCTCCGTGTATCTCCTGTGATTAAGTCTGCACAGCCTGTCCCAGAGTTCACTGCAGGTAGTCTGCAAGTCTTTTATCCTAGTTCTGTTGCCATGAGCGGTGTTTTCACACCGCGTAAGGTCTTCTAGCTCCCTTTCCGCTGCTTGGAGTTCCTTTTCTACACCCCCCTGGAGCCCTTTGGTCTTAGAAATGGCCACCCCGCGCACCACCACCTTAAACGCTTCCCACAGAGTGCCCATTGAGCGTACACTGCCCGTATTTATATCAAAGTATTCCTCAATGGAATCCCGTAGGCCTTCCCGGAACCCCTCATCTTGTAGCGCCTCGGTCCTAAGCCTCCATGTCGGAATCTGCGGTCTTGGGGGCTGGTGTTTCCATTCCACTATCAAGGGCGAGTGATCAGATAATACTCGAGCCCTATATTCCGCCCCCACTATGTCCCCCAATATCTCGGCCGTCGCAAATATGTAGTCGAGGATGGTATGCAAGTTATGTGGCGCTGCGTAGTGTGAGTATTGCCTATCCTCCGGGTGCATTCTCCTCCATACATCCACTAGGTTTAGGTCCCTCAATAATATTCCTAGCGCTCTGGCCGCCGGCGACATTTTTCCCGCCCTGTCCATTGATCTGTCCATCCTAGGATTCAGGGTGCAATTGAAGTCCCCCCCCCACACTACCGTACTCCCTGCCAGGGACCCCAGTGTACCATAAAGAGTCCTAAAGTAAGCTGCCGTATCGTTGTTGGGGGCATACACGTTTACAATGTGCACCTCCCTGTTCTCCAAGAGGCCCGTCACCACCACCATCCTGCCCTCAGAGTCTGCCGTGTGGCTAAGCACTCGGAACGGCACATGCAGCGCCACCCACGTGATGACCCCTCTAGCGTATGCAGAGTACGCAGCCCCCACCACCGTGCCCTTCCATTTCTTCTTAACCATCTCTTGCTTCTCGCTAGTGAGGTGTGTCTCCTGCAGCAGGGCTATATCTATGCGCATTCTCTTTAAATACAGCATTACTTTATTCCGTTTCAGGTAGCTGTTGAGGCCCCGTACGTTCCAGGTCACAACTTTGAGATTACCCGACGCCATCCGTTCTGGCCGTGCCCATCCCAACCCTACTCCCGATGCTCCCGTTACTGATTAGTTTTCCGGCTCTTTCCCAATAAGTTACAGACAGAATCCCCTTATCCCATCCTCCCCATCCACCCCACAGCACACAACTCCCACCCTCCCCCCTTCCTACCAACCCCCAACAGTTGCCCAGCTCCATCCTTGGATCTCAGGCCTACCCACTTCTGGACCTGTCCCGTATCTGAGGACCCGGACCCTGTAGGGCGTCACCGATCTAACGGTGACCTAACTAAACAAACTACTATTGGGGTCAGAGAGCGCTCCATAGGAGCTCTACCTTCTGTGTCAGGAGAGGCGCGCCCGACGGGACCCACCGGCAAATACCTTGGCTTCCGTCCCACCAACTCAACAACATCCTATATTCCAGTCCCAATGTCATAACTATGGCACTTAGGGTGCTCTCGTCACGTATTACTTATCCTCAGCCTCTTCCGTCTGGGCCTCCGGTTCTTGAGGTTGGCCCTGCGAGTCCAGCCAGTCCATCGCCTCAGTAGGAGTCTCGAAGAACAAGGATTTGTTCTTGTAAAATACCTTCAGCTTGGCGGGGTAAAGCAGCATGTAGCGGAGGCCTGCTTCCCTGAGCCTCCTCTTTACCGCTCCGAAGTTCATTCGATTCCGCTGCACCAGGAGCGTATAATCCGGGTACGCCGTTATATTCGCCGACCGCCTTTCAATCGTACCTCCTTTCCGAAAAAATTCAAGAATCCTTTCGCGGTCACGATAATTCAAAATCTTCGCGATCAGCGGCCGTGGGGGAACCCCCGGGGCCGGCCTCATGGTCAGGGCCCTGTGCGCCCTTTCTACCGCAAACCCCTGGGTCAGCACCCCGCCAGTTATCTCCTGCAAGAGCATTGTTTCGACGTATTCCGTGGGATTCGGGCCCTCAATCCCTTCTGGGACACCCACTATACGGATGTTGCTGCGTCTGGCGCGCCCTTCCGCCTGCTCTGCTCTATCCTCCAAGTTGCCAACTCGCTGAACCAGGGCATGCAGCTCCTTAGCATGTGAAGCGCACGCCTCCACATTCGGGATCAACTCCTTTTCCAGTGCCCCCGTGCGCTCTGCGATCGTACGCACATCTTGTCGCAGCAGGTTCACCTCTTCCTGGACCGCTCCGATCTTGAGGTCCAGGCCCACCTGCAGCTCCTTCATGGCCAGGCCCAGCTTCGTTTCCCAGGCCACCTTCAAATCAGCAATTGCTGCCAGCACCTCCTGGATTGTGCCCGGTGGGTCCCCCGCGACCGCTGGGGCGCTCGGGGGAGACTTGGCGTAGGCTTCCATCGTGGGCTGCTTGGCCCGGGGTCTCACCGCCTTGGCAGACATCTTGTCACGACAGTTGGGCGCGGTCTCACCGTGCTGTCCCTCACTGGAGTATGTCTTGTCCACAGCCCCCACAGTGTTCGCTCCCGCTCCGCTCTTCGAACACGCTACAGGCGACAAGCGAAAAGTTCGTTATTGGGATCTCAATAGTTTCAGGGCCAAGACCACCGCTCGCGTCGTCTTCTTTGTGCTGGCCGCCATTTTGTCTACATCTTCGGTCCTGGACCCGCTGCACTGCGGCGAGGATAACTCGAGCCCGAGGCACCCCCCACGCACCAAACTTTCAGCGAATGTCGCCACAACATTCATACACGGATGTGTGAGTTTGCAGCGCCGGCTGGTCACCGCGTGCGCCCCTTCTTCCCAGGATCGATGCAGGATCTGCGGAGCTCCGTGAAGACATGACCTCCTACGTGGCCATCCAAGCCACGCCCCCCTTTGTCTGAAAATTAATGTATTACTTGAACTGATATCTTCGTTTGGACATTTGCTTAGTTGATGTTATGAGGTTTAATGCAGTAATGTGAACTCACCTTGCTCACCTCCTAAAACGTAGCCTTGACTCTGTAGCCAGCAATGCTCCTAGGTGAGGCAGGTGCATTTTGCAGGAAACCCTGTAGTATATTAAAGCTCTGGGTCAGTGAGTCTCACCCCTGAAAACGTGCTTGAAAGAAACAGCCCTAACAAAGTAAGCCCAATGGAAACACTGTGCACGAATGCGGCAGCACACAGCTACCTCTTCCCCAGCTTGGCGTGCGTGCTTGAACAGTAGTGATGGGGATTGCAGTGAAAACTTGTTCTGCAGTTGCCAGGGCTGCCCTGAATCAACACACGTAGAAAACCTTACTGATGCAATACTGTTTCTCGAAGTACATGGAGCAGTGCAAAAATCCTGCAACGCTGCCCGTCTGTGTGTCCAGAAAATCAGTTTAACGAACATTAATATCTTCCCCTGTTCATTTGCTTAATGTAATATGTGCAAAATAGCACTTGTACTGTGATCGACCCTCCCAGGTTCAATTTGATTCCTTACTCTCCTCCATCTCTATCTCTACCTGTGGTGTTCTCCAGGGGTCTAATCTCTCTCCCTGGCTGTTCAACCAATACCTGCCACTTCTTGCTCACGGCATTGCTGTGCTCTGTCCCAACTTCCAGTGTTATGCATATGACACTCAGCTCATTTTCAGGCTACCTTCAGCCACCTCTTCTCCCTCTCTCATCTCTGACTGCCTGTCCGCCATCCAGGAGTGGTATGCTGCCAATGATCTGTGCTTTAATTGGAACACCCACTCCCTCCTTTCCTGTCACCCTCTGGCCAGCCTCCCTTGGTCTTCCTCCTGCTCCCACCTTTGTGGCTAAAAACCTCAGGGTCATCTTCGATTCCACTCTCTCCTTCTCTACTCACATCTCTGACGTCTCTAAGAAGTCCTCTGACGTCTCTAAGAAGTCACACTACCAGCTGTACCTCCTCAGAGGTATTCTTCCTTTCCTCTCCTTCCCCCAGAAGCTCACGGTCTCCAGAGCTCTGGTGCTCTCTAGGCTGGACTATTGCAACAGCCTCTTTCTAAATCTGCCTGCTTCTACTCTCCGCCCTTTGCAACTCATCCAGAACAGGACTGCAAGACTTGTCCTTCGCCTCAAGTACAGGGATCGTATCTCTCCAGGACTGAAATCTCTGCACTGGCTCCCAGTGGCTGCGAGGATCAAGTTCAAAACCCTCTGCATTGTCCACAAGGCCTTCTGCGACCAGGTGCCTCAATACCTTCAGCTTTCTCTTCCAAAATATCTTCCTTCTCAAGCAATTCACTCATCCGCCTCCAACTCCCTCAGGGTCAGTCGCTTCTTCAAGCAATGAGTTGGTTGTAGATCTCTTTCCTCGGCTGGGGCCTCCCTTTGGAACAGCCTCCCTGCATACCTGAAACTTGAGGAGAATCATCACCGGTTCCGGAAACACCTCAAAACCTTTCTCTTTGCTTCTGCTTTTTTTCCTCCTCTAACCTGCTGACTTCCTGGCTGAATCTGAAACTGCACTGGTTCCTGGCCACCCTCTGATTTCGGTCCCAGGTCCCCTCCCCCGCCAGTCGCACACCTGCACTGCCTTCCTGGCAACCCCTGCAATTAGGGACTGTTTTCTGTATCCCTGCAGTTCCACTACTAGCCACTTGACACCTGGTGTCGGCACTCACCCTTCCACTTCCCACCAGCTAGCCGTACTTTACTTATTTATTATTATTGCTTATCCCATGTACTGCACTTTCCCACTCCCGCTCCCCATGCACTTGCACAATCTGAATGACACCTGGCCTAGTAGGATCGTTGTCTGTCTTCCCTCTGTTCCCCCTCCCTTGCCTCATCGCGCCTTGAAACACTAACACTTGTGTTTAGGAGCGTTATAAATGCCATATCATATCATATCATACAGCGAACACGAGGGGTACATATGTACTCAGAGCGATAACCAAGCACCTTCACACCTGAACAGAGTTGGGCACCTATATGAACTTTTTTCTGTGACATGCCAATAGGAGAGAAACAACATTCTAGGCCTTAAGAGGACTTAGACATTGTGAATCCAGGAAACTTGCCATACAATGAATGTGTTTGTTATTTCAAGTGAAGGCAGGTGAATGCTGTATGTGACTGCATGGAAATTTGAAGTAGAATGTCTGTGTGTTTAGTTATACACATTTCTCCTGGTATGTACTCCCTACAGCAATTCCATCAGTAACCTCGTTCCTACACTTTGAAAACAAGTACCCTTTGTTACAAATACAATTCGTGTCCCTGCAGCAGCCACTTCGAGCGGATGATGTATATGTATATTTTCAAAGTTATTAAATGTTAATGATGTTTTCTCCATGTTTTGCTTGAATTTCCGCACAACATATTTTCAGTGACATTTTCTAGCAACAATAAATCATCTTCTGCTTAAACATTCCCCTTGAAAAGTATCTAAGATGAAAGGTGCACGCTTCTCTTGACAGAAACTGTGGACAATGCTCCGGTGTTTGGAGCTGACTTTGGAAGATGCTTGGCATTCTTAGATGAAGAGTGTGTATAATTAAAGGGAATTTGACTTAAAAAAATTAAAATCGTATATAATCAAAGAGAGAATCTTGAAATCTTACATCCTTGTTACAACCAATGTATATACGGTTTACCACCAAAGCCCAGGTTGCTGTCTGTTTCAAATCTGGAAGCTCTCAGTCTGTCAACATTGATCTCACACCCGAACCACATCACAGGAAACACCCTTGATGCACTTTTCTCGCACATCTGGCCAAGTTTCCCCACTCATGCCTCACCCACTCATCTGGGCTGATCACCATGCTATCCCTTTCTCACTTCATTAACTTCCCCCCACTTCCACCAATCAATCTCTCTACTACCCCAGCCACCTTCCCTCAATGGAATAAAATCATTGTCAATCCAGACATGACTAATTCCCTTCTTATTACTCTTCGAGATCTCTCTCACAAGGATGGACACCCCTCTATCGATCTCTTTAGGAAATGGCTCTGCAAACTATATCCCCACCCCTTACAACACAGGTTTGAATCGCACACTTTGAAACCTCTTTGGTATTGAACACATTATTAAAAAAAACAATTATAATGAAAATTATACCCTCTTCATTGCCAAACCTATTAACCGTGTGGTATGCAAGCAACTTGGCATTTTTACAGAAGTCAATAGCATTCTCGACCCAGGCCACTCAGGGTTCTGACCCCTTTGTGGAACAGAATCTTCTCTGTTCTCCATCTGGGATGACCTAAAAAGAACTGCCGACTCAGCATATTGTGCCCTACTCCTCCTAGATCTATCCACAGCCTTTGAAACCATCAACCACAAAATACTGAGGAACAGGCTCCTCACACTAGACATCAAAGACTCTACTCTTAATTGGATCACCTCCTTCATATCCAAATGCTCACAAATCCTTCTCCTTCCCCCTTTCACCTCCGCCCCCCAACCCAGTCACAAAAGGGGTGCCACAAGGAGCCTCCCTTTCACCACTAATTTTCCAGCTTTACCTAAAACCACTGTCAGCCCTCATCCGCTATCACAACCTTACCTGCTACAACTACACAGATGATACACAAATCATTTTTAAAATTCCCAAAATCCGCCCAACCTCGCCTCTTGTCTCTTAGAGATCGACCATTGGATGACTAAGAACCACCTAATCCTCAACCTGGGTAAATCAGAGATCATAATATGTGGCAACACTGCTCTGATTCCCTAAACCTTACTGTGGTAATTGTAGCCCAACCTGTCCCCTCCTTGAGGCCGTGGAGCCCCACCTGCCCCCTCCACCTCTGTCACAAATCTGGGATGCACCATCGAAACAGCCCACCTTCTCTCCAAGCACATCAACTCTGTATCCAAAACCTGCCACTTCCACCTATGCATCCTAGAACACATCTTCCCTTACCACTCTTACCCTGAAAGAGTCTCTGCAATACTGCCCATTATCATCTCCCGCTTGGACTACGCCAACTCCCTCTACATCATTGTCTCTGGATGCCAGCTCAGGAAACTTCAACGTATCCAAAACACAGCAGACAGAATGTTCCTTGTCCTCCCGACCAGAGAACACATCACCCCAGCACTCAGAATTTTGCACAGACTCCCAGTTAACCTAAGAGCAACCATCAAAACCATGTGCATCACAAACCAAGCCCTCCATAACACGGGACCCGAGTTCCTTTAGCACAAAATCATCCAGTTTCAGCCCCCTAGAAATCTCTGATTGGCTCTGCTCTCCTCCCGGCTGTTCTACCACATCATTCCCCAGAGTTGGCAGCTTGACTTTCTCTATCCTAGTGCTCACCATCTGGAACACTCTCCCTCTACACATCTGCCACACCAACAACTACCTCTCCTTCAAAAAAGCCCTCAAATCCTAGCTATTTACTGCTTTATCACGAAAACCCTCTAAAGGTTTTCAAATCCAGAGTATATGAACACTCTCCCCAGGCAGTGACGGCAGGGTTCGTGGTGTCACTGACCTCCAAATTCCTGGCAGTGCTGGCGGTGTTTGTGGTGATATACAAAAAGTGGTGTTCCTACTATAAATTGATGAGTTATCTGTTTTAGTTATTTCTTCATACAAATTTAATTTCAACAAATATTAGCATCTCATTCAGGAAATGTGAGATTGCTGGGTGTGCTATTCATTTTTAATTTGAGAAAAAGTCTCAATCTTCATGATGCATAATTTATGTATGATTGGTTCAAACATTTTTTTTTAAACAGCAATTTTATAAAGTGCTAAGTCAGTTTGCATAGTTAACTACATGTTGTATACATAGTTTCCATAGTGAAAAGACACAAACTAAACATTGCATAGCTAACACATGGCAAAATTAATTTTGCATGTGGTCCATGGTCTCACACACTATCACGCACCTATCATGGCCCTACCTTTCCTCAAGCATCACCAGCTGAATCACCAAACCTATATACGTAATGTCACATGGCTAACGAATGACTGTGCCAACCTTGTACAGAAAACAGTCAACTCGTAACAACAGTGGTAGAAGCAAAGTGATGTAATAGAATGTCCTCTGTGTAACACCATCATGAAGGGTGGGGGGGATCAAAAACCAGCTCGGCATCAAACTAGTAGGAATGGGCAAGGGTGGGCAGGTATTAAGCAAAAACGAACCATGGGATGGGCAGTCCTTGGTAAAGGTACCCACTTAAAATGATCAGTAAGCATTTGACATCGGGGTAGACTCACCAACCTAGAAGAATCTGGAAGCACAACCCATTTGCCCAAAGGGCAAATAGTCGCTACTGCTAACCATTTTTTATCACAGCTGTAAGAACTGACAGAAGATGCCAAGTCCCTGAGTGGGCACTCCAACAACAAAAAGTCTAAATGGCCGCAAGGAATGTATAATACACCACTCCACTGGCCGCAGGCACGACTATCCACACACCCCAGTATACAGCAAGGACTAAAACAAAACTTGCTTGTGCTGTTCACATAATTAGCTGCCTATTTACACCAGACTACGACTCTACACCTGCGACAGCATAATGCAGCGCATACCTATGATAAATACGGGCACGCTGGACACATAGTGAGTCTCTAGCAGTGACGCCACCCCTACTTCTCTCAGCACCTATCCACATGACTGACCACATGGGTTGCTTCTCTACCTGAGCCTGGCCAGCCCTGATATGCCTTTTTTGGCCAAATGCACACATGCATCCTAATCACACTCCATGACCTCCAACAATCTGGACTTCGGTCCTCCTCACTAACAGTGCATTGAGACTATACAAATGACAAGTACAATACAATAAGATGGCCATTATCTTTTAAATAGAATGGAAATGCATATTACTATTTTAGGTGCAATTTTGAGTAAGGGTCAACAATTTTACTTTTTTGATTCTGGTACTCAGAAAGCCAAGCCTAGTCTTGAATTCCAAACTTTTTCCAAGAGGTAGTAAATAATGTTAATAATATCTCATCAATCGGACAACATGTGATGGAAAGGGAGGAAATACATTTTGTTGTTGTTAAAACCCAATAATTTCTGCTTGACTGCAAGTCAATTTAACTTCACCAAGCATTCTAGCACTCTGTATAGTTTTTTTTACCCTGCTCCTGAAAATAAAAGTTAAGGTCTTTCTAACTAATTAAGCAATTAAACCCGAGCTGCTGGGCAGGATCAGGTGGTAATGTCCTGTGGCCCAAGTTGCAGGCCTCAGCATCGCTCTGCCCTTAACCATGGACCCCAGAGCTGCCACGCAATTCAGCCCACTGGTGAGTGTGTTATTGCTATTAGCATCTAGGTTTGCAATCCGGGATGCTTAATAGCAATCATTTTGTTTGAATGAATGGGACACACTCGTGTGGTGTCCCGTTCATTCAGACAATACTTAACTAAGATGTCCACCATGGAAATGGAAGGCATGGCTCCATGCCTAGCTCATTTCCCATTTCAATGGCAGCCCGAGACAAGGAACGGATGCGCGGTGGTGCCACTCTCAAAGAAAGAAGGTAAGTAGGGTATGAGTGAGGGGAGGCAGTATAGACCAGAGGGAAGGTAAGTATGGGTGGGGGGAGATGGCTGGGTGGGCCTGAGCAGACTCCAGGTTGCTCAGAACTCTGGCTTCTCCTCTGATGTATAGCCTGAATTTTGAGCATATTGATTGGTTTCGGCGCATGCTCCTGGTGCTAATATGCCATAAAGCAGAATACAATTAAAGGTGTGGCGTTAAGATGCCCACCCAGCAAATCTAATGTAAATGGGATATTGTCAATATCCCAAATTCATGTTACCCAATTGCTTTAGAAGAGTAAATGTTTTTGAAAAATGCATGCTTGTAACATATATATGGGGGATTTGGAGGAATATGTAGTGGAATCAGGGCTGAAGGGTGTTGGGTGGTAACAACTGTGGACATGGGAAGCCACACATACAGTCCAGGTAAAAAAGAAGAATGAAAAAAAAATCAGGGAACTGTAAATAGGGAAACCTCAGGTAGATGTTGGGTTTGTGCCATAGATCTATTGAAACTGGGCTTTAGTCTCAAATCCTATGACAACAATATAGCTGCACCCAAAGTAGTGCAGGCGTATCAGTCATAGTAACACATTTGTATTCCCAACGGTGCAAGTCAGTGTCTGTCCCTTGGTGTGAGTGAATAAGATGCATGCCATTGGGTGCGATCTGGTTGGAAGCTCAGGATGAGATCGAATTCCTGAGGCCAGCTTGTGCGAGAGTAATACTTGCCTAATTTTGATGGGAGGGTTAAGTAGAGACCACGAGAGGCAAGTGAAACACCAATGTTCTTGCTTTAAAGTGAGTGAAGGAAACACGTGCCATTAGGTGACAAATGGAAGGAGCTTTGAAACTGAAGACAGCCTGTGTGAGAGTGACTCTCACCTGATTTTAATGAGAGAGAGCAGCAGTGATTGACAGGGACAAAGCCGTCATTGTCTGGATCTTGAAGCTACTAAATGAGACTTACGCCATCGGCTGAAAACTGGGAGTAGGACAAAAGGAACTGGGAGCCTTGCAGCAAGCTTCTGGGATATTCATACTCAACTAATCTTTCCTGGAGGTCACACCAGAAAATCAAGGAGACACATTAACACCAGTCGGTGTCATTTTCTTGATTTGAGTGGTTAATATTTATGCTATTGGGTGGCTCATGAGAGGAGGAGTAGGAGGAGCTGGGAAATCCTGAGAGCAGCTTGCGGGAAGGGGGGAGGCCCACAGAAGGACAGCTGGGGGAGGTACACTGTTCCTGATCTTGTCACTCCTGAAGCAGCAGTTACAGTATGGACAGGGGTGGCCAGAGTTGAATGTGGTAAACAGAGTGTGTCATCTGTCTACCATTCATCAACCACTCACAAATTATTCAGGGAAACACTTGCCAGTATTTGAAAATGCCCAAGTATTGTACCACGACAATGAGCATCCACAGAGACGCAGTTTCTGTACATACCAGCATCTTAAGGACATAATGTGGATCTATGCAGACCTTATCTAATGGAGATCAGGGAAGAATGACAGTACTTGAACAGAGGGGTGAAACTGAAATTCCCATGTCTCTATCTCTTTCACCCCAATTCATTTGGTAAAAACAGTAATTACAAAGAGATGAATGATGATCTAGACAAAGATGAGGCTACATCAGATTCTTAGGCGGACAAGGTCAATGGCACCATCTCAAATGCACAAAATGCAGTATTAATGGAAGATGACCTTCACCTGTATGCAGCCATGTTGCAAAATGGACCTCACATCGCAGATCGGAAAGCATGTCATACCATTGTGTGGCACCCAGAACTTCACCAGCATCACCATTTTCAACAACATCACACCCACATGAATCCAGCCTTTGTGCTGCTAGCTCATTCTAAATGCCCAAAGTGTGGTTAAACTTCACAGAGAATAAACATTGACTGAATTCTCGAGAGAAGGCAGAGACACACTTGGGTACCACATCTCTGTAAGTCCCATATCCAGTAGCAGCATTTTGCCCACATATGGGAAATAGTCAAAAGATCAGAGGTGCATTGTGAGGAATTGCCATCTGGCAAGGGTGAAAAGCACTGACTTTTTAAAATGTTATTAACAAATAGAATGATAAGAGTGATTTTGTCTCAAAAAGGGGTAACCTGCCAACCAGATTTTCCCCTTTCCCGTCCATTCAAATGCCAAAAGCATAGTGCACTAATTCGTGCCTCATCAGTTGCCTGATCTGTGGCACCTGCTCTACTCATGGCACAAAGAGGTGTGAAGGCCATGAGGTGCCCACTTACCAGCCACAGAGGCATCCAAGTCCCTGCAGCATAATGGCAGCATTTAAGATATGCCCCACTGTACCCAAAACTATGATGATCATGAGATACCGATGCTGGTGGCAGGATAAACTCTAATTAAAAACTATGCCTATGTTTAGAAATCGTGTATATTGCTATATACGATCACAACTGCCAAATTCCAATTGATATTGCACATCTGTCAGTACCTGTGCACCAGCTCCACTGTGGAAGGTTTTGTGTATTCTGGTCAGTCGTGTGCAGCCTTCCAAATGTCAGGACGAGAACCTGGAAGGCCGGGCCTCCTCTTTGATCACCTTGTGAGGGCCAGTAAAACCCCCCAACAGAGTCAACTGCAAAGCAGGATGCTGTCCTATGCCGAGTATCGAGGGAGCACACCCCTTCAAAATGAGTATGCTCACACCAGGGTGCTGCATATCTAAAGGTCTTTGTTCTCAGTAAGCTGATAACAGGCAGGATTATGATAGACAGGAGGACTATCGTCAATGGGAGAGTGTTTACACCATTTTCATTTTCACTGTCCCTCTCTCTCTCTTTCCTGGCCCCTCCACTTCTTCTGTAGTAATGCACTTTGGATGTCCTATCAACACAGCAATGTCTACTCCGTCCCGGAGCTGGGATTGGACCAGTTAGTCCAACCATCTGAGAACTTTTGCACTTAAAGATAGGGTTCTTCCACCCCTTTAGCAGATTCCTCTCAGTTGCTCTTCAATCGTTTAATGCTGCAGATTTGTACTTTCCAGATTGTACTTTCCAAAGCCCTAAGGCTTAGGTCAAGAAGCAGCCATCCAAGACAGAAGGAATATCTGTCCCCCGACACTCCCAGAGAACATCAGTAGTAATCAGTGCTGTAGTTCAGGACCAACCACTCTGCAACAAATCTCCTAAACTGTGATATCAGACCCAGAATGGAAGCACCCTGCTCTAAAGTTTTCTGCGAAAGCCACACAGTACCTAGAGGACCAAACCAGCCAAAGCACCTTGGTCTACTCCACCAAACTGGTCTCTCCGTTTTCATCACACCTTGAACAAAAGGGAAGATCCCAGCTCTCTCTTTCGTTTCCACACTTTACTGATGACATTCACCATAAATTTAGCGCCTGTCTTCTAGCCATCCAATCATGGATGTGAGATGATTTCTTTTGTACTTATTGCTGAAAAAACGAACATTATCTTTTTTCCTTCCTCTACTATTTCTCCTTCTCCATCACCTCCCTTCATATTATTTCCTCTGTCCCAGTTACCTATCTCTTCTGTGCTTGTAACCTAGGTCTCTATCTTGATTCAGATCTTTCTTTCGGTCATCATATTTCTTTATCTGCTCGATCTTGTCGATTTCATTTTTATAATATTCCAAAAGCCCGTCCTTTCATGTTTTTTAAAGCAACGCAGTTACTGGTGTCTGCTTTAAACCTTTAAAGGCTCTTCTATTGTTCTTCTGCGCTCTTTGGACTTCTATATCTCGTTTAGCCCTGTTGAAATCTGTATTTAAGGCTTCTATTTGTGTTCCTTGTCTGCTTGCTCCTCGTGATTCTATTTCTTCTTCATTGGCTAATCTTGGGTGACTCTTTTCATCACCATTTAAAATTAAATTTGTCATGTTTAGTTTTCAAAGCTCGCCATGGTCTTGATCCACCCTATCTTTCCTGTCTTGTCACTTTCCATCTTTCCTCTCGCTCCCTTCGTTCTACTTCTCATAATATCCTTATAGTGCCCCGTCCCCCTGTGCTCAATCTTGTTTTTGGTCTTTTTCTCTCTTAGCACCTGTAAACTGGAATACACTCCCACTCTCTCTCCATCCTATCACTGTTTATTCATCCTTTCGGGTCTCTACGATCCTACCTTCTTTTGTCAGGTGTTCTTATGTTCAGCGCTTTGGATGCTATATAAAACCAAATAAAATACAAATAGAAATACAATGCTGTCCTTTGCAACCCTCCACAAACGGAACTAGTGCTTGCCTATCGGCCAGCTCGCCACAGCATCATTTTCCGGCCAAAGCTTGTCACCTGGTAGACATGAAGCAACTTCTAAACGTCAAGACCCAAACTAAATCACTGGAGAGTCACTCACTGACTGTAGCCGAGGATTACAACTATGGCTCAGTTCAGCTAGCCCTTGAACAGCATCCACATGAATCGCACATCGACGCACCGAAGATCACCCCTTCGATGACCGTCACTGCAAACTCGAACTGCTGGAGCATCACTTATCGACCCCTCCCAGTGGCTAGAACACGGCTCAGCCTGGGCAAGTGTGAAGTATTCCTGGGACCACCCCGACCTGCATCTTTGAAGACCTGCCATTCTACCGCACAGATCATGCGCATACTCGCTGCCGGGGGCCTCCACAATGCTACCCGCCTGAACTAAGCCCAATCAGTTTGCATCAATGTTCGAGCCCAGGTCTCACTGTGTCAGCCCACCAGGAACTGAATCCAGGTAATGTGACTTTGAACTGCCCCCACAGACCACTTGGACCATGGAAAGTGGTTAGATCACGATCGCTCCTGTTTTCAGCAAGATATCCTTTTTATGTAATACTTTATCTACCACCCCTGCAACCAAGCTTAGAGTGCTACATTCTCCAGGCTGTTTCATCTTCCCTGTTCTTCATTTGGGGTGGGTTTTTGTGTAGTAATCGCTATTCATTCTTCTTGAAGATGGTTTGTTCTAATTAAAGTGTTTATATTTTTATAAAATCTTGGACATTCCCTTTATTTTGGACCGTCATGCTGTGTTGTTTGGGTCACTACTGGTTCACCTTCACCTGCCCCTTGAGAGCATTGTCTTCCCTCAGGCCACATTAACACACAAGGCGAAGGAGGTATATCTCTTAACTGTTCCTGTTTTACCTTTATGATTGCAATGTGTTTTGTTTTGTAGAAATGTGATGGTGAGTGGGCCATTTTACCACTACTCCTCCTTGTTCTCCTGCGGAGGAGAATGAATCTAATTCATCACAATGGTGGCAGAGTGGGATTTGAAATAGACTGTCCCTACAGATCAGCCAGCCAAAATAAAAGTGGGCAGTGAATGTTAGTTTTCACTGCCAATGTATTTTTACAAAGAACGAACTCAACATGAGCTCGGTTAAGACCTTGACAGCAAGTGGCCTGCATGACCTCTGTTTAGAGAGGGGTCTCCTTCATGGCTGTAAGGTTAAGAAGCCCAAACTGATAAAACAAACAACATTTTTGACCGGTTCAATAAGCTACAGTTGGAAGAGGAGTTGTGGGGTGCAGCCCTTATGAGCCGTCTACCAATGGTTGGAACTGATGTAATTATTCAGTCGACACCTGAATAGAGAGCAATCTATTTGAAGATCAAGCAGGTGTCATCAGGCAGTTCTGCAAGACCCCAGAACAACACCTCAAAAGCTTAGAGAGCTCACCAAATAGGGGAGTCAAACCTTTGAGGTGTTTAGACATCAATCTTGAAATATCTGAATGGTTGGGTCACAGGCTACAAAGCTGACAAATTTACGGACATGTTTAATGTGATTGCACTTTAGCACATTCTTAAACAATGTGAGATGGCGTTACATCTAGTGGACAAGAGTATCACAGACCATCAGGAGCTTGCCAAAACATCTGACCGGTTTCTGACTATTCATGTCCAGAAAAAGGCTCTGGCTTGTGCATCCAAACCAGAGGAGAAGGGTGTTGAAAACAGTACATTCAAAAAGGGTAATGTTCGCCCTTGCAGAAGTGCCTTTCTGAAGTGCATGTTATGCCTGCCCTACTATCTTCAATTTGGGTCACCTTGTATTTGCTGTGGAATTCTGCTGCGACGAGGCCGTGCCCCTTTTTCACCGCCATCCTACAAAAAGACAAACACACAAGCCCTTTGCCTGCTTCCTTGCGGAAGTGCCTTTCTGAAGTGCCTGTTATGCCTGCCTTACCATCTTCAATTTGGGTCATCTCGTATTTGCTGTGGACTTCTGCTGCAACGGTGTGTGGTCAATTACTCTGGACTTACACTATACTATTCATAATAATCACTCTGCCACTATATATGCATGTAGCATATTGACACACTTTGTTTTCTTTATTTTACTAGAGGCCACACCCCTTTTTCACGGTCATCTTACAAAAAGGCAAACGCGCGCACCCATGCAGAAGTGCCCTTCGGAAATGCCTGTAATTTCTGTTAGGCATATGAGGCATAAGGGGCGTGGGCGTGAGGTTGTGCTGTAATTCCATCCAACGGCACTTTTTGCATGTGACATCCTCAACTTCCTTTCTTCAATGAGGTAACTTAGCGTCTGCCGTCATTTCGATAATTGCTAGTGTTTGCAGCATCGGCGTATTTGTTCCTCTAACTGTTGACTGAGTAGTGCCACTGGTGCAAAGGTATTAGCCTCTAAATCGACCATGCAACGGGCCCGTTATTAGCTCCCTCCCCATTCCTATTGAGCCCTATGGGGGCTCAAATGGGAAATCGATGGGTTTTTTTTAATGAGGAATTACCGGGTCCTCCAAGGTTGGAATGGCCCGGTAATTCCTCATTCAAGGAACCCGGACCCGGACCCGAGTTTGGAGGCAGCCATGCCCTTTTAAACTCGTAATGAGGCCCTATGAGTCTGTGGGCCTCTGTACTGCAGTTTGGGTCCAGGGTCAGTCCACAAAAGGGGTGACCGTCTCCTGGGCACGCCTGCGGGGGCTACCTTTGTTGGATATTTGCCGAGCTGCCACATGGGCTACACCTAATGCATTCATTCTGCATTACCAACTGAACATGGAGGGGCTCCAGTCTACTTCCTTTGGTGTGGATGTTCTGGAGGCTGTGTCTGGTTGAGGTGGTGATAGGAGTCCTGGTCAGCATGCCTTTGGCTTTTTGCTGTATCTTGAATAAATTGGTGTTGGGTGGGTTTCACCTTACCCTTGGTGTCTTTGTCTTTTGTGGTGGGCATGGGCGTCCTTCCTGTTTCTGCTTTGGTACAACTCAAAGGTAAGTACCTGGACGAGAAAGAGGGACGTGGAGGTAATACTCAGATTACTTACTGGTAATCTTCAATGTTCCCCCTCCTCCTCCTCCTCTGTCACACCCACCCAGGACCACTGCTTGGCCCTGGCTGCACAATTCACTGAAAAAACCCAAGACATCCTTTTCTCTCTCACTTCCACACCACATCATGCACCAACACTTCTGGAGCCTCCTTTGCCACTCTACCACTTCTCCTCTCTTCTGTCAATCCCATTACACCTGATGAGGTCGCCAGACAACTCCAATCTATGAAGGCCTCATCCAAACAGGTGGACCCCTGCCCCTCCAAAAGCATTAAGTACAACATTGACTCTCTTGCTCCAGCCTTGGCTGATCTCTGCAATCTCTCTTTTGACACTGGAGGTTCCCATCTTCTCTTAAGCACTCCAATATGCACACGCTGCTTAAGAAACCCTCTGCTAACCCCTCCATTCCGGCAAACTACTGCCCTATCTCTATCACCCCCTTCCTGGACAAACTCTTAGAGAAGCTGGCTATCTCTCAGCTCACCCTCAACACTGAATCTGCTGGTTGCCTCCACGACCATCAGTCTGGCTTTAGAGCATCCAGAGTAACGGAAACCGCTCTTCTGAATACCTGTGAAGACCTTCTCTTAAATCTCGACACTAACACCCCTCTGTCCTCATTCTTCTTGACCTCTTCTCTGCCTTTGACATGGTAAAACAAACATCCTGATTGCACGTATCCGTGACACCCTGGGAATCACAGGTCAGGCTCTGGCGTGGGTAACCTCATTCCTTTCCCACCGTCAATCCCAGGTGGAAGTTGGGTCCTTTCTTTCTACTATCACTCTTTCAACTTCCGGTGTTTCCCACGGTTCTAACTTAGCCCCCTGGTTCTTCAACATCTAAATGGCTGTGCCGGCATGTGTGATTGTCACTTTCATCTCTAACTTCCAGTGTTACAATGATGACATGCAACTCTCCTTCAGCCTACCCTAAGCAACCACTTATACAATTCTCATATCTGACTATCTATCCGCAATTCAGCCATGGTATCCTACAAACTACCTCTGCCTCAGTGCTAGTAAAACTGAGATCGTTCACATCAGAACTCCTGCTCCCACGTTCCCACTCTCTTTCTGGTCAGCCTCCCTTGGTCCTGCACCCACCTGTGAAGCAAAACACCTTGGGGTCATCTTTGACTGCACTCTCTCCTTCTTCACTCACATTTCGGACATATCTAAAAAGTCCAACTACCAGCTGCACCTCCTCAGTGATACTTTTCCTTTTCTCACCTTCCCCGAGCGACTCACTGTCTCCATAGCCATGGTTCTATCAAGGCTGGACTACTGCAATAGCCTCTTTCTCAACCTCCCTGCCTCTGCTCTGTACCCTCTGCAACTCATCCAGAACATAAACGCAAGACTTATCCTTGGCCTCAAGCCCACGGACCGCATCTCTCCGGCACTGAAATTCCTCCACTGGCTCCCTGTGTCTGCAAGGATCAAGTTCAACACCCTCTGTATTGTCCACAAGGCTGTCATGCCCCGTGTTCCTGCACACGGACGACTAGGGTCCTCCGTTTCCATGTGGAAGTTGCCTTGGCGACTGTTTCCAAGCCGCGGGACACGCCGCACTACATTTCCCAGCATTTCCCCTTTTTGCGGTCACATGACACGCCGACAACGCGTCTCACGTCCTGGGAAAGAAACTCGTATTTAACTCAGATTGTCCATGCAACGGGTGCTCCTAAAACTAAGCAGTTAGTTGAAGTGCCCGATTCTCGTTATCCTGTTTTCTAAATCTCCTGGACCCGGCTCTTGCTTTAAGGACTATTCCATACGTCTCCTCCTTTACCATTTCTGGCGCTAAAACCCTCGACTGTTTTCCCTTTGGTAAACGAACCCCTGGCTTTGTATACGGATTGCTCTCTCCTGCTCCTGTTTGTTGTGACGCTTTCGGATTTGCTTCCTTATCACTGAACTTTCAATTAAGCTTTGTTTATCTCCACGGACTTCCTAATTCCCCTTCAATAGTTCTACGCATTCTGGATTGTTTAATGGTACTTTTCATTTTGTCACAAGACACATCACTCTACGCATCAACGTGACTATATGGACGCTTTCCTGATTCTACTGGTCACTACCTGGATTGCTTACCATCACTTCAGGGACGCTTTGCTGAATTGAACAAGGGATTTCTTTTTGGACATTAGCGGCGCCCTCGTGCCGTTGGGGTTAGGTGAACCTCTGCACTAACTTCGACCAACTGGGACCTTCTTCCTGCATCACCTGGTTTCCGTGGTGTGTTTGGACTCACATAAGGTTGTGAGATATCTTTCTGGCGAAGCAGGTAAGAGAGGGTAATTGTGGGTGGCTGGTCGCTGCATTTTGGGTAACCTTAGTTATCCTATTGAATCATTGTTTTGTTTGCTCCCTTAGCTCTGTTGTCGCTGCTCCTGCCTTTTCGCTCAAGCCCCTGGCCTGTTAGTTATTATTAAATTCCTACAGGCTATGCTCTTGGGGGGGAAGTCTTGTTTAGCATCACGCGCAAGGTGTCCCGGAAGAATCTGGTTCACTGCACGTTCAAGCTACCCCAGAGCGGAAGGGCTTCCCGAGAGTGGATGCTGACTGTATCCTTTACACGACTGTATCCTTTTATAAAGTTTGTCTAAACTGTGAAAAAGGCGTTCTGGGGCATGGGACCTACCTATCTGCAACAAGGCCTACCTAAATACTGTCCTTCCCGAGCCCTCCACTCATCTACCTCCAACCTTCTGCGAGGGAGCCGGTTCTCCAAGCAGAGATTTGGAGGGAGATCTTTTAGGGTAATTTTAGGGTAAACTGAGAGCACCAGTCCTAATAGAGTCATACCACTCTATTTTTCTTTGGTCATATTTTTTGGTCCTCATGCCTTAGGACCTACATAGACTGGTAGCCCTAGGTCAAAACTTCACCAAGCAATATAAGTGAAATACAATTGAAGAATTAACTTATAGAATCAGCACGTAGTGCCCTCCTTCTACTCCATCATATACAACTTGACAGAAGGCTCCAATACACTGTAAAGACCTTATTTTTGGTGCAAACTGAGGTAACGAAACTGCTTGTGTAAACCAGTACACATGTAGAGGGGAGCGTGGCATTCTGTTAGGTCTCAAAATCTGTCTCAACAGGGATCATAGCAAACATGCACGTATCACTCTTCCCTTTGCCAACCATCTCCCTCAGCAACCCCTCTGAATTTGGGCCCAGGTGCCTGCCTGTCCAGCTGCACCTTACACTACCTTTTGCCCCCCAAGCAATTGTGGTCTGTATCTGTAACCCTACAGCTCCCACTCTTTGCACCTACGAGCCACCAGCTGGCTGCACCTTCTGATTACCGGCACCTAGTCACCCGCTGGCTGCACTTTGTTACCTGCACTTCTCCATCCCTCCTTCCCTTTTTGCACTTCTCCATCCCCCTTTGCACTTCTCCATCCCCCTTTGCACTTCTCCCCTCCCACCTCCCTGCATCTGAATGACACAAGGCCTAGTGAGATTGTTTGTTTTGTCCTCCCTTTGTTCCCGCCTCCTTGTCTTGTGGCGCCTAGAACCACTTGTGTACAGGCGTGTTATAAATGCCATATCACATCATATCATAACCCCACCATACCCACCCAAGCTCAGGCACAAAACTTGTTAGCACACAATAGAACATAATAACAAGACCAGGGGCTTCCATCTGGCAGCGCAGCGCCCACTGCTCTAACCCAACTCACCTTGAACTTCACTAGCACACAGAGTGTTCTTTGGATCTACACATATTAAAACCCCAGGTTTCGAATCTTACCGTGCCCTCGCTCCCATTAAATCCACCCCTCACACTTGCAGAACTTGCACTGGGCTAGACCCAGGTACTCAGACTCCACTGGATGGAGGTCCTCAAATTCAATAGAATAGCAAAGAATACTCATCACTGACTGCAACCTTGGCTGCTGGGGGAACTGTTATTGGGCCGCT
This sequence comes from Ambystoma mexicanum, assembly GCF_040938575.1. Taxonomy (NCBI): domain Eukaryota; kingdom Metazoa; phylum Chordata; class Amphibia; order Caudata; family Ambystomatidae; genus Ambystoma; species Ambystoma mexicanum. Next base: position 434,832,058 of record NC_090935.1, read on the forward strand.
GCAGCAGCCTGTATTTCCAAGGTTGAGTTGAGGTTGAGAGGGTCACGAGAGTTCATTGAGTTAGTGTGAATGAGGAAAGCAGAGTCACAATTGCATTGTTCCCTCGTGCCCCCTTGTATTGCCACCACATGACATGAAAGGAAGCCTCAATGTGAAGACAAACAGCCCTGAAACCCCAAAGGTACCAAACCTGACAGCCAGTGACCCACTGATCCTGCTACAGGTGTGCTCGACCAGATCAGTTAGATTTAATTGAAGAGCAGCTGCAGACGTTGTACAGCGAGCCCCTGCGCCTACCATGGAATGCAAAATTACTCGTCTATGACATTGCTCAGGACATGCATGGACCCATCACATCACTGAGCTGCTTTTATTGTGGTTCCTAGACTTGCACAGCACCCTGCTCCACTCATGTGCACCTTTTTTTCTAACCACTCCGCTATTCCAGGACAGGAATGTAACTCGGTCAATGCACCCCGATCGTGACCTGCAGTGCCCCCTGCTGCGAAGTGGCTCAAATACTGGGCCTGCATTTCCTTCCTTGGTCCCGCCCTGCAGTGCCCCAGTGGTTCTAACACTAGTGACCACCGTGTGCCCTGCCAATCTGTGCTACCTTGTAGAAAACTGGAAGACGCAGGTACTCAACAATAGTCTTCCGACAAGTCCTCACTTATTGCGCTGGAAGATACATGTCTTCAACATGCAGTTCGGTGTGGACGAAAGGGTGGCATAGCAAATATACAAACCAAAATCCCAACACACTCTTTTCACTCTTCACTGTGACACATGTGACCCTCAATCCCTCTGTTAAAGGTTGGCATTGAAGACTATACAACCAAGTATCAAGACCACAAATATGTAGAAACACACCAATACAAAGCACTCTGGTTCTTCTGATTTCAGCATCTTCCTTTCCCTCTAAATCAACTAACCTACTGACCCATTAATTCCAGTGCAAAGATCCAAGAAGCCGCCAAACTCGCATAAGTGGGCTATAGACAGAGCTCTGAAATGTCCTGTGCCCATGCGTAAGGCCATCCGGTTCAGTTTTTTCCTTAGAATTCTGGTGTTTTGCTGGTTTTCAAATAATAAAGGGAAAACAACTACAAGTCCCATAATCCAAAGAATAAAGGCAGGTCTGGGTGAGTAGATAGCATCACTTTGCATTAGAATACCTCATTTATGGGTATATCTTGTAGAGTTCAATGGTTTAATCCGACCATGCAACCCTTTAACACAGCCAAAAATGTGTTTATGACTTCAACTGTTCAATCCAATGCCCCCTCCCTGGTGTTTTGCTGTCTTTCAAATATTAAAGGGAAAACAACTACAGGTCCCATAATCCAAAGCAAAAAGGCAGATCTGGGTGAGTAGATAGCATCACTTTGCATTAGAATACCTCATCTATGGGTATATCTTGTAGAGTTCAATGGTTTAATCCGACCATGCAACCCTTTAACACAGCCAAAAATGTGTTTATGACTTCGATTGTTCCATCCAATGCCCCTCCTTAGCCTCCTACCATCCCCCTAAAGACATCTGACTTCACCAGCGTTGGGGACATGAAAGGTTTGGACATGCACACACCTTTGAGTGGCAGTATCTGTGAAGATAGGGGAGAAGGGGGGGTGGAGGCGTCCAGGGGCTTCTGTAATGAGTACTGAGTTGTGTACTCTTTTTATCTTCCGCACATTATTGAAATAGCTGTGTCAGCATTTTATGGGGTTCTCTTCTTGCAAATCCCGCAGCATAGTTTCCATTTGAAGTTTGATGCACGCTTTTCCTTTCTCTTCGTGCTTTGCTGATGTACGCGGAGCTCGTCACAACGCACGTGGCCTGTGAAGAAGGTGCACAGAGTGAGCAGTTTCCCAGGGAGGGGGCGTGTGCCCTGAGGCAGAAGCCCAAGCGGCAGATGCCGTGTGTGTTCCTCTGCCCCCACCCCATACTGTGAAGTGTCAACTTAGTTCAAACAGACCCCAAGCAGGGCCTGTCACCGGGATTGCCCACGGCTTTATTAAAGCACTTCGTCTGAACAAACATACATACATAAGACTTTAAGAGATGCAGAAAGCAAAAGCTGTGAGGCTGGTGATGGTGTCAGTCCTGCCTGGGTGGCCACGGCTGGCGCCGCAGCCCCGCAGGCCGCAGGGTGTCCACCGGCCAGTGACAAGCAGCACGCCACACGACAAGGAGAGGAGGACCCACCCCTGCAGAGCACACTACCAACTCCCCATGCCGCTCTGCTCTCACTTCAGTCTGACTCTTACCTTCTTATGAGGAACGACTTGAACGAGGCACCAGCAGTGTGCGTGGCGAGGCAAAATGGAGTAACTCACATGCGGCACTGTGCTTGCTGTGGTGACCACACCCCCTCAGATGGCCACACCCCCTCAGCGGTTGCAAGAGATTGGCAGAGGTCGCCAGCCAATCAACAGAGGTCACTCGAACGACCTCTGGCGACCCCTAAATGACATCCCTGAACAGGAAGGACACCCATGCCCACCAAAAAAGACAGAGACACCAAGGGTAATGTGAAACTCACCCCACACCAATTTATTCAAGATACAGCAAAAAGCCAAAGGCATGCTGACCATGACTACTATCACCACCTCAACCAGACACAGCCTCCAAAACACCCACACCAAAGGAAGTAGATTGGAGCCCCTCCACATAGAGTTGGTAATGCAGTATTATTGTATTAAGTGTAGCCGATGTGGCAGCTCGGCAAATATCCAACAAAGGTAGCCCCCGCAGGCGTGCCCAGGAGACGGTCACCCATCTTGCGGAGTGGCCCTGTCCCCACCCTGCAGTACAGAGGCCCACAGAATCATAGGATCAAAGATTTAATCCACTGGCTAATGGTTGTAATGGAAGCCTGGCGACCAAAGCCCCCTGCCCCTGATCAGTGATACTAAAGGACTCTCACTGGGACAGATAATGTAAAACCGCCTGCTTGGCATCCAGACAATGCCAAGCCTCCTCCTTAGGAGAGGACAGAGCAAAAAAGAAAGCAGAGAGAACCACATCCTGAGACCGATGGAACCAAGAGGCAACCTTGGGCACAAATGAGGGGTCACAGCCCAGCACCAAAGCCTCCTACTGGACCACCAGCAACAGTGGCCTACGCAAGAGGGCCCTGATTTCCCCCAAATTCTGAGGCAAAGTAATGGCAATCAGAAGGTAGTCTTCAGTGTCCACTATTTCATCTCCACCTCCTACTGGGGCTAAAATGGAGGCTTCTGCAATATGGACAGGACCAAAGGAAGGTCCCACGGGGAACCCCAACTGGGTCCAAAGGATGAGTACCTGCTACCCTTACAAGAGCGTTGAGACCAGATCCTCGCCCCCTACGGGAGAGGACCAGGAAACCTGGAAAACCCGAATGGCAGACCACTGAGAAAGAAATTAGAGACCACCAGCCCCTTCTCCGCCCATTCATGAAGAAATTGCAACATGTCTGGGAGGCCACACTCCAGTGCCAGGACACACCTCAGGTAACACCAAGCCAGAAAATTAGCCCAATGACGGTCAGAGGACTTAAGCGTAGAGGATTGACGTGCCCTCTGAACCATCCCAGCTATTGCAGCTGAAAGGCCAAATGGCAGGAGATCTCTCCTCTCCGTTTCCAGAAACCACAACGTATGAGAGAGGAGAAGGGGGACATTGACCACCCGCAATGGAGACAGCCACCTGAGCAACACCCAAGGAGAAGCTAACTGCATCTCCAGAAGGCCTGGTAACCACCCCCTCTGGGGCCAGTAAGGGACCACCAGGATGAACACACACAGAGATTATCTGATTGTGCTGATGACCTGCACAATCAGGGGATTTGGAGGAAAGGCATAAAGAATCTCTGGGGGTCAAGTCAAAGGAATAGCATTCCCTTCCCCCCCAAGCCCCGGGGGGCAGAGTCCTCAAGCAAAGCAAGGAAAGTTGGAGTTGCAGGGGGATGCAAATAGGTCCATCCAGGGATGTCCGAACAACCCACATGCCTCCTGAAAAACCTTGGGACGAAGAGATATCTCCCTTGAGACCGGAAACACCCTGCTGAGTTTGTCCACAGTCACATTGTCCAGCCCCTGGATATGGACCACTCTCAAGGAGACCAGCTGTGCCACGGCCCAGGTCCAAATGGACAAAGCTAGATCCTCCAGAGAGTGGGACCCCATACCCCCTGATGGTTGATGTAAGCTAATGCTGAGGGGTTGTCTGTCCGTTCCAAAACATTCTTCCCCTGGATCGAAGACCTGAAGACCACCGAAGTCCTTATAACACCTGGCAACTTGTTCCAATTGGAGGAGGCCAGCTTGAAAAGAAAAGAGTTCCAATGAGCATGGAACGTACTCAAAGGTAAGTACTGGGAAACAGAAGAGGGACATGGAGGTAATCTCTTATTCATTCAAATGGATGTTATATTAATTTTAATATATATTACATTCACTTCAATATGTGTAATATTCATTTCAATGGGTTTCATATTAATTCCATTGCATGTCCTATTCACTTCAATGTGTCATATTCATTTCAATTCATGTCATATTCATTTCAATGGTTTTCATATTCATTCCATTGCATGTCCTATTCACTTCAACATGCATCATATTAATTTCAATGGGTGTCATATTTATTTCAATGCATGTCCTATTAATTTCACTGCATGTCTTATTCATTCCAATGCATTTTATATTCACTTCAACGTGTGTCATATTCATTTTAATCTGTGTCATATTAATTCCATTGAATGCCCATTACACTTCAACGTGTGTCATATTCATTTCAATCAGTGTCATATTTATTCCAATGCATGGTATATTAATTTCAGTGCATGTTATATTCACTTCAATGTGAGTCATATTCATTTCAATGGGTGTCATATTCATTCAATTGCATGTCCTATTCACTTCAAAGTGTGTCATATTCACTTCAACGTGTGTCATATTAATTTCAATGGGTGTCATATTCATTCCATTGCATGTCCTATTCACTAAACGCGTGTCATGTTCATGTCAATGGGAGTCCTATTTATGTCAAGGCATATCCTTTTCATTCCAATGCATGTTATATTCACTTTAAGGTGTGTCATATTCATTTCAATGGGTGTCATATTTATTTCAACGTGTGTCATATTAATTTCAATGGTTGTCATATTTACTTCAACGTGTGTCAAATTCATTTCAATGGGTGTCATATTCATTCTATTGCATATCATATTCACTTCAACATGTGTCATATTCATTTCAATGCATGTCTTAATCACTGAATTTCAGTGTCATACTCATTTCAATACATGTAATACTCATTTCAATACATGTTATACTCATTTCGATATGTATTATCGTCATCTCAATGTATGCCTTACTCATTTCATTGCATGTTGTATTCATTTCAATATGTCACATTCTCAAAGGTGTAATTTTGACCTGAACGGCTTCCCATACAGATCATGGTTGGGGGACTACGTAGTGGGAAATTCTTGAATAGACGCAATTCTTCCTCGCAAATGGACATGTGCAATCCCATACAGTTGCTTGAATCTTGTAATTCAACCGATTTACACATGATTGAACAATCAATACCGAACGAACACTTGTCAGCGTCCGATATTGCTTTAACTAACCAATATCCACCTGCTCTGGAAACACCTGATACTTATGATATATACCCGAACCACCGGCGATTGCGCAGATTCATGCACCTGCATTTGTTTTACTTTACAACTGTTGAATCTTTATCGCAGAAGATGGCAGGGGGACAACTCAACTTACCTCCCAGTCCATCTCTCATTGCAAATGGTCGACCTAAACCTTTTTCACTGAAATCAACAATGGAACAATTTGACAATCACATATCGGATGTTGGCTCCAGCACTGAAGGCATAGTGGGGCAGGCGTTTCAGAGTATTGCTTGGACTGACCTCTCCTGCTTCCCTCTGAGGTTGAAGAAGCGTGTCTACATAATTTCTTAAAGAATAATAACAATGATCAATATGCTACGTTCGGCACAGCATATGTAGGTAACACACATGGTCCTTCTACAAGCTCACCCACATCCCCCATAGATAAAACTTCCTTGAATATCCACATGAAAGCATGCAAATATTTAGATGGTATACACAGCGAGGTTTGCAAAGACAACCAGCAAACTGGCCCAGAAACAAAGGGGTCTATATTTCATAACTCGAGTGCTCAGTCACATGATTTAAATGAACCAGATAACTTTACCTTTCCAGTGTTAACACGTATTCTCAATCTTCTGTGTTGTGTCCTTGAATAAACACAGAGACTTGGTCATGATTCTGAAATGTTTATTCTCCTTATTGCAACTAACTTTTCCTTGTGCCTTCCCTTCCTCCACCCACCTCCCCTTATATCCCTCCTCCCAGTTCCCTGTTCCCCTTTCTTAAATGGGCTGTGTCCCTTTTAGCTTCCAACACCCTCCCCCCTTACTTATCACGAAGGTTTGTGGCCTACATCTTTTCTATGAGGTGGGGCGGTCTGCATATGCTCTGTTGTGGTCGGCCGGGTGGGTTCCTGACTTCTTCATCTGGCTCCTTGGGCAGAGGATCCTCAGGCGGTTCTGGCTGGGGTTTGCTGTCCTCTGTGTCACCTTCTATCACAGGTGTCTCCTCCTCTTCTTCCTCTTGAAATAGCTTGCGGAAGAACAATGCGTTCCTTGTTATGTCCCTGTCCTCACCTGTGGCTGTGACCATGGGCCCTCTGACTTCAGTGGCTACGAGGGGTTCAGGTCAGTATCTGGACTCTGTTTTCCTCTGTTGCATCTGCTGGACCAGTATGACCTCACCTACCGGAATCTGGTGTTCTTTGGCTTTCCGCTTTTGATCTGTCCATTCTTTGGTCTTTCTCCTCCTCTCAGCCTCCGTTTCCCTGATCTCTGCATCTTCGGCTGGGGTGTAATCTTCTATCTGTGGTAGTCGCGTTTGTGGTTTGTATTTGATCATGAGTTCGGCTGGGGATTTGCCAGTTGCCTCGCGAGCGGTATTTATGTAGCTCCTCAACATTTGGGAGATCGCTTGCGCATGGATTCCAGGTTTGCGGCCGCTTTCTGGCGCACTCTCTTTATGGTTGCCATGAACCGCTCCAACATGCTGTTGGCCTGGGGCCACAGTGGGGTAATTCTTTGATATTGAAACCCCAAGTGTGCGGCAAACTTCTTGAATTTTCCATTGTCCGTTTTGACGATGTTGGGGACACCCCACTCGGTAAACCGTTCATCCGCTGCTGTCACTACTAGATGTAATGCCATAGATGTGACCTGTTTCACCAAGGGGAATCAGGAGTATTCGTCTATAGCTACCAAGAGTTGACCTCCTTCTTCCAAGGCCCGTAGAAGTCCATGGCCACCATTTGCCAAGGGGCTTTGGGCAGCGGGACTATTTGGAGCAGGCAAGGTGGTGCAGGTGGCGCTGTCACCTGACATGGTATGCAGTGTCTCATTGTGTCCTCAGCTATGGTGTCAATTTAGGGGATATCAGAGAAGAGTTAGAGTCAAAGGCTACCCTGGTCATTGACGTAAAGGGAGGTCACCTATGTAGTGGCACTAGAGCTAGTTGAATGCTGGCTCAAAAAAAGGGAGATCACCAGGAGCAAGAAATGATAGTGGTTCACATAAAGAAAGGTTTTAATTCAACATTACATAAGAAACATATTTAGTAGAATTCACTGTGGTATGCATTTTTGTGGATTAGTAAAAACAAGTGACTGTTATTTCATGTATTGCTGAATCAAGTAGCAATACGCTAACATTGCTACTATTCTACTATGCATACCTAACGTGCCACATGAGGCACTTGCCTACTCATGTAAATATGTTTGATATCCCTCCCTAACCCTCTAGAGTCAGGCCCCCTAACAGGTTCCGCCCACATTCCTCTCATCTTCCATGTAGGGGAACCACACTTGGTTCCGTAGAATCTTCTTGGTGTTGTCTATGCCCCTCTGCCCTTGGTGCGTGATGATGACAAGGGATTTTCTGGGGCTTTTGGGGGCCACTTGCCGGTTTCCTCTCAAGAGTATCCTTTGTTCTGTTTTGGCCAACTCCTTGTGTATTCATGCCATTCTCTGCAGGTTTCTCCTGTCCACCTCCCCCAAATCAAAGTGTTCTGTGGCCGCATGGCGCCATTCTTTGGCATTCATGAGGTGGATGGCTGCCTGGATGGTAGGGTCGGTTTTGCATTTCTCTGCAAATTGTTCCTTGGTAATAGCGGGAGGAAGGGCATTCAGGGACAGGTAGGCAATGTATGATTATGCCTCCAGCTGCATGGAGGGATCTGAGGCATTACCAGGGTGCCTCGACAGGTAGTTTTCCAGGTTGTTGGCCTCACCACCGGGCTTGTGGACAATGGTGTAGTCATACTCATGGAGGGGAATGCCCCATCTCTCTATCCGCTGTGGCATCTTGATTTTTGGATTCCCAAAGAGCGACAAGAGTGCTTGATGGTCTGTTATGAGGATGAATGTCCTCCCTATTATGAAGTGGTGAAACTTCTTGCATGCCCAGACTTCTGCTAGGCTCTCTCGTTCGGCTTCAGAGTAAGCCTGCTCGATAGACATGAGCACTCGGCTTGGGTACGCCACTATGTGTGTCTGTGACTTCTGGTGCGGGTTGGTCTTGGCCAGGATGGTGCCCAGTCTGACCGGGCTGGCATCGACTGTGATTTCGGTGTCCCACTCCTGGTTGAAATATGTTGGTGGTTGTTGGACAATTCTTCCTTTATCGCAGCAAAGGCTTCCTGGCACTGCGTATCCCAGGTATAGGCATAGTCTGAGTGGGCTTGTCATTGTGGCATAGTGAGGTAGATACCGGGAGCAGAAGCCCGCTATCCCTAGGAAGGAGCGCAATTTGGATACATCCTTCGGGGGTTCCAGGTCGACAATGGCACTGATCTTTTCCGGATCTGCTCTGACACTTTGATCTGAGAATATGTGGCCAAAGAAATATAGGCTGTGTTTGTTGATGGTGCACTTTGGGCAATTGAGGATGAGGCCTGCTTCGTAGAGGATTGTGCACACTTGTCTTAGTGCCTCATCATGATGTTCTTGAGTAACCACACACACTAAAATGTCATCAACGTAGTTGAAGGCATTGGTGACTGGTGCTATCAACCTTGGTATTGTCTCCTGGAATATCTCGACGGCCGAGGATATTCTGAAATTGTGCCGCTTATAGGGGAACAGGCCATCATGGGTTGTTAAGGTAGTCATCAGCCTGGATGCAGGATCAATGACTAGCTTGTGGCATCCTTGGTTCAGGTCCAGCTTCAAGAATCAGGTTGCCTGGCTCAGTCTCACCAGCATGTCCTCTATGTTGTGTCCTGTATGTCTCTCCCTTTGAATTACCATGTTCAGGATCCTCATGTCAACACAGAGGCATAGGCGCCCATCTGGTTTCCGAATTACCACCAAGGGGGACACCCATGGGGTTGAACCTTCCACTCTTTCTATTATGTTGTTCTGTAGTAACAGTTGCAGCTCGTGTGACACCTTTGCTTGGAGGTGGAACCCTATTCATCTGGGGTGTTGTGGCACGGGCCGTACTGTGGGATCAATATGAAGGCATATGACCATATTTTTCAGCATGCCTACACCCTCAAATAGGTTGGGAAACATCACCTTCAGTTCACCCAAGTCCATTTCCTTTTGAGTTAGGGTTTGCATTGTCTAAGTCTATGGGGGGAGGCCTTGGATTTTCTCAGTCTGGCCATATCGGAGGTTGATCAGTTGCAGTGCGGTGGCCATTTTGTAGCTAAGGAGGCACCTTCCTGTGAATGGGCTCTTGATGACGTGAATCACAATGTGGATACGCTGCTCTCTATGTACCAGGTTGCATAGAAATTGTCCTCTGGATTGCAGTGGTAAGGGCACACCCCACTGGAAGATGCGGGCTCAGGATGGTTGTAGTGGGTCGTGCCAGCCATGGTTTCATACGTCTTCTCGTTCATCACATTGATGGTGGCTCCTGTGTCGATGAGGAATGGCGTGTCTTTTCCTCCCAGAAGTACTGTCACTTTTGGGGCTGTGCTATCATCGGGTGTGTTGAAGATGAGCCAGACGTACACCTTACTGTATCGGTCATACTCGTAGTATTCTGCGCCTAGTGAATTTTCTTCCAGCGGAGGGTTTTCATATGGGTCGTCAGTGTGGAATTCTCATCGTTAGTCTTCCCCTTGGTAGGGTTGTCGAATGTTCTGTCAGGCATGTCGACTTGTAGGTTCTCGACAGCCCGTATGAATCCAGGGTGCGTTGTGTATGCCGTGGCGCTTCTACCAAAGCTGGGACTTGTGGTTTCTCTGTCTGGGTATGGTCGTACATTGGACGCTCTTGTCGGGTCGTAGCTCTGAGAGGGTGTCGGTTGCGGTGGCAGCCTATGGGCTGGTAGTAGGGGAACCCTTTCATGGCACATTATTTGAAAGTGGTTCTCCTGGCCGCACTTTAAGCACATTTGGCCGATGGCGGGGCATTGGCCCTTGTGGGGGAATTCAAACCCGCATCTGTAGCATTGTCTTTTCGGCGGCGCTCTATGTGTCTTGGTGGGATGGTGCGACTGTTTGGCGAGTTTGCCCTTAGGGGCTGTTGCCTATGGCAGCATTGGTGTCTGTCTTCTTTGGGTTCTCTTTCTGGGCTGCTTGTTCGTAGACCCTTGCCAGTTCAGCTATCTCTTGTAGTGGGAGGGGTTTCTTTAACAGATGTTTCCTAAATTGTGAGGATATGCACCCCTCTATCACTCGCAATCAGATGGCCTCGGCATCGTTAAAGTTTAAGAAGACACAATACATAATTTTTCTTTGGAGGCGTAGTATGAACTGTCCAATTATTTCATGAGGGGTCTGGGTGCACTGGTTGAAGGTGTAACGTTCATAGTCTCATAGTTCATAGTTGGTAGGTGGACTTTTCTTGGGGGGGAATGGTTTTAATAACACTTTTTATTTCTTTTCCCACCAGGTTGGTGAAGATATCCAGTTTGTTGGGAATGTCTTGGTTTTCTGCCACCCTCATGAATTCTTCAAATTCATCCATCCATTCATGCCATCTTTGACATTGATCATCATGTGGCTCGAGGGTGAACGGGTTCGGGGGGCGTAGGAAGGACGCTGGGTGGGTGGGGGTACTCCCACTGCAGGTTGGGCTGATTGGTCCGCTGGTGCTACCTCTGGTGCTACCACTGGCAGAGACATGATGTCTGCTTCTTGGAAGGCACACTCATGTGGCGGTACAGTCTGTGTAGCCTTTGGGTTTACTTGGTTGGCATCCCCCTGGGATATGGCTGGGGTGTTGAAAGTCTGTGCCTTTGCAGGCTGGTGCCTTTGGTACCTTGGTGGCACACACACCTGCATGTGGGATTTGTGCGGGAGGCTCTTGTAGCTTTACGTATTGATCCTCGCTTTCTAGTGGCTTTGTGCATGTACGGCCGTCTGCACGTGGGATTTGTGCGGGACACTCTTGTAGCTTCACATGTTGATCCTCGTCTTCTAGTGGCTTTGTGCGGCCCAGTGATGCGCTCATCTGTTGCCCCTCGTGTTCTAGTGGGTGAGGCCAATGCTTCCATTATAAATCCTCGCTTTCTGGTGGGTTTGGGCAAAGTCTCATATAAATGCTTGCATTCAATTGGTACGGATGCGCCATATACCTGTATTTCTCCTGCGTTGTCCTTGGAGCTGTCTCCTACTGCTGCAATGCTTTGTCGCTGCTTCGTCGGCCTCCTGGGGCCTTCTCTGTTCCTCACTGTGGGGGCTAAGTTTCTTCCTTACCTCTTCCTCACGTCATGAGGGTCTCCGCATCCTCCATGCCTCTCCTGCACGTTGAAGGTTTCTGCTCTCCTTTTTCGCCTCTTCTGCATCGCGGGGGTCTCCGCTCCCTCCACGCTTTCCCAGGCTCCAATGTTCTACAGCGCTACTCCTCTTCGCTGGGCTCACCATCTTCTCCGCGCCTCCTTCTTCTGGGAGGCCGCAGGCGTGAACTCCTGGCTCGTCGCCAGTTGTTGCGTCCTTCCCACCAGGCCGGTCCTTGAATAAACACAGAGACATGGTCATGCGTCTGAACTCTTTGTTTTCCTTATAACGACTAACCTTTCCTCATGCTTTCCATCCCCTCACCCTCCTCCCCTTGTGTCCCTCCCTCCAGTTCCCTGTTCCCTTTTCTTAAAGGGGCCATGTCCCTTTTAGCTTCCAACATTCTTGACAAAGGACATGAGTTTACACATCAAGAATTACGTGACATTAAACTGTCCATTTCGGAAATAATGGGAACACTTAATAGATTGGAAGGCTTCATGTTAGCTCAGGAAAACATTCAAGTGCAAAGGCTGACGACATTAGACACAATGATAGGGAAATTGAAGTCATCAGCAGCTAAAGCCTTGCAAACCTGATCTATCCCATTCTTCCAGTATTGGACAAAACATATGCAGAAGCTGTCATTGATACTGCTGCTAGCAAAGAACCCTATGATCTAGCACTAAACTCCATTTTACTTAAAGCAGTCAATTCTAATGCAGACAAAAATGGAAGACATTATGAGCTTTCTAACCTCGCAAAAAGGGTTCAGGAAATTGGGTGACACTTTGCTAATTGTGCCAACTAAGGAAAATGGCACCTCTGTGGATGTGCCGATGGATGATCCAAACAGTCCAGCGCCCCTTACTGATATTATTGAAATGAAGGAAAGGTACTCATGTACCTGCTCCTATGGGATTATCGTATAACAGTGACTCAAACAACTCTTCCAGCCATTTTTTCTCGTGTAGAATCAAACATGCAGCAGCAAGAGCACAAAAATTGAAAATTAACAAAAAAAGAAAGCAAGAAATACAAGAAAACAAAAACAAGAATCAATCAAGTATTAAGATCACTGGACACAACTCCCATATAAAAAAGATTTGTAATCTCTCCAAGGATAACAAAATGAAGACTCAAAAATTCTCCTCGATGTAGTCAAAACACAGAATATGTTCAAACCTAAAGACATGCCTGTGGGGCGATTTGAAATCCACATGCGGCAAGCCGTAAAGAACACCAACATCTCTGGTAACAATTCTTGTGGCTTATCAGGCAAAATCTAGCCACTGACTCCTTTGTAAGCCATCATGACTCTTTATTAAGTAATGAAAACCTTAAAAAGGTACAAGTGTCAAAACATTTTCCAGTTATTGGAAAGAAGCAAGTTAGCGGTTGTAAATCTCTCAATAGTAATGATCTAGCCAAACTACCACAGACAGCATCTAGGAATTCAGCTGAAACTCTAGTAATTGGTTTGTCTAATGTAGGCCCTTCTTCTACTCTAATGGGTACAATGAACAACACAAATCAAAGGCCAGTCCAGTAAACACCAAAAACTCCACACATACCCACTAGTCTATAAAACCTTCCGGGTGATGTTCCTATTGCTGTAGGTGAGGATTTGACTCTGCTATGCTTGATAGCTTCAGACAAACACTCAGAAGATAAAGTTCCAGAGGACACTCAGAAGTTGCCTGAATGTTCTAGTATTGATCTAACTTTATAAACTCCTAATATCACGGGGTGGACGAGTGACCCTGCCATTAATGGCAGGTGTAGACTGAATCACAAAATTCTTTTAAGCAAAGTCCGACAATTAAGAACCTTGCATTCGGAGCATAAAGCCTGGAGTATATTATGGATACAAAACAATTATCGTATGATTTGCAGATTTCAATCCCACATTATTACCAAACTGGTATGGGAACACAAACCAGATTTTGCTCTTTGGGGACTAATCATTCAACTATTTCGATCAGAAGAAGCTGATAATGAATTCGTACAAACAAAATTCAACTTGCCAGGTAGCAATAACGGAGGTTTGTCATGCACCCAAACATCTACGCAATCCAATGTGGATGTATTTGCACAACTATCTTCCGTAGCTGGTACAGTCAAAGACTTACCTTTGCTTGAACCACTATTGGTTAGTATCGATACAATGAACAAAGAAAAAATGCAAGAGTAGCAGGACTGGTTTCAACATCATGTAGTGGAACTGTTGCGGCTTTCAAATCTAGCTCATTGGTTAAGATCCTTGCCCCTCTCTGAGAAATCCACCGTTATTATAATACAGGAGACAATGAGTAATAAGCCTTTTTATCATACATGCTTACACTACTTATACACACCCTGCCATGATTGGCATCATAGGTAGACCAGCAGGTGGGCTAGCAGCTCTTGTATATAACAATATACAAGTGAACTCAGTATTGATCACGTCCTCTAATGAAATATTAGCATTGCAACTTTCCTTCTATGGTGGCCCAAATGCAGTGTTTCTAATTATATGTATTTACTGGAACCCTGCCAAAACTACTATGTACCATTTCTTTATGCTTTTGGACAATGTTTGAGAAGACGCCTTTATGTGTAACTCTGATTATTATGTCATCTTGGGTGGCAACTGTAACTCCATTTGTCTCTAACTCTTCAAAGTTGTCCCTTCTTTCATCTTCAACCAATTCACATTCTCCAGTACAGACGAGAGGCGAGCTCTGGGTAGACTACTTAGCAGCCTGGGACTTACAACTTGTCAACTTCAAGCAAGGAAACCACACATGTACTTGGCAAAGTGGGACATTGTCCACTTAAATAGACTACTTCTTTGTCTCATCTAAATTGCTATGTATGGCTCATCCAGTAGATATCACAAATCCGGAACAGGGTGACCACATGGCCATCACATTAAGTCTCAACGTAATGACAAACTTGCACCAAAAAAAATCAAACTTTAGCAATAATAGATATTGATAGGCTTTTTACGTCGGTTCATTGGAACCTGAAACTGTGCAGAGAACTGACCTATAGAGTGAGTAGGGACTCATGTCGTTCTTTTGTATTTAACAGCTGGGGAATGAAATCCCAACAAAGGGAGAACTGTAATACATCTGTGATCAAATTCCATTAGTGGAAGATTGCAGTATCTAAGCGAATTGCAGATACACAAACATCCCTTCTTAAAACGCAACAAGAACTCAAGACTTAGAGTACTTAAGAAGCAGTCACTGTCAGTCTTAGAACAAAAACATTATATAATTCAAAGTTACAAAAAGAAAATTAAAGTCTCGAAACATCTGCTTCTCCTCTCAGAAAATCAGAAAATTATGGATTTCTTTGCAAGAGTGACACCAAGAGCAAATGGGTAATGTTGAGAGGAGCCACGCTTAGCGACTCAGGTAGCTTAGCCTCTTCTATATCCGCTGACCAGTGGAATAAATTTATACAACACAAATTCCAATTACCCCAACAGTATTGCAATTGTCAATTTGACGAGTCTCCTTCAATATCTTTAGAACAACTCTCATTTTCTACTGAAGATGTACAATGGACGATTGAAATTCCCCAAAGCAGCAGGCTCTGACGGCATACCTTCTTGTATATTAAAGGTTGATCCTTATTTTTGGGCCTTGATTTTGCAGAGTAAGTTTGATCTTATTCTCCGTAGTAACCAAAATTCCAAAATCATGGCGTACGGCCATTATAATTCCAATTTAAAAGAAGGGTGACCCTAATGATCCCACCAACTATTGTCCCATCGCCCTTATGGACGCCTCGGCCAAGGTCTTTGCCATACTTATCCTCAAACATCTCGAGGACTTTCTCTCTTCTCACAATACTCTGTCTAGATCTCAGGTAGGCTTTCGTAAAGCCATGGGAGCTTCCCTAAACAATACCATAATCGCACACATGTTGGCAAAGTCTAAGCACTTGAAGCACTTGTGTATAGGTGTGTTATAAATGCCATATCAATATAATATCATATCATAGAAAAATGGTTCGGGACCAATTTATTTGGCTGCATTAGACCTGTCATCGGCCTTTAATTGTGTGATTAGAAATATACTTTGGGAAACAATGATCAGCCTAGGATTCCCTCCTACACTAGTGTGTCTTGTAGCATCATTACATCAAAATACAAGCTTTCAAGTTCACATTAACCAAGAAGGTGCTTTTACCCCACCTATTCCCACTTTTACTGGGGTTAAGCAGGGTGCAATCTTGCATCAACGCTGTTTAATCTGTATCTGTACGATCTGGATGATCTCTGGAAAGGGGACTGTATGCATGCAGTAAGGCTCGGCAGACTCCACGTGCATTGGATTCGGTTTGCTGATGACTTTATTTTTTTTTAACAGGACCCTTTTGGACTCCAAAACAAGTTGAATATTTTTTCATTATACGCATGAAAACACAACTAAAGGCTAACCCTGACAAGTCTCGATTAATTTTCTTCGCAAACAGAAATAAAATGAAAACATTTCAATGGAAAATGTTAGGCACGGCAATGCATACTCACTATGATACCTTGGTCATACTGTAGCTGGCACACATTCTTTGAGTTCTTGGACCTCCAATTTGAACTCAAAGGTCAGGCCTTTCTTATCCCAAATGAAGAAAGTGCTTAGGAAATTCTGCAAATTCTCTCTCATTCCTCTCAGTGACTTTTACATTTTGAAAGTAGAGCCCATCATACTGTATGGGTTGGATACCTGTCTATTAGATCTAGATCTAATTCTTGACAAATTACAAGGGATGATATGGAAACAGACTCTAGGTTTATCCCTCGCATTACCAAACTCAATTGTACGCCATGAAATGGGAATGAGCTCACTTTCTGCTAGGTTATATTGGCGAAAACTATCTATTTATGCAAAAATGCTAAGTCCCCTCGGAATTCACTCTACCAGGACTTGAATGGGTTGCTCAAGAATGCCAAATTACTGTCTTTGGTGAACTTTGAAGAAAAGATTAATAGTATGTTAGCTCATATCAACGCTAAGGTGGAAGACGTAGAACTTGGGTTACCGAGCATTAAAAAAAATCTATATGAATTTGCTTGGACAACCACAATAGAGTCCAACAACAGGTACAAAACATATGCAGAATTTGCAGCTTTTCCTAGAAAAAGAATACCAAGACCAGCATATATAATGGGGTTTCCATGAAATAAAGCAAGTGCCATATACTTAGGCTTCAAATTTAATCAATTTCTTACATACAAACGAACCCACCACTGGAAGAATCAGAATAGCTTAACATCCAATGGCTCGTGCCAATTCTGTCTAGGCTTGAGTCAGCCAAAAACACTAAAACATCTAGTTCTTCATTGTGTACATTTTGAAAATGACAGAGCAGTTTTACTCAGCTCTTACAATACTGAGCAGAATTCTTTTGCTAGGCAATTATTCTGGGCAAGATGTATGTGGAGGGACAATAAATCGCTGAGAATAGTGGTCACAAAACTATTGTACAGGATTGATGATCTGCTGGTAATGGCTACTCTATATCAGGGTAATGAATGTGAGCAGTTCGTAACACTTAGGATGCAATATGTATCGCACTGATGTTGAAGACATTTTGACTCCTTTTATCATTGTCCAAATCGTATATACTCTTGTCTGTTTTAAACGCAAGAGCAATGTCTCGATGTATTTTCTTAAATTAAACAGTTGATTTCTAGATTTCTACCCTAACTTCACGTATTATAGTTTCGTGTATGGTTATATATAACGAGAATTGCACAATTCAGAACTGTAAATCCCTAGTTACAAATTTCATCCAAAGTGTACAGAATTTATTTTCCCCTCTTTGCACAGAAGCACATTTTGCACATAACCTAGTTTATTTGTAAAATGTTGTTTTATTAATTTGTAATTCGCATCCTGTAAAATGTTGCTTTTTAAATTGGTTATTTGCATTTTTCAATGTCAATAAGGCAATGTATTAGAAAACGTCTCCCTTTTTGCACAGTAGCGAGTTTTGCACATAACTGAACTTATTTGTATAATGTTGTTTCATTACCGAGTTAATTGTATTTTGTAAAATGTGGTTTTATTAACTAGTTATTTATATCTTTTAATGTTGCATATGTATAAAAAGGCAATGCATTATAATAATGCACTATTCATTATGTTATGAAATTGTGAAAAATTGTAAAGTTTTTTTATATTTTAACCGAGTACAATAAAAGAAAAGGTAAGGACAAAGGTCTGCACTCTTGCTAAGAAAGATCCCCATAAACAAGAGGGTAAATTCCAGTAACCTGCGAGGTCCACTCCATCGAAAGCAGAAGTGAGGACACCCCTAGAACTGGAGCAACTACATTGACAACCTTTCAAGGCAACCGCGTCTGTTGAGATCAGAGGTATAAAAAGGGAGATCCCGCCTGCAAGGGTAGACCCATCCCAGTTGTCAATAGCACTACGCTCATGGAAGAGACGAGGAAAAAGTAGACAGTTCCATGTGTTAATATCCCCGCAAAAAATATTGCGATACAAAAATATACCAAAGTAGACATAGTCAATGTGGACATCTTAGATGATGAATGCCAACTTGGCCTGGGGTTGACTGAATGTACTGACAGCATTAGGTTATTGTCAAGCTTTGTGTTGCAGTACATGCAAAGTATTTAGGGGTTAGTTATTTTGTATTTATTTTCTGCTGTTAGATATAAAGCCAATTGGAACCATTGGGATTCCTCGTTATCTTCTATTTTGCAGGTCATATCTACTATTTATGTGCTCTTTTTATAGAAAGATCTGTGAAAACAGAAAAATACTTGGTCTGGTATTTCAGCAGATGTGTTTTGAAACTTAGCTATTTCTTTTTGTATGTGTTTGTTAGGGTTTTGGTAATGTTTTCTGAAGTTTTATATATTATTCAGAGTCAGCTTCAGTTCCAAAGTATTTACTTTGTATGTTCTATATTTCTTGAAGGAGTTATTTGACTCTTCCATGTAGGAGAATGCTATTTATATTGGAGTTATTTGACTGTTCCATGTAGGAGAATGTTATTTATATTTTGCAGTTCTACAGCAGGACCTTTTGCATAGTATAGTCCATGCAAAACATTCTGTATAGGGGAATGGTGTGTTGCCAACATTTTGATGTGGTGGAGGGTGCTTTTGAAAGCATTTCCTAAAATGCAGGTTCATGACCTCAAAGTCCAGTGTGGCTGCGCACTGAACAAAAGTCCATGGTTTGTAAAATTTGCATTTTACATTCATCTATTAGTTTTACATAGTGATTAGGGAATTGCCGTAAAGATTTAAAGGATGAAAGGGTGAAAGGAACATTTGGTTGAAAGTTTGTTGGGGACGTTTTTTTTCTATAAGGGTTTCTTTTTCCATAATGGTGTTTCCTACCATTTCACAGCCTCGGCCATCACTGTCTATGGCAATTGTTTGTTTTTGTTACGGTTTATAAGCCTCTTCATTGAAATATACTTTTTTGCTGCTTGTGTGAATACATTCACCTTGAAAGAAGTTTGAAAAGTTTATCTATGTGGACATTAGGCATGTTTCGAAGTACGTTTTGTAATTTATTGATTATTTTAGTTAGTGGTTTCATTCTATTTAAAATCAATATAATTTATTTTCTCTTTAGTAGAAATCCGCTGCCAATTGGAGCTTTGAGGATTAGTCTTCTGCAGTAGTTTTTCTAAGGGTAGATTGTGACTTTTCAGCCTTTTTTTATAAGATTGTGAAGAACTCTAGGGTGGAAAATATTTTGTAACATACAATTTTTGGATTGCTTTAAAATGGCTATGTTAACATATAGTGTTAGGTTCATTGGTAGGTCTGTATTTCTTTGTATATCTTTTTTTACTTGTAGTTTTTGCAAGAGTGGCCATACCTGTTTTAGTCGTGGCTGGTTTAGTTTTGTTAAGTGGAGTGACTAGCTCTTTGGTTTTAATGTTTTCTATACATTGATTTAGAGGTGGATGACTATGTGGCTTGCTTTTATTCTTACGTGCTCTGTTTCTTTTTTATTTTCTATGGATTTTCTTTTTAGTAGGCATTTTGTTGTGTCTGTTGCAAAGACAACTTTGACAGAAGAGACAGTTTTGGTTTCAAATTTGTGGAATTTCTATGCATGTTTTGTGCATGGGTGTGCTGGAAAGGGGACAGCCCCATGCCCAGAGGTGCTTTAAAGTAAGTTGAGATGCATTTGAGGCACTGGAATGAACCAGGGGATGGGGTATGTTAAAGCAGCACTTTCACCTCCTGTAGGACCCCATGCTAACATCATCAATTATGGCATATTCATATATTGCAGCACAAAGCGCGAGCGGCATCGCCATTTTGCAGAGATATTAATATTCTTGGGTAGAAGAGCAGGCTTTTGCCGTAAGCACGGTAAAGGTGGCATTGCATGCACTAGCCCAAAATCCACGAGGCAACAGATATCTCAAGTCTTGCCCGAGCTCCCTTGAGGACAGTTTGCACCTCCACCCGCCACACTGTTTGGCCATTGTTCTTGAAAGTGTTGCGAAGATGTGTCTTTCATCCAAAAGGAATGTGCCCTACAAAGCCGCGATAAGAGGCCAACGCCTGGTGGGTATGTTATCTCACATTGGCCAAAGCACGACCCGGTTCCATGAAACCAGGTGCCCTTTCACCATTAACACCAAAGTAACAAGTCCTGAAAGGATGGACAGGATGTATCTTTGCAGCGACAATCATGTGATTTGTATTGCGATGTGCTGGGAGGGATAAATTATAGTTCAAACAAGGGTGGAAGACCTGGGAATTGGATGACGCGGAGGGAGTGAGTGAAATGTGCGGGTGAAGGTTAGCGTGCCCTTGAACCTCCTGTGTGTCTGTTTTAAAGCATGCCCAGTGTATTGTATGAGTGATAAACAAGCTGTATTGTAGGCGTATAGTTCATTTGTTTTCTGACCTTCAACGTGAGAAGGAGATGAGCCCCACAGTGCCCACGGGATGAAAGACGGATGGACTGGGCTGGGACTAATAAACTGCCATCCTATATGGATAAAGGGAGCATGTGTATGGGGTCCATCCAATCAGCCGCGCCGGTGTGTACTACATGCATTGCATTATTATGACAATGTTTTTGCCTTAAATGTTTCTGCTTGTACCTAATTACGGCAGAACGTACTTGGCTGCAGAGTTCTTTGCTGTTGCTCTCATTTGCGCATGAGATTAACACTTGTTATCCTTACAAGATCGACTTGGGCCTTTCTTCCCTAGCAGGTTGTATTTACTCTGGTGTAAGCGCTGAGTGGCGTGCCTTCAATTGGTGACCCCAGCACCCCATTCCTGCGGAGGCTTCCAGGCCGTTTCTCCAGAAGGAGCTGCACCCACCTACAGTGACCGGCCCTGAAAAATACATGTGTTCAGAGTGGCATAGTACACACCATTTTAAGAAAAGGCCTCTCTGCTCTTTGAAGCGGTGCATGGAACCCTGTGACGGAGGAGTTAGAGTGAACCCCGCACATGTGAGTAGACTCTTGTAGGAGATAACAAGTAGTGGATGGATGCAGGGGAAGTGAGAACGTGGAGAGTGAGGTTGTTGATGTGACATAGATGAGTTTAGGGTTATTGCTGGTGAACATTTGTAGTATTAGTTGATCAGTTCAGTAAGGCATTATAAAGTCAGGCAGAGGTAAGGCAAGGGATCCCTCCTCGAAAAGGGAGGGAAGGTGGTACCACGAGGCAGAATAATATTTAAAGGAGGTTCTTGGAAATACAAAGTAGTGGTCTCATATTAGTAGCAGCTGTTGTTAGTTTAGCATGTTGGTAAAGTTTGTGGTAGTAGTGTTTTTTGGGTGAAGAAGCAGGCCCTAGAAGGGGCAGTAATTGTGTTAGTTGAAGTGTGGTTGTGGCGTTTTCCCGATCTCTCGCAGCAGCATGTGTCATATGGAAGGGTGTGAGAGAAGGGAGGGGGTTTGTTCTTTTGTTTTTGTTGCTATAAATAAGTGGGAGCATGTGCGGTGCATTAGAGGGGCTTTGCGGGCTGGTAAGGGGTAGACAGCCCTAGCATGGGGGAGGATTACCAATAGAGCACATATACAAGGCCCTGCCACTGTATTGTGACAGGGTGGAAAATATTACAAGCAGTGGATCAGCAGTGGATCACAGAGGCAGGAATAGGTGGGATGCCCTGCCCATGGCCAGGGTAGGGCTCACACAACAACAGTATTTTGGAACACATGTCCACATTCTTAGTAGCAATATACAAGGGGAAGCAGTTACAAAAGAAAAAAGAGATTATCAATCTTTGGCGTATGTTAAAAAATACTGAGGATCAATGGAATGGAGCAGAGGTGCATAGACAGAGAAGTGAGAGGCGCGGTAAGAGAGAAGGGGAAGGTGAGACGCAGGTAGGGACTAAGGGATTATATCCCTTAATAACATATCCCACAGAAGGGTACACTAATCCAAGCTATGTATCCGCTATGATAGGTATCCCTCCCGCGGCAGTAGGGTCCCATTCAGTGTCAGCAACATTACAGGCTACCACTTCCCCACCTCTGTATGCCCACCTGCCTGAAGCACCAGCATCAACAGAGTACAGGTTTAGGGAGTTTCAGGATAGGTTGAAAGGTTTTCTAACGGAACTACAGGGGTTACAGACATCCCCAGAAACAAGAAGGGAAGTAAGTACACGAAGAATGGGTGTGGGTAGAGTGGACGCCAGCGGAAATATTGCTTAAAATGGATGTTGAAGGTATAAAACGTGCAAGGGTTGGGAAGCAAAAGAGCCCGGGTAGGTGGATTGTCGTGGGAGAGGAGACTACGGTGCTGGGAGAACCTGTGGAGGGAGGGGATGCTGGCACGTTCAGAGAGGACCCCAGTGAAGATGAACTGAGGGGTGAAGTGGTGGCTGAAACCACCCCCCAAGCAGAAGGTACATGTGTGAACTAAAAATACTATACCGAGGAAACAAAAAAGATCACGGCAGACACAGAAAATGGATAATAAGAATGCATGTTTATTTATGCATGGCAATAGTCACTAATCAATAACAAGCAATCAGCACTCTCTAGCAATGAGTGCTTTAGCAAACCCAACCCTCCCAGCTTCTCTCTAGCAATGCTCCACTGAACACCATAGCACTGAGAGCTCCGTCCCAGCATCCCAGCACCCTAGCTCTGAAACTGAACTGAAAACCGCTGTTATCCATAGTAGCATATGATGTACATTTTACAATTACACGCGTAGAAAGTAGTCTATGGCAACCAGCATTTTTTACTACCTATGTGTGTGCATACATAATTTCAACATAGCTGTGTACTGTACTGGGACTCAGTGACATGTTCTTCTATATTCTAAGAACAGCAAGCATATCATTAACATTCTTGTCTTTTTGCATCGAGACAGAAAGGCTCTTCTGCAGAACGAAAACAAAAGTAGTCAAGGCTATATCTAACAGTCTGCCAAGAGACAGATTTGTTATGAAAACATCTACACACCCTGTCTTCGGCTACCAACACATTTGCCTTTCGCGCTTGGTAAAAACCTAATTCATAATAGACAAGAAACAGACAACATCTTAGTGCTTCGAAACACAGAATGTGTGCTATACAAAATAACAAGCTAAGCAAATCTCACATGGCTATCAGCAAATGTCCATCTATAAGAGCTCTAAACAAACTATAATGCTAAACATAGCTTATACTAAATGGATGCATAGATCAATGGATGAATGGATTAGCCCACGCTAACTTAACCATTAGAAATGCAGATTGACATATGGGCGGGAGGCAGGGTACGGAACAGAGCTGGTCGGTGAAGAGAAGATGTGCTGTGAGGAAGAGTATGGAAAGTAGAGCAAATATGCAGATGCCCCTTATACATAAGTGGGAAGGGAGGACACAGTATGTGCCTTGGCTCCAAAAGGACATGAATAATTTAATTAAGGCTGTCCCACAGCTTACAGTAGGGGAAAGCAAGCAGATATGTGAATTCGAAAAATAAACGGCAGGAGTGCCCCTGAGAATAGGGGATCTGAAGAGTGTATTGGTTGCCGTAGATCAAGATGGAGATGTGTGGGTCAAGGCTGGATACCTGGGAGTAACCTTGGGGAACAATGCACATGATGGGGCATCATTCAGTGGAGTTATAGCCTTGGTATGGGATGCATTACCTAGGACCTTTCCAGATACTCCTGATCTACAGTTCCTGATGCAATTACGATGGGTGATGATGAGGACCCAGCTGTATTCATTCTTAAAATACAGGAGAATTGGAGAGTGGCAACAGGGGGACCATGGGATCAATCAATGCCATTATTCTATTTCATCGTAAAGAGGGGTTTGCCGAAGGAAGTACAGAAGGCATTGGATAAGATTGTGGATATTGAGGAAAAAGGATGGTCAAAATACAGAGCATAATAGTTCATCATTGCAAAAGAATTAAGGAGCGAGAGAGGGAAACAGCGCAAAGACGTCAGAGGGATGAAGCAAAATTAGTAGAGAAACAATTGGCAAAGGTGGCAGTTCATGTGCCCGTTTCAACGCCAGTACAGGCACAGGGAGCAGAGAGTACACAGCAAGTTATGAATGCCACTATTGTGGTGCTCTGGGCGGAAAGAGGACAAGGACAGTGGAAAGGGAGGCAATAGTACCCCAGCCCACAGTGGCAGCAAGGAGGGCCACAGCGAGGGAGAAGGGGATTTTGGGGATCAAGATGTGGAGGGTTTGGACAAGGAGGTGGGTTTGGACAGTTGTAATGTTGGAATTGTTTGAGGTGGGGCATTTCACAAGGGAGGGCCAGAGCCTGTCTGTGGCAGGGTATAGTTACTGCCCACAGCAGCAGGGCCAAGAGCCCCAAGGACCTCAAGGATTCGGATACCAGCAACAGGGCCAAGGGTACCATAACCAGGAGTATCTGTCATGATGCCTACCCCCGGAGCACCAGGCCAGGCCCAGCACCCCCGGAAGCAGGCATCATGCCCTCGGGTAAAAGCCCAGCGGCCCCTTATAGGGGCTCCTTGGACTCAGTCCTGGCGCCATATGCGCCAGGCTCATAAAGGGAGGTGTTTTGTGCACTTACCTGATGCAGACCATGCTGCACGCTTCAGGCCTCCCTGAGACCTGAAAGGGACTATTTTTTCATAGGGACTATTTTTTCACTCGGGCGTGGCCAGGGAAGGATACATACCTAGTTGGGGAAGGATACATACCTGGGACTTCTTTGGAGGCTATTTAAGCCACGGCCAGACAGCAGCTCATGCTTCGTGTTGTTCTGCTTCCTGCAGCTTAACGCTCACCGTGTCTGCTCCTGCTCCTGGACTCCAGCCACGCCCACCTCGAACCTGGAAGACCTGCAAGGAAGGAAGAGAAGAGAAAGGTGAAAACCAAGGACTATTTCAAACTTCTTACCTGCATCCGGAATCTTCTCGCCAGCATCCCTGAAGAAAGACTTCCATTTAAAAGCATTGCGTTGCTCGGTGCAGCGCCACGCTTCTCTCACCTGTCCTCGAGACATCTCCCGGCTCCATTGCGGCTGTCAGCATCGGACGCCACATCTCTGCACCTAGGGGAGAGAGGAAGAAACAAAAGGTGAGCAGAAGGAACACAGAAGGAAAGCCTGATTAACAGCCATAATACTTACCGGCTTTTCTTCCACATTTCGGGTCGGCGCCGCCCCGTTGGCAGGTACCGTACCCCGGCCCCTATGGGGAAAGGACAAGAGACATTTCGGGGGATTTTAAAGGACATTTAGAGGGATCGCCCTCATCACTACTCACCTCGGCAGTTTAACCCCTCGACGCATCGCCTTCATTCTGCACCTGAAATAAAGGACAGATCACAAGTTAGAAAGACAACATAAAGGGGGCCTCACTTGAACTTTGAACTTTCATACTTACGGCGCATCGCTCAGGAAAGTCAAGTGGATTTTGCCAGCGCCATTCTGAATACCAGTGAAGTAACTGGACGAACGTGCGCCCCTGCACCAGAAGCAGGATGGAGAGTTCATCCTTCGAAACCAAAAGGTGAGCTTAAACCGGGGTTTGGAGGAAGTTAGAGAGGAACGAAGGGGGAAAGGGGGGAGCTAGCACACTATTCTGCAGACTGTTAATCCCCTTTCTCATCTGCAGAAGGATATTCCTACGGGCCAGGCAAGCACGATTTGGAGGTCCTGTCCAATCGGTGTTCCGGGTCCTGCGCATCACGCTAGAAGAGGCCACAGCAATCCAGACTAGACCAGCGCCCCCGTGGGAACCAGGTGAGTGTTACAGTATCCTTGGGGGCAATAATAAACATTTAATCAGTGGTTCCAAGCACCGAACACACAAGTGCGACATCCGCCGCAGCAACAGC
Source organism: Ambystoma mexicanum (assembly GCF_040938575.1). Lineage (NCBI taxonomy): Eukaryota > Metazoa > Chordata > Amphibia > Caudata > Ambystomatidae > Ambystoma > Ambystoma mexicanum. The sequence continues at coordinate 434,858,141 of NC_090935.1, forward strand.
AGGGTGGTGTTGCCCGGTAATCAGGACACCGGGTGGGGCAACTGCTCCCTTTGGGGGAGCAACAGTAGTAGGAGGTAACCCTTTCTCATTCCGTGGAACAAGCATGTATCCTGATTAGGACAGCCCACAGAGAGCACTTACATGTACGGTCCTGTCAACGACCATCCACTCAGAAGAGGAACCATTGGTGGGGGCAGAGATAAGAAACAAGCAATTCATATTCATGGTGAATTCTAGTGAAACTAAGTCTTGTATTATGGAAGGCAACATTCCACTATCTGTAAAATATCTTTACACGCAGGGGTTCTTTAGGGCTATTTCAATGTTCCATACATTGAGGAGTTGGATCTAAAGTAAGGAGGAAATATACTACAGGCACCCAACCTATATTCCGAGAGTTCCCCAGTCAATCTACTAGTTAGGGACCTCGACAGTAAGCTAAATATAACAATGTCCTTTTCAGACCATGGAGTAGTATGTTCTACGCCTGGGATTTGTGCTGTGATGGCACTGCTGATAATCCACATGATGGAAAGGGAGGTGGTGGTCCACGGGATTCCTGTATTCCCAGACATGTTTATTTATGGCATACAGTGCTTCTGAAGGTGGTGCCCCAGATTGCCAAGCAGTGCTGGCGAGTGCCCACTGATTTCATTTTTCATCCAGCTGTGTCGCCTGGAATGGTGGCATGAACGATACTATCCCTGGACCTGCAGGGGTTGGTCGTGTCACAGACAGAAGGATTATCCTATTAGGGGTGGATAGGGATGGATGTGAGTGGCGCACCATTCTCTGTGCAGCTAAAGGAGATGACGGATGATACATTGTTTTAGAATAATGACAAAGTGGGGGAAATACTTCTAGAAATGTGCATCGCTTGTGACATAATGGTACAGTACCGTAGAGTGCTGTGTCCCTTAATGGCAGTAGTAACTTCATCCCCATTTTTGGGAGAAGATTGACAGCATGTGTTATGGACTACAAATCCACAGGATGTACGGTTGTTGAAAGATGTAAGACCTGTGCGCATAACCCTGAAACCAGATGCAGTGCTGCCCCGGGTAAGACAATGGGCCTCATTCCGAGTACGGCGCTAACCAATGGCGCTATTAACGCCTTGGTTGACGCCGTACCTGGACCAGCAGCACCTTGGTGGATGGCGGAATCACCGCCCCATTCCAAGGTTGGCGGGGCGGTAATTCCCCATTCACCAAGGCTCTTCCCCATTCCCAAATGAACCCCCATAGGGCTCAATGGGAATGGGGAAGATGCAAATAACGGTGACCGTTCATTACGGTCACCTTTATTGGCTTGGAGGCCCCTTTGCGCCCTCGACTTTAACACCTGCTCAAAGCAGGCGTTAAGGGTCGAGGGCGCAGAGGGAACTCAGAGTATGGCAGTAAGGGAATACCGCCACCGGTCTCGTTACCGGTGGCCGCTATCCCTTACCGCCATACTCGGAATGAGGCCCAATATCTACTATCAAGAGAGGCGGAGGAAGGCATCAGAAAGACCATACAGGCTCTCCTGGACCAGGGGATTATCGTGCCATCTAGGTCCCCATGTAATATGGCGATATATCTGTTCAGAAACAACGGGGAGGCAATTGAAGAATGGTCCAATACTTGCACCCCCTAAATGATGTTGTACAGAGAGAGTTTCCAGTGGTCCCAAAATCTGCAATGATTTTATGCGGCATCCCCAAGGAGGCTACATATTTCATTTGGTGGATTTGAAAATGTGTTTTTCTCAATTCCACTTCATCCAGGGTCAAGGTATCTCATATTTACACAGGGTCAGATGAGGTTCAAGCATACTAGATTACCTCAAGGGTACTTTGAGAGCCTGAGCATATTTAACAGAATACTGCAAGCTGATTTAGGGAATAGTCAGGTGCCCAGTATGATTATCCAGTACATAGATGGTCTGCTAGTGGGTAGTGACAATGAACAACAGTGGCAGAGAGACTTGGTTGCACTGCTAAAATTACTAGCCTGTAAAAGGTACAAAACTGACCAAATTGCAATATTGCCAGCAGGAAGACATTTAATTGGGGCAGTTTATATCAGTGAATGGGAAGAGGATATTACCTGACAGGGCAGCATTGGTATTGCCCACCCCCAGTCCCGCCTCAGTTAAGGAGATACAGAAGATCTGTGGCCTGTGTAATTACTGCAGGGCCTGGATACTCGATTACGCAGCATACACCAGACCACTTTTGCAGGCCCTGAGGGAAGCACCCAAGACACGTTATTGTGGTTGACAGAAATGATTAGACAATTTGATGATTTAAAAGAAGCGATGATCTCGGGACCCGTACTACCCACTCTGGATTATATTAACAGGAATTGTATTTTTTTTCACACTCTGATGCTCAACTTATGACAGCAGTGCTGGCACAGAAGAGCACTATGGGCCATAAGTCATTGGCCTATTATAGTTTTACTCTGGATGCAGTGATGCAAGGGCAGTTCATGGACAAACAAGCATTAGCAGCTGCTGCCTTTGCTATATAGAAAAGTTCCACAATTATGGTGGGGTGTTCAGTAACGTTCTATGTGGAAGACGCTTTGTTCGCTATTTTGGAGAGGTCGAAGTCTACCCTAACAACGCAAAGGTCATCGGCATATGAAATTATTATCTCAAAACCACACATTCATATGGTTTGTTGTAAGACAGTGGATCCTGCCACCTTTTGAACAGATATGCTGACGACACAGAACTTGACCGTACACGAATGAGCCACATACGAGGGGGAGGAGGATGACACTCCCAAAGCAGGCAATAGTGCATTAACAGAGGGTATGGTACATTTTGTTGATGGGCCATCCACAATTGATCAGGAAGATGGGCAGAGGTGGAAAGGGGAGCAGTGGTATGACTTGAGTGAGGGGAGTACAAGACAGTGGTTATGGGGCGGTGGCCTGCACACTATTCTGCACAAGTGGCAGAGCTTGTGGCACTCATTGAAGCACTGAGATTGTCACAAGGGGGTCATGTTAAAATATATTTCTGGCTCATCATACGTTACAACAACGTTACATGCGGGTCTCTCTCGTTGAAAGAGGAGGAGGTTCAGGAGGGCTTGTGGATCTCCAGTACAGCATGCTGTGCTGTTAGAGATACTGATAGAATCGTTATCACAGCAATCTGTTGTTGCAGTCATCAAGTGCGCCGCGCATACTCACAGGACTGATGAAACCTCAAGGGGGAACGGAGTCACCGATACGGCAGGGAAAATGGCAGCTTATCAGTTAAGTGAACCATCCACTGAGTATGTTATGACTGTCCCACCGACAGATGAGCATCAATTGCTTTACATCGTATTGCCTATTTCCAAGATTATTGGGCTTCAAGGGAGGGTGCCTGAATAAGAGAAGGAGTTGTGGTTACGGAGAAGATGTATGCAGTCTCTGACAGGTCTATTGTGGAGACAGGAGAACTCTCGGAAGACAGTGATGCCCCAGGAATTGCTAACGGTAGCATTTGAATAATTGCAGTACCCATCTCATAGTTCGAAGCAACACATTGCTGCAAACACACAGTAGGATTTGTTCACACCAAATATCCATGAGAACATCATTGATATGGTTGTTTGTTGTACCGCATGTAAAGTTTTAGTAAAGTGATGACACTACGGATATTACGAGGCACATTGCTCTGTCCTATTGGGCTGTTCCATGAGTTACACATAGACTATGCCGATATGGGGGAATGTTTTAATGGATCGAGGTACCTCCTTGTGGTGATCTATCCCTTCTCAAGGTGGGTGGAAGCAGGACCATGAGCGGTCCCAAATGCCAAGTTTGCTATGAGGTTTCTGGTGCGGGAAGTGTTCCCATGCTGGGGTGTGTGCAAGGTTTTGAGATCAGACAATGGCACACATTTATTTAATGCATTATTTCAGCATGTTACAGCACTATTGGGTATCAGGCATCGGATGTGCTCAATTTATCACACACGGGCCAATGGCATTGTGGAGTGGATAAATGGACTCTTCAAGAGTACGTTATCCAAGTTGTTCACCACATTGAAGAAAAACTGGCTGTACTGTCTGCCTCTGGCCCATTTTAGCTTGAGCACACAGCCAAGCAAAGACCATCACCTGTTGCCTCACAAGGTGGTTACCATTCGGCGTATGCATACTTCTGTGTCCCCTGTGAGAAGGGTTTCTGATGCGCATAGGACTGCAGCGTTGTTAGGGAAGGAATTCAAGGATTATTTGACGACACTAACTCAGGCCATTAAATGTCTCCGACAGATTGCACCTCCCAGAACCGACACCCGATGCTGCACAAAAAACGGGAACAGATCCTGAGCATATAACGGCTAGACCACTGCTGCCAGGGGATTACGTCTACATCCACAACGTTGTGCACCGCTGGAACAATACCAGGTTCCAGGGCCCATATACAGTTGTGTTTTGCACTCCCCTATCAGTCAAAGTGAAGGAGCTGCATTACTGGGTGCACCTCTCTGACGTTTGTAGGGCACCTCCAGAACATACAGTGGTGCACCAGTTCTCTTAAAAAAGGGGTGACATTACCTGTACCCAGAGCTCCTTATCGGACTGCCCGAAGGGGGCATGTCTGTGATATCATGCTCAAGTGACAGGCCGAAGTTCAGCTGCTAGCTCCACACTATTTTCAATTCAGGAGCTCTTTCTCTTTCACTCCTCTTCTCTTTCTCTCACTATCTCTCTCTCTCTCTCTTTCTTCCTTTTTCTCTTTCTTTCTCTCTCTTTCTTTCTCTTTCTCTCTCCCCCTTCCCCCGTGTTTCCTCTTGTTTCTTTTTGTCCTGTACAGTGTACGACTCGTACATCCCTTGTTTCTGTTGTCTTGTGCGTCTGTGCTTCAATAACAGGTGGAAAGAAGATGGAGGCAGCTCCTGTACATAGATTGTTAAGTAGGGACCTGAGGCGTAGGGATGCAAATGAAAGACTATGGAAATATATATATTATAATTGGTTAGTACTTGCTGGAGTATTGTGTTTGATATTGCTAATATTGCTGGGTGTGTATTGGGGGAGGTTATTATAGGAGGAGGTCCTATAAAGGGGAGAGTGTGGGAAATATGATTGTATATTATCCAAATGCAACGATACATATCAGTGACAATAACGTGAGTGGAGTTACATATATTAACACTAATGTGAATACGAATAATAGCAACGATAATAGGGTCAACGACTCCAATATGTAAGTTCCGTCCATGAAGGAAGTAGAGAACACGTTGGTTACAATAAATAGGGGATTGTCTACCACTATGGAGGGATACACTGATTTTTCTGACAGTATTACTAAAGCGACTATCCTTGAAAATGTGCAGGGAAGCATGAAATGAGAAGTACGATGAAAGTATGACATATCAGGGGTCGGGTTTTGATGTTATTTAGGATATTCATCACCCCCTGGTACTCTGATATGAGTGATGTGGGGAGAAATGCTGTAAATGAAAGCTGTTATGGGTGTTCACTTATTCCGTATGCGTCAGGGACTCCCAAGGTGTCAGTACCACAAGCGGACCCAATTATAGAGGTACAATGTATGGTTCATCTTGCGTTATGCAGAATAAAATGAACGTTCCAGGCACACAGTGTGGAATTGCAAATGATGGGCTCAGATTTTGTAAAATGTCCTGACGACCAGATAAACATCAACAGGCCGATTCATGGAATAAATGTGCGCCGAAAATCCCGGCGCAGAGGGGCCAATACGTGCGCTGCGCCTAAAATCAGCGCAAAGCGCAGGGAAACCAGCGCACGTCGATTCATGGAAGTCCCTGCGCAAGAAAAGCAGAGGACGTGCGCGGAAAAAACGCGCGGCGCAGGCCGGCGCACAGGTCAACCAACGTCGTGCGCCACGGCCACTGCGCCATCACTCCGAGCGCAGCGCACAGCTCTAAAGTAGGCGGGACACAGGGCGGGACACTCGGAATGGGGAATAAAATGGGGCACAACACTCGGAATGGGGAAGAATGTGGGCGGCACGGGGAAAGTTTAGGAGGCAAGTGCGCGGAACGCCCACACGCTCGCATACAACACGTATTCATGGAATAGAATAGGGCAAAAAAGCGCACGCTCAAAGCAGCGCACAGGCACAAACAGGCACAAACACGACCGCCACAAGAAAGCAGGCGGTAGCGTCTCTGCGCCTGCAAGAAATGTGCGCTAAAAGGTGCGCCAACAAATAGCACCTATATACAGACATGATCAATGTCCAATACTGTGGCCCTCCAGGACAAATGACGTACAAAGGGGTACCCACAAACACAGACACGCGCAGAGAGAAAAAATAAACGTGTGCGTGCATACCGGGGTGCACGGTAAGTTGCACACGCGATATGGCCGGGTACGTGGATTTCAGGGGTGCGCGGGAAGTTCCACACGCGATATGGCAGGGTACGTGGATTACAGGGGTGCGCGGGAAGTTCCACACGCGATATGGCCGGCTACGTGGATCCCAGGGGTGCGCGGGAAGTTCCACACGCGATATGGCCCGGTACGTGGATTGCAGGGGTGCGCGGGAAGTTCCACACGCGATATGGCAGGGTACGTGGATTGCAGAGGTGCGCGGGAAGTTCCACACGCGAAATGGCCGGCTACGTGGATTACAGGGGTGCGCGGGAAGTTCCACACGCGATATGGCAGGGAACGTGGATTTCAGGGGTGCGCGGGAAGTTCCACACGCGATATGGCCGGCTACGTGGATTGCAGGGGGGCGCGGGAAGTTACACACGCGATATGGCAGGGTACGTGGATTCCAGGGGTGCGCGGGAAGTTGCACACGCGAAATGGCCGGCTACGTGGATTTCAGGGGTGCGCGGGAAGTCCCACACGCGATATGGCCCGGTACGTGGATTGCAGGGGTGCGCGGGAAGTTCCACACGCGATATGGCAGGGTACGTGGATTGCAGGGGTGCGCGGGAAGTTCCACACGCGAAATGGCCGGCTACGTGGATTACAGGGGTGCGCGGGAAGTTCAACACGCGATATGGCAGGGAACGTGGATTTCAGGGGTGCGCGGGAAGTTCCACACGCGATATGGCCGGCTACGTGGATTGCAGGGGTGCGCGGGAAGTTCAACACGCGATATGGCAGGGAACGTGGATTTCAGGGGTGCGCGGGAAGTTCCACACGCGAAATGGCCGGCTACGTGGATTTCAGGGGTGCGCGGGAAGTTCCACACGCGAAATGGCGGGCTACGTGGATTTCAGGGGTGCGCGGGAAGTTCCACACGCGATATGGCCGGCTACGTGGATTCCAGGGGTGCGCGGGAAGTTGCACACGCGATATGGCAGGGTACGTGGATTGCAGGGGTGCGTGGGAAGTTCCACACGCGAAATGGCCGGCTACGTGGATTACAGGGGTGCGCGGGAAGTTCCACACGCGATATGGCAGGGAACGTGGATTTCAGGGGTGCGCAGGAAGTTCCACACGCGATATGGCCGGCTACGTGGATTGCAGGGGTGCGCGGGAAGTTACACACGCGATATGGCAGGGTACGTGGATTTCAGGGGTGCGCGGGAAGTTGCACACGCGAAATGGCCGGCTACGTGGATTTCAGGGGTGCGCGGGAAGTTCCACACGCGATATGGCAGGGTACGTGGATTCCAGGGGTGCGCGGGAAGTTGCACACGCGAAATGGCCGGCTACGTGGATTTCAGGGGTGCGCGGGAAGTCCCACACGCGATATGGCCCGGTACGTGGATTCCAGGGGTGCGCGGGAAGTTCCACACGCGATATGGCAGGGTACGTGGATTCCAGGGGTGCGCGGGAAGTTGCACACGCGAAATGGCCGGCTACGTGGATTTCAGGGGTGCGCGGGAAGTCCCACATGCGATATGGCCCGGTACGTGGATTGCAGGGGTGCGCGGGAAGTTCCACACGCGATATGGCAGGGTACGTGGATTGCAGGGGTGCGCGGGAAGTTCCACACGCGAAATGGCCGGCTACGTGGATTACAGGGGTGCGCGGGAAGTTCAACACGCGATATGGCATGGAACGTGGATTTCAGGGGTGCGCGGGAAGTTCCACACGCGATATGGCCGGCTACGTGGATTGCAGGGGTGCGCGGGAAGTTCCACACGCGATATGGCAGGGTACGTGGATTTCAGGGGTGCGCGGGAAGTTGCACACGCGAAATGGCCGGCTACGTGGATTTCAGGGGTGCGCGGGAAGTTCCACACGCGAAATGGCGGGCTACGTGGATTTCAGGGGTGCGCGGGAAGTTCCACACGCGATATGGCCGGCTACGTGGATTCCAGGGGTGCGCGGGAAGTTGCACACGCGATATGGCAGGGTACGTGGATTCCAGGGGTGCGCGGGAAGTTCCACACGCGATATGGCCGGCTACGTGGATTCCAGGGGTGCGCGGGAAGTACCACACGCGATATGGCCGGGTACGTGGATTGCAGGAGTGCGCGGGAAGTTCCACACGCGAATTGGCTGTGTGCTCCCAGGCATTACCTGTACACCCTCCACGGCCCCTGCAGGCAGCACACACAACAGGGAACTACCCTGCACACCTGCTCATGTCTCCCACCACCCCCACCCCCCATCCACCAGGGACACCCTCCACCAGGCCCCCACCCATGTCTCCCACCACCCCCACCACTGTGGGGAACCTGTCAGCAGGCCCCCACCCATGTCCAACCCATGTCTCCCACCACCCCCAACCCCCATCCACCAGGGACACCCTCCACCAGGCCCCCACCCATGTCTCCCACCACCCCCAACCCCCCATCCACCAGGGGCACCCTCCACCAGGCCCCCACCCATGTCTCCCACCACCCCCACCCCCAGCACTGTGGGGAACCTGCCAGCAGGCCCCCACCCATGTCCAACCCATGTCTCCCACCACCCCCAACCCCCATCCACCAGGGACACCCTCCACCAGGCCCCCACCCATGTCTCCCACCACCCCCAACCCCCCATCCACCAGGGGCACCCTCCACCAGGCCCCCACCCATGTCTCCCACCACCCCCACCCCCAGCACTGTGGGGAACCTGCCAGCAGGCCCCCACCCATGTCCAACCCATGTCTCCCACCACCCCCAACCCCCATCCACCAGGGACACCCTCCACCAGGCCCCCACCCATGTCTCCCACCACCCCCAACCCCCCATCCACCAGGGACACCCTCCACCAGGCCCCCACCCATGTCTCCCACCACCCCCAACCCCCCATCCACCAGGGGCACCCTCCACCAGGCCCCCACCCATGTCTCCCACCAGCCCCACCCCCAGCACTGTGGGGAACCTGCCAGCAGGCCCCCACCCATGTCCAACCCATGTCTCCCACCACCCCCAACCCCCCATCCACCAGGGGCACCCTCCACCAGGCCCCCACCCATGTCTCCCACCACCCCCACCCCCAGCACTGTGGGGAACCTGCCAGCAGGCCCCCACCCATGTCCAACCCATGTCTCCCACCACCCCCAACCCCCCATCCACCAGGGACACCCTCCACCAGGCCCCCACCCATGTCTCCCACCACCCCCACCCCCAGCACTGTGGGGAACCTGCCAGCAGGCCCCCACCCATGTCCAACCCATGTCTCCCACCACCCCCAACCCCCCATCCACCAGGGACACCCTCCACCAGGCCCCCACCCATGTCTCCCACCACCCCCACCCCCAGCACTGTGGGGAACCTGCCAGCAGGCCCCCACCCATGTCCAACCCATGTCTCCCACCACCCCCAACCCCCCATCCACCAGGGGCACCCTCCACCAGGCCCCCACCCATGTCTCCCACCACCCCCACCCCCAGCACTGTGGGGAACCTGTCAGCAGGCCCCCACCCATGTCCAACCCATGTCTCCCACCACCCCCAACCCCCCATCCACCAGGGACACCCTCCACCAGGCCCCCACCCATGTCCCCCTGGCCCCTGGTCCTGACGATACACAATAAAGGCAGTAATGGCCAGCATACCCAGCACAAACACCCAGGCAAGGATTGCATGCACCCACATAGTGAATGCAATCACATGACACAACCCCAAAGGCAAGTATTCAAAAGAACACATGTCCGCCACACACACATACACAATGGGTGCAAGTGAATGTCAAAACCCATATCATGACATGTAAGAAACCAAAGAAAAAATGACACAAGTGTAAGATAATATAAAAATGTATTAAATAAAAAAATAAGTAAACTAATACAACTATCTGGCAAAGCAAATAAAAGGTCCATGTCCGGGAACAAAAATGAGAAACCAAAAAACAAAGGATAGAAAAATCAATAGATTTTGTCCAAAGCAAACACATGTAGCATGAAATCAAAGAAAAACCATTACGACATGGTGTAAACAATATGAAATTAAAAAAATGTATCTCCCAAAAAATAACAATATATACAGGAATGTTCAAGGGTCCATGAGCCCAACACCACTAATGAAACCTAATACTAACTAAGTTAAAAAATATGTACAAAAAAGTGGCCATTGTCCAAGCGGTCCAAAATAATAAAAAGAAATAAAGGAAACCTAGCACTAACTAACTCAAAAACTATATACAAAGGCAGCGGGCTAGTCCTGCGGCTCACTTGGTGATGCTGGCCAGGGCATCCTCGAACTCCATGTCAATGTCCTGGAGGCGGGACTCAGTCCTGGCCCCGAGGTCTCGCAGGGACAACCCCATGTGCTCACCAAATTCCCTGCGAGCCTCCTCGAGGCACTCAGCCCGCCTCAATGTCTGATGCATGGAGATCTCCGCCCTGGCCATGGCGAGCCGCTCCACTTCCGCCCGCTGCCGCTCCGCACCTATCCGCTGGCCAAACTCCTCCCACACGGAACACACCGCCATGCCAGGGTTGCCCTGCCCTCCGGCCGATGCCTGCCCCTCTGATCTTGATGGCCCTGAGCCATGATGCCTCCCACGTCGAGCCCGCTGCTGCCTCCGACGCCACTGCCTCTGCCAGCACGACGGCATCCAGGCTGATGGTAACCACCGACGCCGTCGTGCACGTGCCCTGCCCGATGATGCCGGCACATCTTCCATCTGCTGGGGTCCACTTGCTGTGTCGTCCACCCCTGCTGGACCTCCGACTCCCAACTGCGGCAGGGATGGGATCCCCACCGAGCTGGCTGCATTGGTCGGGGCAGGTCCACAGGGGGCCATGGTGGCATCTGGGCCGGAAGACGGCAAGGAGAACGACCGGTGGATAGCCTGCACAGAGGAGGAGAGGGCCGTCAGATTGGCCAACACATGCAGGAACCCCCCGAACATGGCCGATCCCAATTGGGCCACGTCGGCACGGTGCACTTCGTGATGACGTGCGTGCTCCTCCCGGGAAGCACGCACGGCATCACGAATCACAGCCGTGCGCATCGCGACCCCAATCAGGACCTGCTCCACGCGGCCAGGGGTTCCCACGGCCGCAGGTGGAGGGGAGTCAGTTGACATGGACATCCCCTCTACCTGCGGACGGGCCTGGGACGGGGCATCCCTGCTGGTGCATGGTGGTGCACTCACAGGGTCAGGGACAGCGACATGCACAGGCACCTCCACGGTGACCTGTGCTGCCTCCTGCCCCTGGCCCTGGACTGCACCACTTGCACCAGCAGGGATGCTCCCACCAGGCCCCATGTGTGCACCAGTGTCGGCCTCCTCCTCCTCTGTGCAAACCACCAACCTGGATGGCTCCTCACCGTCTCCCGCCGTAGCAGGCCCCTGTGGGGGCTCACACACCCCTTCCGCTGCAGCCGTGGGGGCATCCCCGCCGCCTTGCTCCACAGCGCCGTCTCCGCCCTCTTCTTCACTAGCCGCTGCGTAGAGGGAGACAAAGGACACAAGCATCAGGCTACTGTACAATGGTCCCCTAGACAGGAAGCAATAGCAGATGAGCACCCCTGTCAAAGTACACTTCCATCATGTCCCTCCACAACACATGGGTCAGTCCAGGCAAAACACACACAGTAACAGGCATGGTGCATGCCATGCACATTTCCATGCATGTCCAATTGACTCTTGAAACATTCAATGATATGTAACTCACATGCATCATGGCTCATGCATATCACATGCACACACTTCACCTCAGTCACATCCATCTGGCCCCAATCACACCGAACACAGGCAAAACAAGGGGAAGTTGGGTGCGTCACTGAATCGGTGCATTGTCACACACATGTGTCATGCATCCATGGCATGCACAAGTCACAGACATGCAGGTCAGGCACACAGACATGGCTACCATATATGTACCTGGCATCAGCACCCATCCTTCACCCCCATCCATGTCCAGGTACAGAGACTGGCATGCTCTCATGTCCCAAATCTGCATAGTGCTCCCCATGCCGCATTTCAACACATGCAACAACCATGTGGGTCACACATCACTGGTCGCACATGCATTACCATGATGTCCCAGCACACATACATGCATACATGGCCCATGGCACACATACAGGCAAGTATCATAGAACCAGCACACCGCAACATGCACTGTCTCACACAGTGATGCTTGGACACTTACCGCTCAACTCCAGACGGGTCTCCCTCTCAAGGATCTGGGCGTGGAGCGCTGGGCGTACGCGTTCCAGGACCCTCTTCTGGATGGAACTCATGTGGCCCCGGCCCCCCTCCACGAGGCGCCGGGCCTTCACAAGGGTCCTGGACCTCAAGTCCTCCCAGCGCTTCTTGATCTTCAAGACGTTGCGGGTTGCCACCCCCTCCGCGTTGATGGCAACCACACAGTCGGCCCAGATCCTCTCCCGTCCTTCCTTGCTGGCGCGGGACGATCCAAAGAGGGCATCATACTGCCCCAGGACATGCTCCACCAGGACACCAACTTCGGTGGCAGTGAAGCTGGTGCCCCTCTGCCCCTCTGGCCTGGGGTTGCCACTGGTGCCAGATGTAGAAGTGCCCGACATGGCAACCCCAGAGGCAGGTGTGGGTGGGCAACTGGGTCCTGGGGCTGGGCTGTGGAGCGATGTAATCCCAGTTGGGAGTCTTCAGTTCCAGCAGGGGTGGACACAGCAACTGGACCCCTGCAGATGGCTGATGTGCAGGCACCAAATGGCAGGGCACGGTGGCAGCAGGCAGGCAGGCAGGCAGGCAGCAGCAGATAGCACGTGGGAGGCTGCTCAGGGCACTGGGGGGGCAGTAACTCGGCCTTCGGGGCAGGAGCGTGGTGTTCCATGTGTTTTCGGGTGGCCAGCTTGATACGGAGTGATTTGGCACGTGAAATTCCTGCACGTCAGCGTGAAATCCGAGGAAAGGCCCTTAGCGCGTAAGTGCGTCAGCACGCATACGCGATTCTATTGGACCAGAGTCCCTCATCGCGTAAGCGCGTCTGACGTGATCCGCACGGGCGTTCCCCACTCAGCACGGGAAGACGGAGCACACGCGGAAATACTGCACGTCAGAGTGTCATCGCGTGTAATTGGCCAAAAGTGCGCGTACACGCCATTGGCCTATGTACGTGTATTTCATCGCGTGTAATTGGCCAAAAGTGCGCGTACACGCCATTGGCCTATGTACGTGTATTACATCGCGTGTAATTGGCCAAAAGTGCGCGTACACGCCATTGGCCTATGTACGTGTATTTCATCGCGTGTAATTGGGCAAAAGTGCGCGTACACGCCATTGGCATAAGTACGTGTATTTCAGGGGTGCGCGGCCACTTACACAAGCAAGTACGTCAGCGCACCTGTATGCCTGCTGCGTGGGAATTTCCACACGCGATTGGAGTGGGAACTCGATTCCAGGGGTGCGAGGCTCACACGCTCGCCTACAACACGCGCAAGGCATTAATTTGCGCACTTTTCAATAAACAAGCCAGATGCCAGGATGAACATACCGTTCCTAGCAGCAGTGGCAGTGGGCTACCAAAGGAGGAGGAGGAGGAGAGTCAGGGCCAGAATATTCACACCCAGAACCAGCCTATTCGGGATGCCTGATGACCAGGTGTATGGGAGGTACAGGTTTCCAGCACACATCATACTGGACCTGGTCAGTGAGTGGGAGGATGACCTCACATCACCCACCCTGTGCTCCCAAGCACTCAGCCCCCTGCAGAAGGTCCTGAATGTACTGCACTTCTTGGCCACTGGATCCTTTCAGCGGACAAGTGCCATAGTGGGTGGTGTGTCACAGGCCACGCAGTCACGCTGCCTACACCAGGTCTTGAACATCATCACTGCACGGCCATCAGTCCGCAGGCACATATATCTCCCCAGGACTCATGCAGAAAGGCGGACGTGCATCCAGGAATTCTATGGTGTGGCTCAATTCCCCAAAGTGCTTGGTGCAATTGACTGCACACATGTGGCTCTACGTCCACCCAGGGCAACAGAGCACATCTATAGAAACCGCAAGCACTGGCATTCCATCAACGTGCAAGTTGTATGCAATGCCAAGGGAATAATCACATCAGTATATGCCAACTATCCAGGGTCCACCCACGACAGCTTCATCTACAGAATGTCTACCCTATGCCGGGACCTAGAGGCTGGACAGCATGGAGATACATGGCTGCTTGGTGAGCATGAATGCCACTGCACATGCATGCATGTCAGATACTGGGTCATGACACAACACCACTAATGATACCCATCACCACCTCCACAGGGGACAGTGCCTACCCTATCAGCCCCCACATGATGACCCCAATCCGGAACCCCACCACGCCACCCCAGGTAAGGTACAACACAGCCCACATTGCAACACGGGGCATAGTGGAGCGCACATTCGGAGTGCTCAAGTCACGCTTTCGCTCCCTTGACCGTTCTGGCGGGCAGCTGTTATATGCTCCCCGAATAGTGTGCAGGATCATAGTGGCAGCATGTGTCCTGCACAACGTTGCAACACGCCGGGGCCTGCCCGTGGACATGGTGGTGCCCCCACATCCACAACCACATGCACGCCCGCTGCGCATGGGAGGGGAAAGGGCACGGGGGGAGGCAGCCCGTACGCAACTGGTGGCCAACTTCTTCACCTAGGAATCACAGTGCTGGCTAGTGCACACTGCTCTGGCACATACCATCTGACAATCAATGATGACACTACCTGACAATGTCTGAAATTTACTTGACAATAAACTGTCAGATACACATCAGCCTGAGATTGTTAACATGGAAGTGTCAATATGTGTGCACCCCTAGCTACACATACACCAGCAATGCATCACAACGCAAAGACACAACTCCATCAATCTAATATGCATTGCCACAGGCGATTCACTACATGACAACATTGCCATGTCACCCATTCCCTTCACAGTCCCGCCACTGAGGACACCATGTCATGGTATGTGACAGCAAACAAACTGGCCATCACAACATGACACCAGTGTCACAAATAGCAGTGCCCCAAATGGAACATAGCCGCACTTGAGCAGCTAACGGACCTGGAGCCACTACTACACACCTGTGTAAGAGTAATTTCAATCAAATTACACACCAACCCACCCTGAAGCCCACCCAAACAAGACACAATGCATGTAATCAATGGTAGTCTCATTACCTGATTCTGCTGGTATGTCCTCACCGTCCAGATGTACAGTGATGGCGCCATGCAAAAGTGTCAGTGCACATCTACCGACATGTAGTCTGACTCCAGAGAGTATGCCCTTGTGAAGATCTGTGTGAAATACCTGCAAAACATGAGCAACATATGTAAGTAGAGGCACATATCAAACCATCATGCATAGTTAGGTGCAACAACAATGAACACTATGAATGTCTACACAGTATTGACTATGGACTGGCCAACAGCTCATGGGAGTCCAATGTCACCGTGTAATTTGATGTCACTTGGGCACACCCTTTGCAAGCCCATGGAAACGGAAGCAGGAGGGGTGTGGATGTCTGCTACCCAAGCATCGAAACCAAACTCAGGACAAGCCTGCATGTGCCCAGCCACAATACAGTGTATGCCCAGGTACCCACACAAGGCAACACTCTTGCAAAATAAAAATAAAATAGAGAAAAAATGGCCATGAAAGGGCCGGCGGGGGGGGGGGGCACCTATGAGGTCCGAGGACAGGATGCACGCCACAATCCACCTGTGTGGATCATGGGAAACGAAAACACCCCATAGGCTCGTGGCCCACACGGCTACTCTGTTGTGGGAGATGAGTCGCTATGGCTCTGGCCAGACCCTGCAGCTGACTCTGGAGGTGGGGGAGCTGCCTCAGAAGATGGTGTGACAATGGGAGGCAGCCCACGCAAAGCACGAGTTTGCTCCTCCATGGCTGCAAGCAGGCGGGTCTGGTAGTTCTGGTTCTGGGTTATAATCATGCGGAGGTCCCCATGCAGTAACTCCCGGGATGACCTGACCTCCGCACGAGTTGCCTGCATCTCGGCCGAGAGCGTCCGTGTCAGACGCTCCAGCTGCTCCTCTGTCCTTCTATGGGATGAAGCCTCAAGCTCTAACAGGGTCGACCTGAGGTGACGGAGTTCTTCCCTCAGGCCTTCCCTGTGGCGCTGGGACTCCATGGAAAGTGATTCCCGCAGAGTCGCCAGTGCCGCCCGCCTGTCCATGTTGGACGCCAACATATCCTCCCTGTGTGCCTGGCAGATGGACTCTGTAGCCTGCTCCAGTCGCTCCATCAGCCTTTCTGGGGGGACAATGGAAGTGGCCACCCTATCCATGGCCTGTGCAATCATCTCGGATGATGCTGCCTGTTGGGTGGCCATACCGTAGATGGATTGCTCCCAAACGGTATTGCCAGGTGGCATACGGCCACCACGTTGACGGGCACCACACCTGCCGGGGGCAAGGCGGACTGCGCCTTGCTGTGCCGGCAAGGCCTCAGGCTGCAGGACTGCATTCCCTCTCTGATCTGCAGCACCAGGAACAGGATCAGAGATTGGGTGGTGTGGCCCTGCATCCGTAACCACCGGAGGCTGATCTGCCGACACTGACATCCCCATTGAGGGCAATGGCCCGGCTGCAGGTGGGTCGGACAGAGGAGATTCTCTCCCAAGAACACTCACCTGCGACTGCACATAGGTGTCATCCTCCGAGTCTACACCTGAATACTGCTCGGGGGAGGAACCCCCAGAGACACCCCTCGACAGCACGACCTGCAGCACTTGTGGGTTTTCACCCACAAACACACCACGTCCCTCACTTGTGGTAGGTCGGCCCGGGTTGCCCTCCTGGGACGGCTCAACCACCACATCCCCAGCATCAACAAGTGCTTCGTCCCCTGCAAAGACATGAAAGAGAAAAATGGAAACAGGCATTAGCACCATGGCATGCAACAAGGGCTGATGAACAACAGAGGCAGTAGTTCTACGACACATGTCCCACATGACTGGGAGACCTCCTATGCATTCACCATCACTGGGTCTGTAGGGGAGGCTCAGGGCATACAATGTACAGATTGGAGAGCAACGCCTGCTCACCATGCTGCCTAGCACTGCCATCACACATTGGCCGGTGATTGCCATGTCAAAGGCACATGCCATCACACACATGGCATGTGACATAGCCACCAAGTGAAGAGGGAGAGGAGGGCGAGTTTTTTGGATTTCAACCACTCTGGTCCTGACATTGCATCGTCACTTCAATAAGTATACATGTTGTACATGGATCTGCTAGTCCAAATAGGCCACGATGCACAGTGCCTTGTCTACATCAACAAAATGCAGTAAACAATGTGATTCCACCTCCCCATCACCTGTAAAGGATTCATATTGCATTCGTGAAGCACCGGTCCAGAAATGTATGAAGGTACAGCGGAGCACTGAGGGGTGGTGGGGCAGAAGGGGATGCCAGTCAACAATCCTACTGGTGCTGGTGTCATTCATGTCACGCAAGTGCAGGGGTGGGTGGCACAATGAAGTGCAAGGGGAAGTGGCGGCTGGAAGTGCTGTACAAGGTAAGTAGGACTTGACGTCAAGGGCAGATGGTGTTAGGCGCAGACAAGTGCTGGGGGGGTGGCCTATAGGGGTACAGAGTCAATCATGCAGTGCTGTGGGCTCGGAGGGGACAGGGGAGGTACACACTGCATCTGGCTCGGCAAGGTCCTTGCAGATTTCTATGTGTCCTGCAGAGTTGTCACATGCCGCAGATATGTGCCCTTGGATTGGGGATTTCATCTTGGTGAAAAGGGTGAGGCGCTATTGCCTTTGGAGCATGTGGCAGGCCAGTTTGCCAGAGGATGGCCATGATGCAGGACATTCCCTCTCTGCCACCCGGCACCTGTGGTTTGGGTTCACAAGATCCGAGTCATGCCAGGACTCTGCATTGGCATGGGGCTGCAGACAGGTGGTCATGACCGTGGCAAAGACATCCAGTGTACCTGACATGGAGTGGAGCATGGAGTGGGCCCTGTCAGGATGGGAGTGAGCCTAAGGGGGAGCTGGATGGGGGGGAGATTTTGGCAGCATGAGCCTCGACTGACACACACTTCATGGGTCGGAATACCAAGAAGGTGTGTGACAGTGGTGAGGGTGGCTTTGCCTGTGGGGTGGTGAGGGTGAGCTGGGAGGAGAGGAGAATGTGATCACTCCAGGAGAGAGGAGTGCAGAGATGGACGGAGAGGGGAAAGTCAGATGAGATCAGAGCATCAAGAGTGTGCCCTGCAGAATGAGTAGGGACAGACGGGAGTCTAGAGGGTGAGAGGGAGTTGCTGAGGTCACAGAAAGGTCACGTGGGGGCGTCAACAAGCATGCAGGTGGATGCGTACAGCACCAAGGATGAGGATTTCTGTGTCTGGGGACATGAGTGAGGAGGAGAGGTGAGGACACTCAGAAAGGAAGTAGTACATTTGACCAGTTTTCCCAGACACAGTACGCACTGTTTGAGAATGTCAAGGTGTGGTGGAGAGAGACGTCACACAAGCCATTCCAGAGTGGAGTAGGTCTAAGTAGGAGTGACAGTGGCAGGAATACCCTCAGGGAAGCCAAGGGCACACCCCCCCTGCACAGTAGTGGCGGGCCAAGGAGAGGGTCTCCTGAACATCAGGTAGGAGTGTGTGAAGGATGCAGACAGAGCTGGCCGTCAGACATGTTTCCATGAGACCAAGGATGTCAAGGTGCATAACCTCATGTAAGTGACAGATATCGGAGGAATGCCTGATGCAGCCGCAGTGAAAGGAGTGTAATTGTGGAGGAGGTTGACAGCCTTGTAGGACTTACGGGGAGTGCTAGAGATCAGGGGTGCAGCATGTGTAGGAGTTGGAGTGGGAGGCGGAGAAGGTTCATGGGAGGGTGCAGGGAGGCAGTGCAGGATTGATGAGGAGAGAGGAGGGGGGACAGCAGGAGAGGTAAGGAAGTTGATGAGATGTGGGTAGCATTTCTCAAGGAGATTGAGGTTGGCCTAAGGGCCTTGGACTGGGACGCTCCCATTACCATGCACATCAATAGTGGCCTCTGAGGATTGGAAGGAGGCCAGGAGTACACCCCAACGGGTCCCACCATTGATGGTGGAAGAGGAGCAAGGAGAGAGGACAGGGACCATGTGAAGGGTCTATGGGACAGGCAAAGGCATGTATGAGCAGATGTCAGTGAGAGTTAGCTTTGAGTAGGCTCAGATGCACTGGTCAGCAATAGGGTGGGTCGCATTGGAGGGCAGGGTGCCCTCATTTGACTTTTGGCAAGCAGGTGTCGTGAGTAGGGCACGATGGTCTGAACTGTAGAAGTCATGGAAGATAGACCATGAAGAGCAGCATGGAGTGTGAGGGAATGGGGCTCGAAACCAGACGGTACCAAAGCCCACAGGTAGGAGGTGGATGTCAAGGCAACATCCACAGTATGACAGCATGTTGGTTGGCATTTATATACAGAGGACGCATTAGCATGTGGTATCATTGCATGTCAGGCATGTGAAGATGAAACTTGAATGGCTGGGGGAAAGTATAGGAATGGTATGTAAGACATCAGATGAATAGACAGGGGAGTATGAGCAACAATGTAGTGACAAAATGACAATTCAAGGGCAACTTCCATGGTGTCGGGCCATATGTGCACTGTTGCCAGTAGGGATAGTGCTGTGGGCAGATGGTGTTGCACTGAACATACTGGATGGGGCACATGGGTGCCACTATCAACTCTGCCACACACCCCCTTGACAGGCACCCAACATGAATGCTTCACACACACACCATGCACATGGATAATACACACATGCATGTGCACTCACTGGATGATGCCTCGTAATCAGGGAGGTCTCCCACACCTTGGAGTTGTCCCTCGGTGACGTAGGATCCAGCTACGGACTCGTGTGGTGTGAGTTCTATTTCCTGTGCTGGGGACCCACCTCCAGTCACCAAGGTTGCGGCATGACTTGAGGCCAGCTTATCCTTTGCCCTGCGCTTAAGGTCATTCCAGCGCTTCTGGCAATCACTAGCTGTGCGCCTCACTACTCCAAGGGCACTTATTCTGTCAGCAATGGTCTGCCAGTGTGCCTGGCGTCTGGCATGTGTGGTCTTGGACCCTGCAACGATGACCATTTCCCTATCATGATCAGACACATACTGAACAAGTGCATTCAGTTCGGCGTCTGTGAAGCTTGGCTTCCTTGATGGACCGGACTGTGCAGCCGTGCCTGGTGCATCAGCCTGTGCCGGACGTGCACTCTTCCTCTTGCGCTTGGAAGGGGGTGGGGATCCAGAGTGTCCTACGCCGCTGTGGACACTAGGGGCAGGAGCCGTGGTGGACTCAGTACTGGGTGTGTGGGATTGCCCACTCAGCATGGGAGTAGGTGCAGGCATTGGGGGTAGTGGGATGGGGTCAGGCCTGATCTGAGGTGCATGAACTAGGACCGACACAGTCTTGGCAGGGTGTATGAGAGGTGGGGTGGATGGAGCCACACCCTGGCTACGGGGGCCAGCAGATGACCTATCTGGCATAGATGCGCGTGCCCTGATGACACCAATGTGCACCGGTGCACGTGCAGTGGACCTGCTGACCTGGATGTCAGCGATGGGATCACCCTCGGACAGGTCTGGTGCCACAATGGCCTGGTCCGACAAGGGCTGATCAGGGTTGGTATCAGCCACATGACTCTCAACTGGGGGGGGGGGCATGGGTGTCCCTGACTGGTCCTCCAGACTGGGGGGGACAGGGGCACCCTGCAAGTCACAACCACGTCCCCTAGTGGATCCTCCACGGCCACCACGTGTGGCTCGGCCACCTTTGCCACCCTTACGGCTTGCACGCCTCCCAACCATGGCACTGATGGTATTGTGCGTATGGGAGTCGGTGTGCACAATTGTCCTGGGCAATTGGGTGTCAAAGGGGTTGGGTACCAGATGGTATTCGTACCCTAGTGCAGTGGCAAGGCTATATGACACCCCTGGGGAAAGATGACGGGTCACGCAACGCACAGGCACCCCAAAAAAGTTAAGGAACGTGCACAATACCCCTCCTAGACCACGTGTGCTGATGGAAAACCCTGCACTACGCTGTGGCATCCAGTAACACAATGAACGTATGCGTGTCACACGCAGCCTAGAATGACCTCTGAAGGGGTAGGCTACACACGGGGCAAGCACAGAAGTTAGATACGTGCGTGACTCACCGTCTGCCAGGTAAAAGAGCGTGAAAAATGAGCGCGTTTGGTTGGCAACACCCCCGCCAAAAGAAGATGTGTACGCTGTCTGAGGAGACAGGACAACAGTAGAAGGGGACACTGTTTGAGGGAACAGGCCCAGGTAAACCAGTACTAGAGGAAAAAGAGAAAAAGCTGTCAGAGGTAACAGGGAGTACGAACTGGAAACGCCGTGAAGTAAATCGCGTGTGAAACGACAAGAAGTACAGAATTCACCCACTCGCTCTCCACGAAAAGCACGTACAAGGAAATGGTGTTCAACACTACCTTTTATACAGGCCCACACGTACAGCGTCACTTACGGCGTGTACGTGCTTGGCCCATGTTCACCAATCACACGCTTTGTCACTTCTGCGTGTGGATCCTTTTTCACCAATCACACGCTTTGACACTCCTGCGTGTAGCTCACTTTTCACCAATCACACGCTTTGTCACTCCTGCGTGTGGATCCTTTTTCACCAATCACACGCTTTGACACTCCTGCGTGTAGCTCACTTTTCACCAATCACACGCTTTGTCACTCCTGCGTGTAGATCCTTTTTCACCAATCACACGCTTTGACACTGCACGTGCAGGTAACTATTGACGCACATATGCTGGTGACGGCTTTTCGCGCGATTCGCTGAGTGTGGGGTTTTCACGTGCAAAATCACTCCCTATCAGGCTGTCCACGCGTTCAAACACGAAAGACCACGCTCCTGGCCAGGAGGCCAAATTAAAGTCCCCCAGAGCCCTGAGCACGCTCCCACCGGCCATCTGCTGCTGCCTGACTGCCTGCTGGCCACGTGCCCCACAGTGCTGGTGGGTGGGGGTGGTGGGAGACATGGGTGGGGGCCTGATGGCAGGTGCCCCTGCACTGCTGGGGGGTGGGGGTGGTGGGAGACATGGGTGGGGGCCTGATGGCAGGTGCCCCTGCACTGCTGGGGGGTGGGGGTGGTGGGAGACATGGGTGGGGGCCTGGTGGAGGGTGCCCCTGGTGGATGGGGGTGCAGGGGGACATGATCAGGTGTGCAGGGTAGTCCACTGTTTTGTGGGCTGCCTGCAGGGGCCGTGGAGGGTGTACAGGGTACACCTGTGAGGGCCCACCCAGCCTATTCGCGTGTGATAATTCCCGCGTACCCCTGTGATACACGTTCCCTGGCCTATCGCGTGTTCTACTTCACGCGTCCCCCTGTAATACACGTTCCCTGGCCAATCGCGTGTTGAACTTCCCGCTACCCCTGTAATACACGCACCCTGGCTGTTCGCGTGTGATAATTCCCGCGTACCCCTGTCATACACGTTCCCTGGCTTATCGCGTGTTCTACTTCACGCGTACCCCTGTAATACACGTACCCTGGCCAATCGCGTGTTGGACTTCCCGCTACCCCTGTAATACACGCACCCTGGCTGTTCGCGTGTGATAATTCCCGCGTACCCCTGTAATACACGTTCCCTGGCCTATCGCATGTTCTACTTCACGCGTACCCCTGTAATACACGTACCCTGGCCAATCGCGTGTTGGACTTCCCGCTACCCCTGTAATACACGCACCCTGGCTGTTCGCGTGTGATGATTCCCGCGTACCCCTGTAATACACGTTCCCTGGCCTATCGCGTGTTCTACTTCACGCGTACCCCTGTAATACACGTACCCTGGCTGTTCGCGTGTGGTGATTCCCGCGTACCCCTGTAATACACGTTCCCTGGCCTATCGCGTGTTCTACTTCACGCGTACCCCTGTAATACACGCACCCTGGCTGTTCGCGTGTGGTGATTCCCGCGTACCCCTGTAATTCACGTTCCCTGCCTAGTCGCGTGTAGTACTTCCCGCGTACTCATGATTTGAAGATTGCCCGCTTTGCTTTCCTTGTTTGCCTGCCCTGTGAAGTGGTCCAGGGTTAGCGCAGCCCTTAGCGATGATTTAGCGATTTTGATGGCTTTTCCTTGCGCGAGGGCGTTCTTGGGGGCGTTACTGGCGCTGCTGCAGGCTCGCTGCGATTCTCTGCGCCACGGCTGGTTTGGGAGCTTGAAATCCATGAATACGCTGTGCGCGGAAATCTGTTTTAGCGCACGTGCCTGGCGCAGACTATCGCAGGCGCACGCTGTGCGCCAGCCGCGTGCGCTACTTGTGCGCTGGATTCTATGAATTAGCCTGCAAGTGTGTGGAGTTACCTTAACTGATGGTGAAGGAGGAGAAATAGGTCAATAATAACTGGCAGGACAGCACATTACCTTGCTTGGCAGAAGGACTGGTAACATTCAGTAAGGACAGAATAGCACAAGTGGTCAACTTCTGTGCACAAATCTGAACAGAGCATGTTACAAAGTTAACATGGATTGCAATGATGGAAAACCTGGTGCAAGTGCACAAGGAAGAAAAATGCAAGCTCTGTTTCCGCAGCAAGGGTACCGTCTCTCTTGGCACAAAGGAACATTGTAATTAGACTCTCATGATCACAGACATGAAGAAAAGAACGGCAGCATTGATGGATTAATACTAGATCTGTGGTCGTCAAGCTTACATGCACCTCATGGAGGGCTGTAGTTCTCTGGCCACATTGCATTCAGCACTATTCGCAATCCCAGAAGAAAACCTGAAGGGGGGAATACTGCCTGCAGAGAACCAACGAGTTTTTCCACAATGCTAACTGATGATAAGAGCTTGGTGCCCAAGCAAGAGCCCAACATCTGGCTAGGAGAAAGACAGTTCCAGCAACTGCATAGGATGAAAAGATGTAATTACATATCTAAAGACTCTTCCACTTTGCTTGCTGAAATACCAGAAGAATATCGGCTGTTCAGCTCAGCAGAATCCTTCTTCGCTTCCCTTCTCTTGCCAGGGTACAGGTGCAAGCCAATGCCAAAGGGCTACAGATTGTGCAGTGGGAATGGTCCAGCTCGCAAACAACACAGAGAATGGGTTTAATGTCATCAAGGTTGAGCTACGAGCACTAAGACTTACGACAATGCAAAATAGATATGTGCTCGATATGTTGACAACGATGGAAGGTGGAGTTTGCAAAAAACTTTGCGATCCCTTTTGCATGTTTGTACCTGCAGAAGACGCGGAAAATGCATCACTATGCCACATCATTGCTACTGTCCATGTCTTAGGTGTTCACATGAAGAAGGAAGGAGGAATTCAAGACAAGGTTTGGCTAAGCATGACATTCAGTTGGGCCCCATCATGGCTAGGAGCAATTGTGAAGATGGTAATGACCATCATTGTGTTCATCCTGGTCATTTTTTGCACATGTCAGCTGGTTCTTCGATGCTATGTCACTGTGGCACCCGATAGCACAAGAATTGGGTGTTCAAAATCAACTCACGAAACAAAAAGCATTGCAGTATAAACCGATGTTCCACAGGGTGGCCCGAAGTATGAAATGTGCCCCATCCTGTATGCAGATGAAGTTGATCCTTTGAACCACACTGTCATTTCCCAACCCCCTGATTCAGAAAACTACACAGAGGTTTGGGTGGACCTGGAAGGGGGGGGTATGTATGTCCATGACTTGTTCACCTGAAGAATATGCACATAGGGGGGAAAAGTTTGCAATCAGTGTGTAGGGTGCCGATACCAGTAAAAAGGAATAAGGCATATGTGGATGTAGAAACTGGGGTGTGGGAGCGCAGAGCAATTTCAGAATTAATTACTGTAGAAGTAATGAAAGGGGAGAATGTTGGGAAGGAGAAAGCCCCATCACCCCCTTGGTGATTTAAAGTAAGGTGAGATGCATTTGAGGCACTGTAATGAAGGTAAGGGGATCATTGAAAGGGTTGCTTTCCCATCCAGTAGGACCCCATGCTGACATCATCAATTATAGCATTTTCATATGGTACGCCCCAAGTTGTGGGCGGCATCGGCATTTTGCGTAGATATTAATATTCTTAGGTAGAAGAGAAGGCTTGCGCAGTAAGCACGGTAAAGGTGCCATTGTATAGGCCAAAATCCACGGGGCAATAGAAGTCTCCAGTCATGCCGGAGCTCCCATGAGTACAGTTTGCACCCCCATCCGCCACACTGTTTGTCCATTGTTCTTGAAAGTGTTGCGAAGATTTTTCTTTCACCCAAAAGGAATGTGCCCTAAATGGCTGCGACTAGAGGTCGGTGCCTCGTGGGCATGTTATCTCACTTTGGCCAAAGCATGACCCAGCCCATTCCCAAGTGACCACGAGTTATAGCCCATATAACTGACTAAACCCTAAGATCCCCGAATTCCATGAGCCCAGATGCCCTTTGACCATCAACCCAAAGTAGAAAGTCCTGAAATGTACAAAGAGTATGGTCACAATGGGCCGGCGGTAACCGCAGCGGTAAAACCACCTGGTTACCGCCGGACTCGTATTACCATTCCGCCTCTGTGATTCCCGGAATTACCGGTGCATTACAACCCCGGTTTTCCGGGAATCACGGAGTCGGAATGGTGTTAATCCCCATTCCCATTGAGTCCTATGCGACTCGATGGGAATGGGGATCTTGGAAACACCGGCAGCATCTCGTAATGCTGCCGGTGTTTCCTCGTCCGCCTGCAGGCGGGCGGTGTTAAACCCGCCAGGTCAGACCTGGTGGGAACATCACCTCCCGCCTGCAGGAGTTGTGATCACCCGGCATGGAAACAATGGTGGCGGCGGGTTTACCGCCACCGTTGTTTCCATACCAGGCGATTTGTAATGAGGCCCAGTATATTGTTGCAGTGACAATAATGTGATTTGTATTATGAGGTGCTGGGAGGAATAAATTATACTTCAAACAAGGGTGCAAGACCTCAGAGTCGTATGATGTGGACAGAGTGAGTGAAATGTGTGGGTGAAGGTTAGAGTGCCCTGGGACCTCCGGTTTGTTTTGAAGCCAAGCTCATGGTATGAGTTATAAACAAACTGTACACTAGGAATATAGTTAATTTGTTTTCTGACCTTCGACGTGAGAAGATGAGCCCCACAGTGCCCACATGATGGAAGACAGACGGACTGGGCTGGGAACAATAAACTGCCATCCCATATGTATGAAGGCAGCACCTGTATAGGGTCCATCCAATGAGCCGCCTGGGTGTGTACTACATGTATTGAGTCATTATGACGTTTGTGCCTTACATGTTTCTGCTTGTACCTCTTTTCTCACAACGTTCTTGGCAGCAGAGTTTTTGCTGTTGCTCTCATTTGCGCATGAGATTAAAACTTGTTATTCTTACAAGATCAATTTGGGCCTTTCTTCCCTAGTGGGTTGTATTTTCTCTGGTGTGAGCATTCAGGGGCGTGCCTTCAGGTGTGTGGGTGAGATTGTAGGGATTAATTCAGTGCTGTTTGATTGTGAAGTGGCATAGTAGGTGTGGTTGGGAAGGTTGTGAGAGTAAGAGTCTGTTGAGGTGCGATGGCATTGGATTAGTGAGAATGTGAGTGGTGGTGGGATTGAATCAGTAGGGACATTTTGATGTTTTCAGGAAAACAGTGGGTGTTATAATGGTGGTGTTTAGATTGGTATAGAAATAGTGGGAATGGTGTAATATAATGAGTAAGTGTGAGATAAATGTTGATTGGAAAAGAATACTGTAGGCTAATATATAATGGACATATATTGTTACAATTAGAGACATATACATGGTACATTATTGTGCTTACTTTGTAGGATGTGAAGGGTATTCTTTTTTTGGTAGCTGTCTTCAGAAATGTTCTTCCATCCTGTAATTGTAAAAGAAAGTTAGTGTGGATACGTGGTAATGCTGATGTACTTTTACTAAGCAAGGTTGTTATTTATGAATTTAGAAGGAGTTGTTGGGGAGAAGAGTTAATGAAGTTCTGTCATGGGTGGTGTACTAAAATGTGTTAAGTATGTTGTTGAAAGAATTGGAGTATAAGAAGTACTGTTTCGCACATTAGAAGGAACAGGGCAAACATGAGTGTGAGAAAAGGGTGCATATCTAGTTTTTGTTTTGTAGTGTTGACTTCAATAAAAGAAGTGCTCTGTTTGTGCTGTAATGTCTTTGTATTGTGTTGCAGTGTGTTTTTTAAAGAATAGGGAATCTGTGGCCTAGTGGAAATGTATGGGCAGATTGTTGTTGCAGCAGTATTTGGTCTCCTATAGTAGAGGTTGGGAAAGAAGAGTACTCTATATGTAATGTGAAGTGTTGTATATAGATACTTTGGTGGTATACAGATATGTGTGAGCAGGTGGAAAATGGTGGCAGTGTAACGGATGTAATGAGTGAGGTTGGAAATTGTGCTATTTATATTGAATGAAAAATGGAAAAGGCTGTCAGTTTAAAAATATTTGTTTTTAGGCGCATTTTCATGAAAGTTAAGAATTGCATATGTTCATTTATATGAATTCTGTGCGTAACTTTTTTGTAAAAGTAAGAAAAGTAGATTGAAAAGATTTGTAGAACATCTTTGAATGGTGTGTGGACATTTAATATGTATTTGCATACTTGACAACATGATCCATTCTAATCTGTAGGTGCTTCGTATGTCGAGTGTTTTTGTTTGAGTTCTGGGACATTTAGTTCCACTTTTCCCTTTAAAATACTTGGAGTACACCTCCCAGATTGCAGAGAAAAAAGGAAGATTGAAGATTTAACTTATTGCCCACGGGTGAGATCTTAGAGGCAGGTCACCAAGGTGAGAAAGCAGTTAAATTCTGTAATATCTGTGCTACTCCATCAAACCAGTCCCTCCATCATCTTCTAATGGAGTGTGAATGGACTTGGACTCCCAGAAGGGACAAATTAAGAAGATTTGTCTCGGGGGAGGAAAGAATTACATCGGATCACCTCTGGCACAGAATGATATCAGGGCATGAAACGCTCCTAACATCAGCAGTGGTGGAAATACTAGGGGCCCTGAATATTCTTAACTAGATCAACTGAGATGGGGTTATCGGTTTGGCTGAGAGCTGGAAGTACAAGTAAGGAAAAAGTAATATGTTTAACACAAAGAGGTCAAGGCAGTTTGAAGGAAATTAATGGTGGATAAGGGATAAGAATAGAAGGAGATAGGAATGAACTATGATTAATACTGACTTGGATAACTGGTTATGACTTTGTTTTAAGTACAATCGGAAGATTTTCTTTTGTTATAATCAATTGAATTTTGAAATTCTAAAGGTTTTGTAAAGGTTTAAATTCTTGCTTGATTAAACCGAATACAAATAAAAAAACAAATTAAACAAAAGATTGCAGAGAAAAAATCAGGAGTGGAATGGGATATGTTAGCTAGTATGCATATACTGCCAACATATTTAACTTCCAAATGCCAAGTGCAACTTAAAAATGTTGTACAAATGTTTTGCATCTGCTTTTTTTTTTCTTTTATGTAAAGGTTACACCCATGCTGCTATAAATGTGCATATGCAATTTTAAACTTTCATCAAAATGCTCCTAAAAGGAAACATTTATAAATGCACAACATTTTATAGTTTTCATTTGATATAAATGTCACACTTTCGAATCTTCCAGCCCAGTCAATTTATTTGAGGAACCAGGCCGATGTGTTATCAATTAATATTTTATTAATTTATGATTTAATGTTCAATTAGAATAAACAATTTCAACAGCCAGCACGGGGTGGCAACACAAATTGCAGAGTCCTTCTTGGTCAAGCGGCACACTGAGACAACTCAAATATATAGAGCACAAGGATTTACTTTACTTATTTCACCACTAACATTAATGAACAGTTCGAAACAACAAGAAAATGAATGCAACAAACAGGAAAGTGCATGCACACCCACAATGATACTTGAGTCCCAGTCACCCTCACTCCCCCTAGACCGCCACTAAGCTTGTCAGTTTTGGATGGAAGGCAGTGGCAAGGAGTGGGAACACAAGGTTAAAATCAGATTTTGTGTGGTACTGACAGCAACAATAGAGGGAGCCAGCAAAGAAGGAGACAACTCGTTTTCGCACAATGGAAAAAAAGAGGTTTTCAATTATTTAGCAAAACTGCTATGGGACAGACAGAAGGGACTTCATACTGCTTATACTTAGGAGACAGGCAGAGCTATAGAGAACACTGGCTAGCACACACAAGGAAAATCATTGTTAGTATATGCAACACATGAGCAATGGAAACGGAAATCAAATGGAAATTCATTTTTTGACAACACAATCGGGAAAGAGGAACAGAATATGAAAAAAAAACGATTTTAAAAAGATTAAGCTCACTTTCAATAGAAAAGAAAATGCAAATGGAATTTGTTTTTACTGATGCTTCAAATGACAGGCAAGTTCTGGGCAATGGGGAACTCACAATAGGAAAATTGTTTTTTTGTTAAAATGACAGGTAAATAACAGGTACGCTCTGGGCAAAGGAATAACTCACAAAAGGAAAATCGGTTTTGGGATTAGGGTGGCAGAGCAAGGAGAAAATACAGTTGCAGATGGAAATTCGTTTTGTACGGCACAATTTAAACACAGGCATAAACTCGTTTTAAGCTTGCAATGGGATTGATTCTTTTGGGCAATACTTTTACGACTATAACCATTCGCAATGTACTGGGAAGAGATGCTGGATTTTCGAATTTCTACCACACAAATCCTGTGAAATAAATGGGCACATTAATTGATTTACTTGTAAAAAAATATACCAAGGCTCTACAAAGGCAACTGGGGAGTCTTCACTGGGAAATGACTGAAATGCACAGGCAACTAAAGGATTTTTTAATGGAAAAACGACTACAACACACATAGTCCTGATTTGAGGAGGGGATACCTGGTTATAGGGTAAGTGACATCACAAATGTGTCATAGTTCTCGCAGGATGGATTGGGCACTGTTCAAAAATCTACTTCCATCTGTGGGCTGATAGGTCCACAAAATGTGGGAGTGTTTTGGAAAACCGGGGGAGGAGATCCCGTTGTCATTTTACTCTGCCATGGGGCTGGTTCTGATTTCTGCACATGGAAATCTCACTGCATCACAAATCCCCTTGATTTTCCTATTTGGACCCATATGAGAGAATCTCTGAGCACTATATTTTACTGTGAATCAAATTACCCTACTTAGAAGTTTGTATGTTGTTCCATTGCAAAGGTACAGATTTCCCTCATTTACTCAAACTATATCTGTGAAAAATATGGTGCTCGGCAGGCAGAATATGAATCATATTTTACCTGCTTTCTCAAATGTTCAAATTTCTCTACCACACCAGCAGTGCCCCATGATGTTTTCCTAAATAACGTGGGTTGTACATGCCCCTCCAAAATCGTTTTTTGGTTGACCAGAAGAAGTCAACGTTCACCTTTTCAAAAATCGTACCTTGATTATTGTACAAGGAATATTGCCAATCTTAACCATGGCCCCCACCCTTGACCTGGGTCTATTCCTAGCTGTGATGTCAAGAAGGAGTCCTGTGTTCGGATTAGCTCAGAGCTTCAAGAGCTAATTGCCAGCTACAGCCAGTTTTATTGCGGCCTAAGTGGTTTGGATCATAAAAGCTCGGGAGCAGAGCTGACTTTATCTCGCACCCACCACAAATTTGATCTCTGCTGGAATTTAAGATTGTATTTCTAAGAGCAAGCACTCATGCTCGAAGGGAACCTAGACCTCCATCCCCATGACAACAGACTTTGGGATCTTGTTTCACATTTGAAGACATAAGCAGAAAGAAATTAAACCAACATTAGGCCTGCCCCCACTGAAAGCATTTTATTTTCAAATACACTCTTGGAAATGCACACCATTTTAACATGTAAAACCCTTGCAAAGTAGTTGGTTACATAATTATATGTTTAGAGGCTTTAGTTGTACATCTGGATGCGCCGAGTATCATTTAAAAGGCATAATTTAAATGTCACTTTGTGAAGTTTTAGCTGTGAACAAGCATTCATTCTGCTGCAATTCAACATCCCATTGTAGATTCTGTGCATGGTTGTTTCCTCTGTGATGGGCTCATGAAGGACAGAACCCAAGTTCATATTTCACAAATCGTGCAAACATTTTCATGAGCATGTCTTTAATTTAAAGGGAAAAATGGATTTAATGGATTTAAATATTTTCTTTAATGTTCTTGTCAAAATGCAATCTACTTCACTGCAGCTGTAGCTCACAATGATGACATCCCATTTAGGGTTCTGTGGACTGTAATGTCTGAGGATGTTACTTCAGCCTTTCCATAATTTGGACACTCTTGCCTCATGTGTTTCCCTTATACTGGGCAGTTATAATTGTTATGCCTCTCCAAGTTTTGAGGACCAAATTCACTCTGTTTTGCTTTGAAAGTGCCGGGCCTCATTTCCATATTAGTTCAAGGCAGGACTTTATAT
Organism: Ambystoma mexicanum; assembly: GCF_040938575.1. Lineage (NCBI taxonomy): Eukaryota > Metazoa > Chordata > Amphibia > Caudata > Ambystomatidae > Ambystoma > Ambystoma mexicanum. The sequence goes on from NC_090935.1 coordinate 434,889,890, forward strand.
TTGGGGAGCCCTCATAACTGACTTTGGCCTTTTACTCATGACATCTGGGGCTATTTCACCGCACAAATCCCCCCTCCTGGCTCTTTGATAGATTTATACAGAGAGAAGAGTTAGGAGAGAGAGAGGGGAGTCCATTACACAATGGCCTGGGTTTGCCCCAGGGATTTCCTTTAGAGCCTGCCTGCTCCCGAGTACATTCCAGGACTCTCCTTCAGGGCATGTCTGCTCTTTTCCTCGACCTGATGGAGTGGTGCGCTGGTCTGCCCCCACTCTCTTCTGATTTTTATTTTTCCCTTAGGGTTTTATCTTGGGCCTCTCCCGTCCTGGCAGCACCCCTCTGGCCTGTAGAGGCAAAGAGTTAGTGTATCTGCCAAGAAGAACGGAGAGATTAAATATTTCACACCATACCGTTTTCCCAGGTAGGGATGTGAAAATGGAGAACAAAAGAGCAATAGACACATACAAGATATACATCACAAGCATTGTTTTACATACTAATCATTTACCAACATTTCAAAATAAGGATAATGGTTCTACTCACAGTACATGTGTGTTTTTCTTCATATGGGTTCCAATTTTTTACCTTTACACTTCAGAGGATTCCTGGGATCCACCCTCACTGGGTTCTTCAATCGGTTGCAAGTTCTGCCTGGGATGACAGCTCTTCAACCTATTGATGTGCACCCATTTCTATTCCATGTGTTCTCCTTTAGGGATGCGGATCTTATAGGCCAGGAGGGAAGGAACTTCCACTCTTTGCTCTGGTTCCTTTGAAAATGGTACAAGTAGACCCTATCTCCTACTTGGTACTCTTTCTTAGTGATCTTTAAATCATAGTAGGTTTTCATCCTCTCTGCGGATTTATCCTACGCAAAAGCATGCTGAAGGTGTTTTTTGAAAATTCTGAATGTATTCATGCGTTGATCAGGTTCTGCTGTTGAGTTCTGTAGGGCAGATGCTCTGGTAGCACCATTATTCGTCCAGTTATTAGTTTGAATTGAGACATTTTTGTTGCAGAAGATGGTGTAGACCTGATAGCCATCAGGACAAGCAGGAGTAGGATGTCCCAACTGGGCCCATAGTCTGCCACAAATTTCTTTAGGATGCTCACAATCATTTTATTATACCTCTCAACTTCCCCACTAGAGGCTAGGTGGTAGGCAATGTGGAGTTTTCTCTTTACCCCAAGTATCTCCCACATCTTTGTCATCACATCGCTGGTAAAGTGACTTCCCCGGTCTGACTCAATCCTTTGTTTGAGGAAGGCTGAAATGTGAAAAGATGTGGTTGATCATCAGGGCAGCTGCTGTTTCTGCCTTGCAATTTGGGGCTGGGAGACATTCCACCCATTTTGAAAACAAGCACGTCATGCTTAACATGTACTTGCTTCCTCTAGAGGAGTGAATCACGGGTTTGATTAAATCTACTTGCAAATCTGACCAAGGCAGTATCATCCTCCTTTTCTGTAGGGGATCTTGTTGTGTGAAGGAACTGGGCTGAAATGTGCGCAAACACAAGACACCCCTTCAAGTATTGGTTGAGGTCCTGAATCATGTGTGGCCAGTACGTTACCTCTCGCAAGATTTCCAAGGTTATATTAAACCCCTGATGAACGGCTGTGGCCGTGTCATTGGTGTGACTTAACATCAGGCTTCGGAATGAGGTAGGTACCACCCACTCGTCACATCCAGAGACGGATTGCCGTACCAACAAACCGTCTTGGATTCGGAACATTTTGGAAAAGTTCATCAACACCTGGATATCCTCTTTCGTGATGTAATCGGATTCGGTCAGAGGAAAATTCATGGGGTCTTCAATGTGTTGATTTGATAACATTTCCCAATAATCGCATCCCCTATTTGTGTCATAATCAAATCAGCATCTGGGGTTTCCTTACTCCACTGGGCAGTTGAGAGTTCCGTTTTTGGCCAACAAGTCAGCCAAGTAATTTCTGGTTTTGTCTGGTCCCTCTACTGTGGAGTGACCTTTTATCTTTTTCCAGTAGATGTTCATCTCATTAGATGTGACCAGATCATCAACGGCTTGTATTAGTGTCCCGTACTTGTTATATGCACAAAGCATTCCTCGGTTTTTCCAATGTATCAGATGTTCCATGAACCCATTCCTGACATAATCTGAATCAATGGTTATGACTAGGTCGTGGAGTTGGTGTTGCACAGCAGTGAGGGTGGCTTGATGAACCGCCATCAACTCTGTCACCTGACTAATTCGGAGACTGATCTTGTGCCCAGCAGAGGGCTCTGGGGCATCATTCACCCAGGAATTCCCAACGCCAGCCACAAGTTTGTTTTCTTGTTGCTATCAACATGGTAGGAGCACCCATCCACACAAATTGTGGGTATCCCCCGGCACGTGTCTTCCTCATAGACTTTGTGCGTGGAAGTCAGGTTATCTTGTTGTCTTGAGTTTTTAGACTTTTGTCCTCGAGACGGTTTTCTTGAGCACAATCATGCAAGTCAGCGAATCCTTGCGCGAGGAGGTTCTTCTTGTTTTGGCCATATCTGACCTCCACGGGAAAGCTTTGCATAGACAGAATCCAGTATACAGGAAGTAATTCTAGAATTACTAACGTTCCCTGTCCGTATTCGGTCACTTTGAAGATATTGCAAGGGCTGATGAGGAATCTCGACAATCATGTGATCCCCTGGATTATTGGCGGTCATTTTTCAATGCCAACGCCGTTGCTAGGAGTGCCTTTTCACAAACGTAGAATTTTTCCTCCACAGAGGACAAAGTTTTACTTGCATACAAGATTACCTTGTTGACCTTGTCATGCATCGTGTATAATACTGCTGTTTGGCAACTATTTGAGAACCCAGTCTCCAAGTAGAACTGCTTATTTTTGATGGGGTAAGCCAAACAAGGTGCTTGTGAAAGGCTTCTCGTCAGTTGTTTCACTGCCTCGGCTTGCTCTGGACCCCACTGCCACTTGACCCCAGCCTTTTATAAATGCACCAAGGGTCTTGTGACCTCTGCATAGTCCTGTATGAACTTTCTACTATAATTAATAAGTCCCAGAAGGCTTCTTATTTCACACAGAGTTGTAGGGTCTTTCAATTTCAGTAAGGCTTCCACCGTTTTCGCCTTGGGACTGAGACCCTCAGGGGTGATTTCATGTCCTAGCAAGATCACGCAGGCCTTCTGGAAGGATATGATATGATATGACATGATATGGCATTTATAACGTGCCTATACACAAGTGTTTCAAGGACAGTTTAGCTCTGGCTTTCTTCAACTGGGTCATAATATAGCGGATTTCAGCTATGTGTTCCTCCACGGTTGAGCTTTTGATTAGAACATCATCCACATAGGCCAGGTTTCCCCTTTAACTCAGGTCAGGCATGGCCTTGTGCAGAAAGATGTTAAATTCATTGCCCGAATTTATATATCAAAAGGGGGTTCGGGTCCACGTGTACTACTGCCCCCCAAAGGAAAAGGCTAGCTTGTACTGGTCTTCCCTACTCACGGGTACTATCCAGTAGCCATTGGTCAGGTCAATGGTGGTATACACCTTTGATCCTTGGATCTGGGCCAGTCCCTGATCGATGTACGAAAGTGGCCACCTCGGCATGTGGGTCAGTTTGTTTAACTCCCTAAGGTCTGCGCAAAGTCTCCATTGGCAATTGGATTTTAGTATCCACAGTATCGGGTTATTAAAGGTACTGCGGACTGGATGGGATTCTAAGTTCTTTATGATCTCCGTGAGTAACTCCATAAACACGAGGGCAACCGGTATTGCTTCACGAATACAGGAGCCATCCCTGGGTCAGTTGGTATGGAGGTGGAATTTATCTCGGTGCAACCATAGTCGTACAAGTCCACAGCAAAGATCTCTTGAAAATCCCAAAACACCTGTTTCAGCTTCTGCTTTTGCTCCTCACTTTCACAGGCATGAGCGAGGTTGATTTCTTCCTCAACCCTCTGCCTGAAGCCTGGAAATACCCTGGGTTTTGCAATTTCTGCGGTATCCTCCAGTTGCATGGAGAGATCTCTTGTTATGGTGTTGGCCTGGACAGGAGATTTCAGGAGGGGAGGCAGTCACTGTTACCTTGAAATACCACCTCATCCTTCCTAATGTCACAGGCTACCTCTTCAACCCATAAGGGCAGGAAGAGTACACCAAGATTTTCCCCCTTGCCGGGTGAAGATCTTTTCTGGAAGTAAGTCGTTGTCACAGAGATAACAGTCATTTGGAATTTGTCCCATTATCCCATTCTCTAAGTCAATGGAGAAATGTTGGGCATCAACCGCCATTCCAATAAAGGTGTCTGCGCCCAGAATGATACTGCTAGGGTCGCTGTTATCCAGCAATATGCTAATGGTATTGTGTTCTAGGGCAACTACTGGTGTCAGGTTCAAATACAACCCCTTCTGTTCGAGGTGATCATTTAAATTTATATAAACGTCCTGGTTTTGGAGATTCTGTCCTTGCTTAATTTTTTAGGGGAACAGTGAATTGTCGGACCAGTCCTGGGATGGTGACCTCTTCTACAGTTTGAATTTCAACTGCATATAGCAGCAATTGACCTGACCGAAATGCTTTGTCAAAGCCCATGGGGTTACCCCCAAGTCGGGTAATTAATTGGGTCCAAATTAACTGCAAATTGATTGAGAGTGTCACTACCTAAGTAGAAGGCAGAGGGGACATCTCTCACAACCCAGGGATTATGATCTTTGCTTTTATCACAATGGACATTTTTAGCATGCACCTGCTAGGCAGCAGATGTTTGGAATTTGGATTTTCCAGGCCCATTTCCCGCTTATCAATCAACTTAAATTGGGAATGGTCTGATCTTTTGGGAGTTTCCTGAATAATGCTTCGCTGATGAAGCTTTTTCCATTATTCAGGCATACTCTGGCGAGAACAGCCCCCCCTCTCATTTAGTTGAATGGGGAGGATCAGCTGTTCACCCTTTTTCTGAATCTCAGCCAAACTTTGAGCTGGTGTTTCAACCTCTTTTGTCATGGGATGTGGGTTTTCTTCCAATTATAGATCAGTATAAAATGTCAGGGTATTCCCTTCCAGTGTGGAATGAAACTTGAAATTGGGAGGAAGGTTGATTTTCAAAAAGGGAGAAGGGTTCCTATCACCAGTTTGTTCTCCTACTGAGATTACAGAGATGTCAGGGACGTCATAGTTCCTAAAGTGAAATTCGATGTTGTCAGACCGCTGTTCAATCATGTGGCATGTGCCATTTCGGCTCACATAGTTTGCACTCTGTTTTAGTTTTATTGGCTGGTTTGTCTGTGTCTAGAGGACCTTGTTCACATAGTCTATTAGGGGTGACAACCTCCAAAGTTTCACCCTATGTCGCCCAATTTTGATCTCCAGATCCGCAGTCCCCTCGACGGAAATGTAATTTCCGTCCAAGTTTTGGTGTTGTCCAGAAAGAGTAGTAGGTGGAATTTGGTGACTCTCCCCTTCGTAAATTGATTTCGTCAAATGCCTTTTTGGACAGAACGGTGGCTCGGGATCCTGTATCCACCAGCACTGAAAATTCACATTGGCCAATTTCTTTATTCTGAACTCTGACGCTGTGTGGTCATGGGCAATTTTCAGTGTCAGAGTCCGGCAATCTGTAAAGAAAATTTGGCACCCCTATATTTGTGGGACTTGGAAATCCCCTTTTTCCCCTGATTCTTGGCTGCCTCCCTTTTCCTAGACACAGTCACTTGAACCGGTTTGGCGGCAGGATCCCTTATTTATTTCAGAGTTATCGGGGTGACATGGTTGGGGTTCAGGAATTGGTGGTTCTGGGTCAGTCCCCATACTTACCCAGTCTAAGTTAGGGTCATTTGGGACCAATTGTTCCTTGGGAGGAATCCCCCCATCATTGAAAGAGAAGACTTTCTTTACTAAATCCTCCAGGGATTCTTCCCCTTCAAACTGGAGGATGCATACTTCTTCCACAATATAGGTTTTCTTTGTCCCTTGTTTCTCCTACTTACTCTCTGTTCCCTCAGTTGCAGTTTTTCAGGGGTAGGAGATTTGGGTTCAGGTTCAGAGGTTTCTAATGGTTTTTCATGGGTCCACCTCCTCTAGAACCTGTTGGCTGTCTGGTTTTTCACCAGGTCATTGCTCCGGGATACCAGACCCTGGGTTTGAGCTGTTCTGGGCAGCCATATTCATTTGAGGGCCCTGCTGAGCCCTCAACATGCGACTCAGGTCTTGGATCAGACTTTCAACCTGGCGCTCCAGTTGGGACATGCTCTCCGATTGGTAGGGGGGTCTAGAGTCCTACCTTTGCGTCTCTTGGGAAGGGTAGCTGTCCCTTCTCCCAGAGTAGCTTGGGTATTGAGGGTTTCCCTGGTAGCCCTCCATCCTTGGTCTCCTTTCTCCCTGATTTGGGGGTCTAGAATCCTGAAAGCAGGGGGAGAGAGGATTATTATTCTGGAAGTTGGGGTTTTGGAGCGTACCTAAGGAAGAAACCTAAGTTGGAGGATAGTATATTTCTTTCTTCCAGAGGGTAGTTCTGTGGGACGTTTTGTGGGAAGTTTTGAGGGAAGTTTCCTGGGGCTGTACTTACCTCATTGGAGCCCCCAGACCTGTGCCAGGGGAGTCCATACATACCCCAAGATGAGTCTATTACCCTTGTATCTTGGGCTGATGTAGGTGGCAGAGTCAGGTGATTCATTGGTGAGATACCCTGCCTGTCTACCACCCGTTTGGGACTGATCAGAGGTTCACCTCTGCCTCTCATTTGGTTTATTAGAGGGAGGAGTATTTTTAGGCCCACCCATTTCTAAGTCCAGAATGGGGCTATTCTTCACCTCTGCCACCTTGGCAGCACCAGGGGTGTTGGATGGTTTGAGGATGGTCAGAGAGAAACGAAACCAAGATTAGGCCTGCCCCCACTGAAAGCATTTTACTTTTTTATAAACTCTTGACCCAATTTTAATATGTATAACGCTTGCAAAGCAGTTCCCTGCACACAGTGGTTACAGAAAGGCAACATAATTATATTTTAGAGGCTTTAGTTGTACATCTGGATGCTCAGAGTGTAATTATTTTTTTAAATTGTTTATTTTAAACCAGCGCACAGATGACAGTTAAATTGGCAGACATCAAACAACAAATTGCCTCTAGTTCAATATATGAGCATGCACACAGCTTCTCCCTCCTCCCCCCAACTGTCGTAGCAGTCCAGCGGGTCATGGGTTAGCGCTAGCCCTTCGCAATCTGGCTGAAGGGCCCTTGCAACCAGGCGCGGTTTATAAGTTAATGCCAGGAAGTTCTGGTCATAGTCTAAAACAGTTGACCAGATGTTCGAGAAGCGGTGAAGAAGGCCGCGTTTGCTTCAGTGATTTTCTCTGCTATCAGAATGTCCCAAAGTTTATAGTGTCATTAGGGGGCCCTAAACAGACTTCCAAGTGTGTGCCACCGTGATCTTTGCAGAGAGCAAAAGTTGTGTTAAGAGGGCAGCTCTCCTGCAGCTTCACGGGTAGGTTCTCGGAATTGGGACTCCCAGGAGGCTAGGTTCCGGCTTTAGTGGGATCACTGCCTGAGTGATGTCCTTAATTGTAGCAATGCATTGGGATCAAAACTCTTTTTCCACTGGGCATGTCCACCACATATGAAGATAGGACCCCGGAAGACCACAACGGCACCAGCATAGGGGGTCTAAGGCCCGGTTGAAGTGGTGCAGGCTTAGCGGGGGGTAGTACCATCGAAGGAGTAACTTGTGAGCGCACTCCTGGTTGGTGATACAAAAAGAGGACGTGTGCGTCCTTCACCATATGTCTACCCAGGTCTGGTCCTCTATAGGCTGCCCCAGGTCCGCTTCCCACTGTGACATATATGAGGCCTGTGCAGCGAGGAAGTCTACTTGCAATAACTTGTAAAGGGTAGAGATTTTCCCTCGAGGTGGTAGGTCTTTGATGGTGAATTCCAGAGGGCTAGCGGTACGTAGTGCTGCCGAGCGGGTCAGCGGATGGGAGCACCAGTGTCAAAGCTGTGAATAGATAAACCTATCTGTTTCTGCCAGTTGGAAGGCTGTCTTGCATTGCTCAACGGAGCATGGCTGGCTCTCTTCAAAAAGTTGACGCAGGGATTCGAGGCCACCCGCAACCCAATTCCTAAAGTTTGAGGGGCAGGATCCTGGTCAGAAGGCAAAGTTGTGAAAAACCAGGGAGGAGGGGCCCAGGCCCCTCGGGATGCCTTTATGTTTCAGAGGCCAATCCCACGCTTTCCAGGTGTGTTTATTGGAGGACAGAGTTGCTGGCCAAGACTGGCGCGGGGATATATATGGAAGGAAGCGTAGGGAGAGGGGCAGGCAAGGCTGCTCTATCTCTACCCATTTCGGGCGCCCCGAGGCGACGGCCCAGGCGTGAGTGTGGGCTAACTGTGCCACAACCTGATACTTCTGGAGGTCTGGGACACCCAGGTCACCGAGCCTAGAGCTGCTCATCATGGTTTTCTGGGGTATTCATGATTTCTTAGCCCTCCAAATGAATCAGAATATTTTTCTTTGTAGGCGTTGAAGCGGGGGCCAGGCGATTGTAGTGGGGTGGGACGCACAGGCATAGAGGAACTGTAGAAGGAGATTCATTTGGCCGGCAGTGATTCGGCCAAGGAGCGAGATCTCCTGCGGGAGCCATCGGTCGAGATCCCTCTCAAGCTCTTTGAAAAGTGGAGGGAGGTTCGCCAGTTAGACGTCCCCCGGGAGGGTGGGAATCGGGACTCCTAGATAGGGAATGGCCTTTTCACTCAATCAAATTGGGCATAGGGGTCTGAGGGATTCGTGCTCCCCGAGCCCCAACCCAATCCCCAGTGCCACTGATTTTCCAAAGTTAATGGTAAAGCCTGATACCCTCCCAAACTTATGAATCTCAGCAAGGTGGTTCCACAGTGGAATAACTCTAGGGAAAGTCGCAGGAACGCCCAATCCACTTTGTCAAATGCCTTGGTTGCGTCTAGGGCCAGTAAGACCAGCCTCCGCGAATCCTGGTTCGCAACGTCTATAAGATTCAGGACTCTGCGGATACTGTCCCTACTCGATCTGTGCATTATGAATCCCATCTGGTCTGGGTCTATAATATCGGGAAGGACGCCTGCCAAGCGATTTGCCAGGACTTTTGAATATATGTTGGCGTTGAGGTTTAGTAGTGAAATCGGTCTATACAAATTATTATCTCTGGGGTCTTTCCCTGGCTTAAGGATGAGGACTGTGATTGATTCCTGCATAGAGGGGGTGATAGTTCCTGAGGTGGCAAAGGAATTGAATAGGGTTGTCAAAGGCGCTATAAGTTGGGATCGAACATTTTTGTAAAACCGTGTTGTGTGTCTCTCTGGGCCTGGGGCTCTTGGTTTGAGACTCTTAATGGTTGCGTCGATCTCCTCACCTGTGATATGAGCCTCAAGGATCTCTCTCGCTGTGTCCTTAAGGTGAGGAAGAGCAGCACCTTGTAGGTAGTCCTGTTGTTCTTCGAGATTCCTCGGGGATGCTGACATAATGTCTGAGAGGTCGGCGACCGCAAGTTGTAGCTTGACCTGATCTGCAAATTGGACTCTGCCCTGGGGGTCATGCAGGCCCAGGATAGTGTTCTGCTCTTTCCCTTGGAAAGTTTGTCAACCAACAGTTTGTTAGCCTTATTGCTTTTGGCATAGTATCCTTGTTTGGTTTTAGCCAGCAGCTGAGTTGTGTCCTCAGCGTAAAGTGCCTCCAGCCTCTTTCGTGCAGCCTGTATGGCCCGATGGGATCTCAGGGTCCAATTTTTGCATTTGCAGATGGCCTCTGCTTCGCAGACCTCCTTTTCCAAGACTCTGTGGGTTTGCAACCTGCATTTGTGAAAGGCTTCTCCCTGGGCGATTAGTGCACCCCGCACCACTGATTAATAGCATCCCAGGTGTTAGCTGGGGATGTGTCCTCGTTCTGATTTTCCCAGAAGAAATTCTTGATCATCTTCACTACGGAGTCCCTTAGTGACATATCATTGAGGACGGGGTCATATAGGTTCCATCGGCGTTGGGGGGGGGGAGGGTCAGGATCATGGGCGCAGAGTGTCTGAGCGACTGGGGCATGGTCAGAAGCACCCTGGGGCCAATGGTGACATCATCAGCAAAGGCCAAAACTTGGGGGGAGGCTAGCAGGAGGTTGATTCGAGAGTAAGTTCTGTGGACATATGAATAGAAAGAGTAGTCCCTTTCATTGGGGTAGATCACTCTCCATGTGTCCACCACATCGAGGGTCCTGAATAGATGGAAAAGGCCTGCCAGCAGTCTGGAGTCTTTTTGGGCCGGGGGATGCGATTTGTCCTTGAGCGGGTCAGGCACCCCATTGAAGTCTCCTCCAATGGTAATCTGACCCTCGATGAACGGAAGGAGAGATTCCTCCAAGTCACTATAGACCCCCTCTTGTTTATCATTTGGAGCGTAGACCAAGATGAGGGTGTAAGGTTGTCCATACATCAGGCATTTCACCACCATAAAGTGGCCCTCAAGGCAGCGCAGGGTGTTCAGAATTTGTGGTCTGAGGCCTTTTGCGAAAAGTATTGCATTGCCCCCTTTCTTAGTGCCATTGAAGGCCAGGAATTGCAATGGAAAGAATCTGCTACGAAGACGGGTGAAGTCCACTGGAATTAGATGCGTCTGCTGCAGGAAAACCACAGAGGATTCTTTGTCCTGTAAGCGTTGTAGCGTGGATTTCCATTTTGGGGGGGGGCGTTAGACCTCTAACATTCAGCGTGACAAATTTCAGTTTTTGGTGCGATGGAGGCGCGTCATGAGCTTCCGTAGATTATCGGGGCGGGGGATGGGCAGAATGGAGTTAGGTCATCATCTGGAGGCTTAATCAAGATGTAGTCACTGTGTGGCTGGGGTTTTAACCACCTCCAGTGGGAAGTCAAGATTATAAAAGTCTGGGAAGCCGATTCTTCTGGTTCGGCATGTCCCATGGCCAACGGGGCCAAATCTGTCAGGATAGCCAACAAGGCTAGGACAGTAAACAAAGTTTGAGTTCGCCTCCAAGGGAAATTTGATGGCATACGCCTTTGAGGTGGGCATGGGCCTCGCGAGGCCCGCAGCATCGCTCTTGTAGCATTGTGTTCCAATGCCGATTACTCCAGTGATCGGGCAGCAGTGAATCATTTCACATTTCAGCATCTCTGCACCTTTGATCATGACGGGTGCCTCGGTTTGGGGGGAGACATGTTTGGCTCGTACAGAGGGTGATCAGGTGTGGGGATTTGTGTACCCTCAGGGGAATCAGGATGTAGGATCATTGTGGCTTCCTTAAAATGGCTGATCCTGTGAAGGGTCCCATGGTAGGAAAACTGTAGAGCCGTTGGAAACACCCATCGGTATCGGATTTGGTGGTCTTGAAGGAAAAGCATTAGAGGCCGAAGGGTCTTTCTCTTCTGCAATGTTAGGAGGGAGAGATCCTGATAGATCTGGAGTGGGGCACCTTGGAAAGTTAACTTGTCTCTGAAATGCCCTATTGCCGAGATGGCTTCCTTGGTGGTATAGAAGTGAACCCTATGTATTACATCGGGGGGAGTCTGAGTCCACCCCCGCCAGGGGCACAGCCTGTGGGTGCGGTCCAGTATGATTTGTGCCTTGTCCATGTGCGAGAGCAGCGACTGGAAAAAATGACCCACCTATTCAGTTAGGTCTTTATCCGACACTGAAGAGGGGATCCCACGAATCCGCAGGTTGTTGCGGCGGGCCCTATTTTCGAGGTCCTACTGTTTAAATTCAAGAACCTCGATCCTGTCAGGCAGGGACTGGATCGAGCGTTGCATTTCCACAAGAGCTGCAGTGTGTACTTGGGTCAAGTCTTCGACTTCCCCTAGTCTTTGTTCAGCATCTGCGCCAGTAGGGCAAGATCTGCGGTTTCTGTCCCACACTATGTAGAGGAGCGAGCAACCAGACGTAAGAGGTTGGTATTTGAAAAGCGTGGTCTTGTGTGAGTCAAGAGCTTGAATGGTTAGAAGGCCTCTGGCTGGGTCTTCGTAGGATAGGGCAGGATGTGCGAGTGAAATCTGAGGCTAGGGCTTGTGAGGCCTTGGGGGTAGATCCTGACTCGCCTTGTTATTTTTTGCTGAAGACTGTAGGGTCAGGCATCTAGTGTCGGGATGTCAATAACCCACCTGTTGGCAGATGGCTTTCCAGGAGAGGCCACTTCCCACTGTTAGCAGGTGAACAATGGGGGGTTAAGACCTCCTCCAGCGGGCAGCAGCAGGGCCTGTGTCTGCAGACAGAGGATAGGGGAATGGGCTGGGGCGCCCCAGGAAACATCAGGTGAAGCAGATGCAGCCAAGAACAGCCTGAAGGAAATGGAGCCCGGCGAGAGAAGGCCGTTGGGTTGGGGGGGAGAACCCATAAAGATTGTTGTGCTGCTGGTGGGTTTGCCATCGATTTGGGGCACCATGAGGAGGTGAGACGAGCTCACTGCCAGGAAGAAGTGTGGCAAGGATGCGTGACAATCTATGGCTGGCCGTACCACAAGTAGGGCCCGGTGGGGTCCCGGGAGGAGAGCGGAGACAGGGTTAGCCTGCAGAAGCTGGAACCCTTTAGTAGAGGGGGAGTCCAAGAGATCCTGGGCTTTTAGGAGGCCACAGCAAGAAGGGGGCGATGCTATGAATCACGTCCGAGGGCCGGCGCTGCAGCTGCCCACTCCAAGGAGCTGGCTGTTAGGGAGAATTCTCATAAATGGTTAATTTCCCTTACCTAGTGAGTCCCTCAGCAGCTTTGCGGGATTACTAGGGTTTTCTTCACCTGGTACGAGTGTGAGCCTTTTTCCCACTCTTGCATGTGTTTTGCTGTGTGTGTTTTCACATTTTGTGTGATCTTGGGCACTGGAGCCTCAACTACTCCATGTGCACCACTTTTTGTGTGTGTTACACAGCACCTTCAGTGCAGTGACACTGGGTTGTCTTTGAGCCTTCCAACTGACTCCATTTTTCTGGGGCTGACTACTGTCCCCCAGAAACAGGTAAAGTTGCCATTAACTTTATATAGTCACTTTAAACCACAGACCCAGTACACCCCATCTTACATGGAGTATTGGAAAGGGTTAACTCTTATCCCTTTTTGTCTGTACCTCCTGGAGCCTTGTTTCACTCCCTTAACATTAAGACTTGGCTGGTGGCAGTAGTAACTACCCTAATTTTCCTACCGCGATTATATTACATAAACGTGGTATTGTTTCAGGCTATTATATTAGCCTCGAACATAAACCCGCTTGACCAAATACATTTTATTTTGGTTCCGGCTGGGTTTATTCACCATTTCTTTTTGTTAAAGTCTTTCGCCTGTTTTTCTCTAAATGCCAAACCGGGGATGACTCCTTTGTTCGCTGTCTTTTCGCTGGCTTCTGCACAGAAGCCCTCCTTAAGGCGTCTGATAGTCTAGGTAGGCAGGATGTGAGGGAGGGATCTTCGGACCCCTGCCATAGATTCCCTTGGTAACCCAAGTCGCACTCTTGTCTGATTGGCTAAGGGGACTGGCCTTGCCAGGCCAGCCCCCCTGCTATCTGATTGACAGCCAGGCTGTATGAATGGGGTTAAACTGCATAAAAAGCAGGTCTCTGGGACTGGAAAGACAGAGTCGCCACTGGAACGAAAGAACCAACGAGGAACTGGAAGAAGAGGACCCCTACCACAACTGAATCGCCCGGTGAAGCCCTCCTGCAGGTCCGAATCGCCAGAATCCGACGACAGAGAAGATCCTCCACGAAACTTCTTCCCTTGAGCTGGTGGGACCAACCAGTTTGCCCAAACTACAAGCCAGGACCCTTCCTGTGGTCGAATTCGCTGTACAGAGCTACAGTGGGCCGGATAGCCAGGAAGGTCAGACCCCGCTTGGGTTTTAAGGAGCGCACCTTTTATGTGTTTTTTTGCTCTGCTGCTGGTTTCTTCCCTGTGTGGTGCAGGACCCTCCAGTCTTCCAACTTCATGTCAGTCCGACAGTCACTTCAGGAACCATAAGCCTGCAGGAACCACCAGGAACGTCCGCCTCAGCTACAGCTCCCTCTCCGTTTTAAGGTACTGTGCAAATACGGTTGTCCGTTTTGGTCAGCCGCGGTGAAAGTGTTTGAAATCTTTTTCCAATCCGAGGGCTTGTCCTTCCCTTCTCTTTGAACTAACTTTTCTACCAACCAACCTCGTCCGGAATCTGTGCCACGAACTTTACAGAGAACTAACTTGAACTGTGTGATCTTGAGCAAAAGACTTTTGACCCATTGACTTTGGCCCTAAGCCTTTTCTAGCTGATCTCCTCACTGTAGTCTCTCTTGTTCAATTGCCGTGAGTACTTACCTGTTGGTTTTGCCTAGTTTCTAATAACCTTGTCTTTCCCTCCCTTTTAAATTGCTGGAGTGCCATTTTGCTCCCACTTCATTTTGTGAGTTTAACTTATCTGGAATTTAAGGGAAGTGGTGTGGTGTATTTATGATTGTGATGTTTTACTTGCTTAGAGTAGTGAAGTGTTATACAACTGTTGAGTAAATAAATATATATTCTTTTACTTAGAAACCTTGAGTCAGTGTCTGCTTGAATCATAGTAATTGCTGTCCTTTGTTTTACTATTTGTACTGCTCACTTACTCTTGTGATAAGTCTGGCTACTCCGCTACTGCTCCCACTACCATTATAACTGTGTAGTACAGGCTTGTACCAAAGGTGACATTGTACTGTCACTTGTAGTCTTAATTGTGTAGTGTTCCCAAAGGGTACTGCATATAATTCTGCCTAACACTGGTGGCCGGCGCCAGATGCGTTAGAATTCTCACTCACCTCACCGGGTTTCCTCTGGGATGGGCTCATGATGAACAGCAGCCAAGTACATATTTCACAAATCTTGCACACATTTTCATGAGCATGTTTTTTAATTGAACGTGAAAAACGGATTTACACATTTTCTTTAATGTTCCTGCCAAAATGAAATCTGCTTCACTGCAACTGTAGCTCACAATGCTCACATCCCATTTAGGGTTCTGTGGACTCTAATTTCTGAGGATGTTACTTCACCTTTTCCATACTTTGGCCACTCTTGTCTCAGGTCTTTCTCTTATACTGGGCAATTATCCTTTTTATGCCTCTGCGGGCTTCAAGTCCCAAATTCACTCCTTTTTGATTTGAAAGTTCAGGGCCTCATTTCCACATTAGTTCAAGGCAGTCCTTTCCGTTTGGGGAGCCCTCATAACTGACTCCGGCCTCTTACTCATGACATCCGGGGCTATTTTACCCCACAAAAGGAACAAGATTCAGTGAAGAAAACAATTGAGTTAATCCCTAAGCCAAACGAGAAAACCAAAAAGAAGTGTAAAAAACAGCAGGGGGAACTGTTGGGGGAGCTGGTGAGCTCAGAGATACAGGAAAAAAGAAAAAAAATGTCAAAAAAATAAAAAGACTAGGAAGTCAAAAGCCACACAGTTAATTTGAAAGATCAAATTAATTCAGTCCTGCGAAAAAGGTTCAACAATCAATTGCAATGGAAGTGAAAGGGGACGAGTTGCAGAAAACTCAGAAAAATAAAAAAAGTAAAGAAGCAATCAAATGCCAAACAGATGGTGCTGGTAGCAGAGATTATTGCGATAACTGTGGGTGTCCAAACGGAAACACAGTGTGAACCAAGAAAGATTGCACCAATCTTTTTAAGAGTGAAACTTGGAACTAAAGCCTCTAATGTACAGCCTCTCATCTATGGAAAACAGGCCCTGGTTTCAAAGGAACTGGCCCCAAATACTGCTTTTGGTATAGATCTTCAGACAGAGAATGCAAAGGATAAATACTGTGCAATCGAACAACAGGAGGACTGGTTAACTATTCCAACTTCCCTGGAGCAAAATAAGATCAAGGTGGCCGAGACTTCCCATCAGTGATATCATTAAAGCAAGGTCCTGTCCACTGCAATTGCTCCACCAATAAGACTGGTCAACATGTTATAGACCAAGACAGAAGAATGCGGGGTGCTCAGCAGAGGCTGGTTCCCAAGTTGTACATGCAATGTGTGGTAAAGACAAGAACAAGATGGAAGCCACTAAGTCAAAGCACAATTTTATCTATATTTAAAGGTGTACCTGACCTGTCCTATCTATCCATGGTTGACATTGAGTACATTCGATTTCCACACATCCAATGAACAGCCATTGTGGAAATTGGTGTCAAATCAAGGTTGGGTGTTAGTGTGATTTTGAAAGCAAGTAAGGAGCTGATGGATCTGGGCTATGAAGTTTCCTCTGAGATGCTTTATAAAAATTGCAGTAAAACTATTAATAAAACGAATAGGCAAGTGGAAATCACAGAGGAGGACATAAGCAAGGATTCCATGTGCAGAGGTAAACAAACAAAAGGGACTGAGTAATTACAATTTGAAGCTAATACAAATGTTTGGGCCTCAATGATAGGCATTTTATCTCAAGTATTTCAAAAACTGGGGCTGCCAGAGAAAGCAAAATGTTTAAATACTAGGGTGGCACACAAGGGGCTCCAGTTCTCATAGAAACAAATTAAGGAGGGATTACATTTTTAACCTGTTTGATTTAATCATTTTTCAAAGACTTGACTGAAATCAAGTTTCATGGAGGATGGTTTTTCAGTCTGTCATCAGTTGGCAATTGGCAAGGGGGTGGGGAGACTGTCAGGGGGGCTATTGATAGCCTGCATAGATTTAATTTGTGGGTCTTCAGATGATGTGTAATTCTACTATGTGTATCCTTGTGATGAAAGAAGAATTAGGGACTGGTTGTTCCCGTAGACTATGGATAGTGTTCACCATTTATTGGAACCCCTTCCTGTTAACGCTATTTGACTTTCTGCATGCACTATCAGACTTATTATTGAGTACCTGTGTTCGTTTTCCTTTCTATAGTCTTATTCTAATGGGGGATGCATTCGATTAAGGGGCCCAATGGCAGCATCGTGTAATAGACCGCCATCTAATGGGAGGAAATGGTGTAATTTCCTGACAGAATGGGATTGTGTTTCTTTTTTTCTTGTGTGTTTATTTTTCTTTTCATGGCGTTGATCCAAAACTTAATTCATTGCGATTGAAATGACTAATCTGATAGCTAGTGCGCTAACACGTATTTCTCTCTTAATTCAGTGGGCCTCATTACGAGCATGGAGGTAATGAAAAAAGGAAGGCGGAATGGTATTACCAGCATCGTTAACGGGTCCGGGCCATTACGAGCTGACAACCCGGCAATACCACCACCGCCCATACCTTGCCCCTACTTACCGGCATGCACACTTACACCCGCCCCTTCGCGACGAAAATACCGGGATGCCACTAACAGGAGGACATCACAAGTTACGCGGGCATGCACTTTCCAGCATCCTGAAGGCGGTAATTAGGACCTGCACAACGGCAGCAATAGAGGCATCGCGGACCGCCAGTAAATAGCAACCTGCCGTGTAGGCAACTGCAACAGGTGCACATAATCACAACAGGTGGAGTCAATATGGCCTGTCCAAGTACAAAAGGAGTACATCCACACACCACACCCCTTCCTACACCAGAATGATCCCACTGGCTTTTGAATCATGGGGCTGGACGACATTCCTGTACTGCTAAAACAGCAACAACAACAACTACAACTACAACAAAAGGCAGCACAGAGGAGATGCAGGAGGAGAAGGAGGGTGAGACAGGCCCAGCAAGTGTCACCAGTGCAGCCAGTGGTACCACATAGGCAGCCACCAATCCCTCTCATCAGACCTAGTCCATTCAATCTAACCCCTGAGCATATCCACACCCTGTACCGGTTGGACCGGGACACCATCACCACCATAGTAGACATCATACATGACAACATTGTCAGCCTGATAGAAATCCACACTGCCATCCCCCCTCTACTAAAGGTGGAGTCTGTGCTCCACTTCCTGGCCACAGGCACCTACCAGCACACAGTGGGGCATGGCATATAACAACCACTCTTTTCTCGCATGCTGACCCAAGTGTTTGATGCCCCCCTGAAGCATGCAAGCATCCATATTTCCCTACCACGGACTGGCCAGGAGCTCGCTGACACCAAAGTAGGCTTCCATGCACTGGCAGGCATGCCCAATTGCGTTGGTGCCCTCGACTGCACCCATGTAAGATTGGTGACCTCACATGCCAATGAGGCAGTGTACTGCAATCAGAAGCAATACCACTCCATCAATGTGCAGATGGTATGTGACTCCAGCAAGATCATCACACATTGTTGCGCCCGATATCCCGGATCTACACATGATGCCATGGTGCTGCGTAACTCCAGGCTACCCCGCTACATGGAGCGACATGCTGGACAACGTGCCTGGCTGCTCGGTAAATTGCCTGACTGGGCCATAGCAGTGCATTGGGGTTGTGAGGTGGAGGGGATGCATACGCCACCTGGGTGGGATTGGGTGGCGAGTGGACAATGCACTCACAGCTAAACAATGTTGTCCTGAACATCCCAACGTGACATGACACATCAATGCCATACATAAGACCAATGCCGCACATCAATGACAACATGCCAGACGCACAAGCAGGCCACCATGGGTATGTCAAACAATGGATGACTAAACATGATTACATCTGTGGCAATGCCGCTAGTGTGATTAGGTACAGAGTAGCATAGACTGCAATTATGGGTGGAAAGACATCGTTCCGCATCCACAGTACATCCGCATCAGCATGCAAGTGAACACCCTGCATCATCCGTACAACGCAATCCACACCAGCAGACCATAGTGCAGTACACAATGCATCAAATTAACCTGTGTACATACATTCAGGGACATGTGCATGTCAACACCAAATAGCTGCAGCCATGGCCGTTTATCCTAAAGGTGTCAGCTTAGATATTGACTCACACATACCTCTTTGTGCTCCCATGCAGGTGATGCTTGCTATCCCTTGAAGCCGTGGCTACTTACCCCTGTACGGAACCCGCATAACAGGCACAAAGAGGAGTACAATCGGGTTCATACCGTACCCATGTTGTGATTGAGCAGACTGTTGAAGGCACGGGTCCGCTGCCTAAGCAGGTCTGGTGGAGCACTCCTTTATGGGCCTGAGAAGGTGGCAAAGATCACCATGGTCTGTGTCATGCTGCACAACATGTGCATCCAGAGAAACGTACCACCGCCACCTGACATTGTCATGCATGCACCGGGCGAGGATGATGAAGATGATGATGGAGGAGAAGCAGCACACCTGGCAGTTTGTGATGCACAAGATGGCCGTGCTGTACGTCAATCACTGATTGACGACTACTTCGGAAGCACAGGGACGTTGATGGTCATGTGTCAGTACTACACAGCCACCCTTAGCGGGAGCCGCTAAAGGACCATGGAGCTAATAACGGGCCTGCAATTTGCCGGCCCGTTATTAGCTCCTTCCCCATTCCCATTGAGCCCTATGGGTGCTCTAATGGGAATGGGGAATGGTTTTCAGAATGGGGATTTACCGGGTCCTCCAAGGTTGGAATGCCCCGGTAAGTCCCCATTCTGACTTCCCGGACCCGAGTTTGGAGGCAGCCATGGCGCTAATAGCACCATGGCTACCTCCAAACTTGGAATGACCCCCATTGACTTTGCCAGATGGAATAGTAACAAAATTGAAGAATTTAATTCCCGAGAGAAGGATTGTTTGGGACAAACTCACTGCTTGTACCCAAGGAAAATCGGAAGGTGCTCCTGAATTCTTTAATCGGTTCGAACAAGTATTCTCAGATTTTAGCGGACAGGATTTAAGCACAGAGTCAGGAAAAAGATTGTTTGTGGACAAGTTTGTGTGTGGATTGTTGCCCGATATCCAGTCCCAAATTATGACTTCATAGAGTGCTTGGCAAGCTAAATCACAGTCTGAAGTATTGAATATGGCTCATTATTATGAGAATAGAGTCAACAATGAGAAAGAAAGGATTGAAAAGAAAAGGGGAGAAATGAAAACTAAGGTTCATAAATCTGGATGATGAACTAAGGTATAATTGCAACAGATGGTTAGAGGGCCTAGAGTGGGTAGAGTGGGTAGTACACAGTTTCGAGGTCAGTTCGTTCCACAAAGTAATGCACCATTGGGTCCTGTATACGTGAACAAATGTGCTTATTGCAGATAAGAGGGTCATTGGTGAGCACAATGCCTGACCCTCCAGCAAAGGTAGAATAACACATAGGGTGTCATGGGGTAAGGGGTCCCGGTAGGAGTCAGTTCGCTCAATAGTCTCAGTCTTTTTTGCAAGATAATCAGAAACCTAGTGTAGATAATCCTTCAACTGCCTATCTTTCTGAAGATCTTGTCTTTGAGGATATAGTGTTTCGTTAGGACAGCCCGAAGCAGGGTCTGGAACTGACGCTTATTCCCGTTAATCAAAAAGGTCCCTACATTGAGATGATGGTGGGGAATAGCAAGCGTCTATTTTTGATAGACACAGGAGCACAGAAGTGTTCCATTGATCATTCACGGTTCCAGACATTCCACTGTCAGGGCAGAATAATGTTTCTGTAGGGTTTTCTGGTATGCCAGTGGTTAATCCGGTTTCTCTGCCGGTACCGATTTCACTGGGTCCATTTACGGATCACTGTCTGTTTCTTCTGATGAAGAACTGTGGAGAAAATTTGTTGGGGTTGAATCTGTTGAAGGAATTAAATGAGGTAATTCATTGTTCTTCGGATGGAGTGCGTTTGACGATTTCACTACAGCAATTTTCTGCCTCACAGTTTTTGACTAGACCTTTGCTGCCAGAATTTAGTGAAGTTCTGGTGTGTTTACGGGCGATTGACGACAATGATGTTGGTATTTTGCAAATTGAGCCTGTTAAAATTGTTTTAAGTTGCCACGAATTCCACAATATAAGATTTCAGTTGATGGTGAGCAAGCTTTGACATGTATAGTTTCCGACTTTGTACATCGTGGAGTAATTGAAGAAATTGCAGGAAGTTTGTGCAATAGCCCGATTTTACCGGTGTAAAAGAAAGGGGATAATGCAATTCCTTTCCGTTTCATTATCGATTTGCGCGCTATCAGTAAGATTGTTGCTCCACAATTTCCAAATCTGCCTGATGTAACGACAATACTAACAATGATTCCAGCTTCTGCTACTCATTTCAGTGTGGTGGATCTTAAGAATGTCTTCTTTAGTATTCCCATACACGTGGATAGTAGATATTTGTTCGCGTTCACCCTAGGGGGGGCGCACGTTTACTTTGACCCAAGGGTACACGAAGAGTCTGAGCATTTATAGTAGGGCTTTGAAAGAGCAGTTCGATACACTTCAGTTGCCTTCTACTTGTACATTGCTACAATATGTTGACAACATTCTCTTAGCTGCAGACTCACCAAGTGCTTGCAAGGAAGGCACTGTGTTATTGCTTATTCATCTAGCAAAGCATGGGCATAAAGCTTCATTGAAAAAGTTTCAGTTTTGTCGACAGGAGGTCGCCTCTTTAGGCTATCTCCTGTCAAAGGAGGGAAGAAGATTGACACCTGAATGAATTAAGAGCTTTTCTAGCACGAATGTCCCAAATTCACAGAAGGAAGTCAGAGCCTTGATAGGAATGGCTTCTTACTGTAGACAGTGGTTCCCTAATTTCTCACTAGTGATCAAACCAATGTTGGCATTGACAAAGAAGGGTATTTCTTTGCCATTACCGTGAAACTTGGATCCCCAGAAAGCTTTTGATCTGCTCAAGACTGCACTGTGTTCAGCACCAGTTTGGGGCACACCAAATTATGATAAGGCCTTTGAGTTGTATGTGCATGAACGTGATGGATGTGCTTTGGCTGTGTTAGCGCAGAAACATCGGGGGAAGAATAGACCGTGCAGTTATTTTTCCCCCACACTTGATCCTGTTGCATGCGCTTTGCCAAGATGTTTGAGACCTGTTGCTGCTGTTGCTGCGTCTGTAAAGCAGAGCAAGGGTATGGTCCTAAGCCATACTTTAACCGTGTTGGTACCTCACTCTGTAGATGTTCTATTAAATAGAATGCCAACGCAACACCTTACTTCCGCACGATTAAAAGATATGAACTGATCTTATTTGCACTGCATATTCAAATTAAAAGGTGTTGTGTATTGAATCCGGATGAATTTTTACCCATTCCGCAAGATATTGCTTGCAGTGACGAAATGTCACATGACTTCCTTTATACCACAGAGCAAGAAACTAAAGGCAGGATTGATTTGAAAGATACACCTCTGAAATATCCACAAGGGGAGCTGTTTTGCGATGGCTCCTGCTTCAAACTTCCGGATGGTACATCCACTGCTTCTTATGCTATCACTACACTAAGCACAATTGTGGAAACCAGGAGAATTTCGCATAACTCTGTGCAGGCCGCAGAGATTATTGCACTCACTCAAGCTTGTGAACTTTCCGAAGGGGTTAGAGTGAATATATTTACTGACAACCAGTATGCCTTTGGGGTGGTTCACAACTTCAGTAGACTATGGGCAGAACAAAGTTTCTTGACCTCACACGGAAAGAAAATCCAACATGGCACCTTGATAGTTCAGCTACTCTCAGCACTAGCGCTTCCTACTCAACTAGCAATAATGAAGTGCGCGGCACATCAGAAAGTAGTAGATGATGTAGGGAAAGAGAACGCTTTTGCCCACAGGATAGCTAAACAGACTGCTACTGATTTGTACTCAGAAATGCATGTTACAAAGGAAGCCACAAACACTTGTACTGTAGATGAAGGGATTGACTCGATAAAGAATATTCAAGCTGATGCCACTCTAGAAGAACTTAAACATTGGGCTGAGGGTTTGGCAAAGTTGGATGAGGAAGGGTGTTGGGTAGATAATTCAAAGGGAAGATGGATTTTACCCGATGCATTTGTCACCGCCATGATCACAATGGCCCATGGTCCCACTCATATATGTGCTAGGAAAATCTGCAAAATGTGAGAATCTGTCTGGATGAATGTTAACATCTCAAAAAGCGTTTTGTCCAGAATGGTATGGTTTTCTTACAGCATAATGTGGGGAGGGGTACGACGACACCAAGGGGTAGTTTTGGTCCCCCCTCTGTGCCCTTTGAAGTGATTAATTTCGACTTCATTGAGATGGAGCGTTGTAACAACTACAAATTCGTTCTGGTAGTCATTTGTGCCTTTAGGAAGTGGGGCATCTTTCACAGGGTTGAAGCCTTCCCTGTGAAAGATGCTACAGCAATGATAACAGCGAAAACCATGCTTAAGGAATATTTTCCTAGGTTTGGTTTGCCAAGGGTCATCTGGTCGGATAATGGTCCACATTGATTCACGGCTGTTACTCTGCAAGTATGCGCGGGATTACAGATCGATAAACAGTTCCATTCGGCTAGACAAGCTCAAAGTGCTGGACTTGTAGAACGCCATAATGGTATCTTGAAGAATAAAATTGGCAAGGTCTGTGCTAGCAGTAATTTGAAATGGCCAGATGCTTTACCTATAGCACTACTGTCCATGCGGACAACCCCACATACTAGAACTGGGCTCTCCCCATATGAAATTGTGATGGTGAGGCCAGTTTGGAGCCTGCCCAAGCCAAAACAATT